>NC_142608.1:20577622-20909983 GCF_041222555.1 Hakea prostrata
TGCCTTAACATTCATGGGTCCACAGATGTCAAAGTGTACTAACTCTAATGGTTGAGTTGATTTGGGCTTTCCAAAAGGCTTCCAATATTTTCCAGCTGCATAAGGTTCACATATGGGCAGGTCTACTTATAATGAGCTCTAAAAGGCCGACTCAGCTAATCAGAATATCTGCTCCTTCCACCAGACCTTGATCTTGAATGCCATTTTCCAGGTTCTATATTACTACCAACAATTGAAAAGAAGAAGAATTAGAGATAACTAAATCACAACTAATTTAAAAAACCATCATTACAGATGCAGTGGCCCTATATGGCCCTCTCAATAACAAAACTCCAAAGCACTATTGGAAAACGAAAGATAATCAGAATCTTAAAAGGTTGAAACTCAAAATCAAATTATGATTATGTCCGTGCATAGAGTAGATCATGGAGGATCAACGCAGACCCTTGCCTCGTAGTCATTTGGACCTGTCCAATGCTTCACATCACCAGTTGGCGTTTCTCCATAAATTTATAATCCCCAATGACACTTTATGACAATTTGCAACTACTCTTCCCCAGACGCTCCTCGTTGCTCTCAGATTACCATCCAATCATGGCGGCAACCAAAACATGTATGCAGGTTATGACAAGGAAAAGATAAAGATGGCATTTCTTTGACTCAAGCAATCACGAGCAAAGTGTCCCTTCTTTTGACAATAACGTTATTTTGGAGATGGTTTCTTTACCCATGCTTTCCACGTCACACCATTCTTTCCTTAGATAGGGTGCCAAGTTCCTGTACCCTCTTGATTCCTCTTTAAGTTTTTAACGCTTAAAATATTTGCTCCTAATGATACTTTGTCCTGCGCAATGTTGGGGCTTGTGGGTCGCTTCTAGCTGCTCCGCTTCAACTGCATGTTATCAGATCGAAGAGACGCCTGATGCTTTAAGAGAGCATAAGTACTTGTTTCGTTGGTGCCCAAGAATCGTGTAAGGTCCTAATCTATACCGGATTCACGTTCATCATACGTCATAACCAACATATTTTAATTCCATAACCATTTTCTTTACGCTCTTTATGTGCTCAATAATTTTATGCTCGGGGTCCATTCGCTACATACATCGCAGCCTAGGTTGTGCATGTACCACCAAAAGCACGTCTGCCTCGTCCCATGTAATTTTAGTCGTAGGAAAATCCTCATATTCCTCTTTTAGATCATCTTTGCATGAAGACTTGTAGCATGAAAAAACTTTAATTTTTTCTAGTTTAACTGTAAGACACTACGTATCCTTTATCCTGCAGATTAGGTTGTTTTTTTTCCCAATGGAGGCACTGGTCTGCATAACTATTTCTGTGGTAAGATGCTCCATGCTATTTGGTCATTAAGGTAGTACTGGACTTTTCGTTGCCACTTCTCGTGCCTCATGACTGTTAGTTTTTTCACCCATGATGCCTAAGACCAAATTTCTAGAGGTCATCTAGACTACATCCAATGCAAAAAAAAGAGACAGTTAGTAGGCTTCTACACCACAATTTTCCACTAATTATCCTTTAATCCATGACTGTGGTGTCAATCATTTAATGATGTTCTGATGTCAAACCCCACCAAAATGTATTGAGAATACCAATTTGAAATATTCAGCAGTATATCTGGAGAAATACCATTCCTTATCACATAATTATGCCATACATACAAAAGCATGTTGGTCCTACACCTGAGAACCCAAAGTTTGGTACTTTAATGACACATCAAGTCAAGCATAAGATTGTGATGCAGAGTGTGTGGTAACCCTATTACATGGCTTCCAAAAATAATTAAAATTACATCTCAAAGAATCCTACTACAACACTGCACAAGGTAATATCAACACTTCCATCACTCTTAAACATTTCAACTCAGCATACATATACAAAATTGTCATGAGTGGTCCACCTAAAGATGACTTTCCAATTTTTTAAGGTCTATTGTAGAAGAGATTGATTTTGCATCCACCAACTGGAGCGAATCAGTCTAAACAGCTATGGGAATACTTCACTGCTAACACATTTTGCATAATCATCATTAGCAAAGAAAGTTAAAATTATAAATTAAATAATATGGAAATAGAATTAATGATGCATGAAAATGAAAAACAAAATTTCAGTAAAATAGAAATATGCAATCATAATAACCCTGCCATTAACTTTTTAATCTAAAAACAAAACAGAGGCACAGTCAGAACTCCAATGAATGAGTTTGTAGGTTAATAATCACAAGTTAGGGTTCAAACCCCACAACAAAAAAAAACAAAGAAGAAACATCAGAGAAATGGGATCACCGGATCACAGAACATTTAACAAACCGAGCTTAGTATAAATGTAAATAAATTAGACCTCCCTTTTTATTCAAATAAAATGGTAAGGGCCACACAGAATGCATTGAATATATCCCAATAAAATCCTCCGGAGAACTCTAAAGTGTTTTTTTTTTTAAAAAAAGAAGGTAAGTACCATTATTAAGACCTCTTTCTTTTTTAATCATAAAAAATAAAAATAAAAATCCTTCTAAACAAGGAAAAGGAAAGAAACTGCTCATCCAATTGCAGAGCCTCATTGGGTGAGGTCAGCAATTAGTTAATGATTGAATCGGCACTTTTTTTTTTTGAAAGAATAATTATGTCAATAGATCCTAGTTAACCAACACCCATAAAACTAGCCAGTACGACCTAATCCAACCTAGATGTGCCTCTTGCGTTCCCTTTCCCTTTTTCAACTGAGAACTCTATAGATTATTCACGATTCCAAACGGGATGGAGGTCGGGATTAGCTTGGAGTATTTGTAGAGCATGAGATATATTTTGAATCATGTATTTCTGCTTGGTTTTCCATCCTCTTATTTAGAGGCCAAATTAATTCCCTAATTAGGATTTTCCTAAGACTCATCTTAGGAGGGAATATTAGAGTCCTCATGATCACTAATGGGTAATAGTCATCTAGACTACATAATCATCTTGCCCGCCACCTATGGGCAAATTCTAATGGGACCCATCCACCATATTAGATTCCCGAGAACCAAGGTCATCCTTCAAGCACCGCTCATGCTCCCTAGTTGGAATTTAAAGAGAAGATGGAGAATCCACTATTTAGCGACGACCATGCTGGTTTCACTCCCATAGCCACCCACTTGGAGAGATTATCCAATGATAGTTGTCCACCAACAAGAGCCAACCCTTTGTAGGTTCTCGTCACCTTTCGACCTCATCACGGTGGGAGTATCATCTTCTCGATTTAGCCCTTGCGCAAAAGGGACGACTAGACCACATGCTCCGAGGTCCGATCCACATACCAGCAGTCATTTCCTCACCTAGAGATATGCGAGCGAGGCTCCTCCTCCTAGAGGCCCCTAATGCAACATGACTAGAAGCTACCGTTCATGCTACGCCTTGGTGAACATGTAATCTAGAATATTATTCTTCATATTTGGTGGGCCCTAAGTCCAACTTGCAAGGGAGATAAACTAGGACCTGCTTCTCATTGGAGTTTTAGAGATAATTTAGGGTTTTTTGTTATTTATACATTGGGATAATTGTGTAATCGTATTTTTAATTCGGGTAGGATATCTATGATCAATTTTAGTTAGTTTTAAATTCCTAAGAGTCCTAATAGGATCAAATTTTGTTAATTTTAAATTACCAATATTAAGTATGTCTCTTTTATTATTTAAACACTAGTGATTAGCTTATGGAGGAGGGATAGGAAAAAAATGGATCTAAGTTTTTGCTTTGTGCATTGCCATGCCTCTTCTCTCTCTATCCTCTTCTCTTCTTTGCGGTGTTTCTCTCCTACTCTCCTTCTTCAAGTCCGATTCTTCTCGCATTTCTCCTTTCGCCCCCCATCTTTCTTTCTCCTCTGCTTCGTCCCCCATTATTTGGTATCAGCCCCCCCTAGAAACCATCCAACAAATTTACTTCTCTCTCCTCTTTTTTCCCGCTCTCAATTCCCCTTCAACTTTGGTTTCTTCTTAGATTGGCATTTATTCCTCAGTTTTTTTCAATCCATTTGGGCTCAATGCCCCTCATTGTTTGATCTTTGAGGATTGATATTGTTTTCCTCTACATAATAAGTTCCCCCCTTTTTTTTTTTTTGATGAATAATAATAAGTTCCCCTTATTTTGCATGTTTACTTATCTCATGCTCATTCTTTTGTTATGATGAGAGAAACATTACTTTTGAATTTGTCTAGTCATGGCACCTATAATTCCGTATACGTGATGTGTAATTTGACTTCATAGCTTGCTTTCTCTTTCCTATGCACCAAAGTTCAAACATTGTTTAGGTTGTCATTGATCTATCTTTCCCACTAGATGGTGGTTCAACCAGCTTATCCATCTTGTCCTTGTATGAAAAGTTTGACCACTATGTAACAATTATAGGCACTATCTAAATAATGGTGAAAAGAATAAGTAGCGTTTGACTCGAAATGTTGCATCTCCAATGATTATATCATAAGGGAAGGGTGCTAGGTAGTATGTAGGAATCCTCCACAAGAGAAGATAAAATTATAGCTCCAATGACCATATAAGTGGATGAAAGGTGCAATGCCAATGTCTAAATATAGACTCGCAAGAAGGCAAGTCATAGGTAAAAAAATGAGTTGGGAAGAAAATTGGTATTAGTATACCAATTGGTAGGTGGGTGGCAGATATGGGATATTGTGGGCCAAATAAGTTTGTAAGAAGGAATGGGTTATTGTTTAATGAAGTGTAGTGGTAAATAGCGGTGATAGGCTAGAAGTGGTTAAGTAAGTAGGTAGAGAGTTGTATGAGTTACTATTCACGTAAATAGGTAGGTATGAGGTAGGTAGGGATTATTAATTTATTATGGACCAAGTAGATAGTTGTTGTTGGTGTAAACTACCATCCTAAAAGCTTTTAGAGTGATGTAATAAGTCTCCAACAGATACATAACCAAGAAGTAGGATAGAGAAAAAACGGAATTAAGGGTAGGGGAATTAAAAAGAACAATAAGAAGAATAAAAAAGGAACATAACATTAGGTGGTTAATTGTCTTCAACCTTCGACCAAATACAGTAGCAGGTAGACTGAAGACGATTGCAGGAGCAACATCTCACTCAAAAAGAGTCCTATCGGTCTGAAGTCTTAGATTTCAATTCCATGGTCAATAGACTTCTTAGAAATGACCAGCAATGGTTTTGAAAGCTCAAGTAAGAAGTGCCTAAGTTTTTTCCAAGCCAAGTCTGACAATTCTACAACAAACATGGCATGAACATAATTTCAATCTCACAGCAGGAGTATGCATTGGGGATGAAGTTCAGGGATTTTAATCACCTATAGATAGGTTGTGCTCAAATTCTTAGTCCTAGTAGATCAGGGCAATGGTTTAGCAAAATCGAAGAATTAAAAATAAAAAATAAAAAGTTAGCAAGAAAGTTTTGATTTTAGAAATTCATCAGGTAAAAAGTTGTAGAAGACAGATTGATCACACCATATGAGGTCTTCAAAGGGGCTTCAACAGAACTTGAGATTCTGAAAAAAAAACACAGCCGTAGGCAAGTCCAACATAAACTCAATTTGAAAAGACATTAATCCTTCAAAATCCTTCTTCATGTGATGATTAGAAGGTTTAAGTCATAGCTGGAACAGAAATTAGGTTCTTAGAACAGCAGCAGATAGGCAGCAACAGGTAGAATCAGAATATCCCAAAAAGTGAATTTCAAACCGACAACTTTCTAATTCAACCATGTAATAATCCACCAATTTAGAAACCAGAAACAGAGATGAGAAGACCAAATAGGAAAGCATTCATAAACTAGTTTACAGAAATTTAGAAAGTAAATATTGTCTACAAAAAGGAAACTAACGCAAATATGATATAATCCTAGATATGTCTTGCTTGTTAACCAAACAAATGGGAAGGGGGTAAGCTAGTAAAAACAATCAGCATGGGTACATGACTAAGTGTACCCCATGGTACCCTTTGCATGGCATGGTAGCATCTCTAAACTAAATCAACGAAAGAAAGAGTTCTAGACCTTTTACCTAGTGATTTTTGTAATGGATCTAGACACCGGAGGTGCCTCTTACGTTCCCTTCCCTTCTTTCAGCTTGTGAACTCTATAGGTTATTTCCACGCTTCTAAATTCGGGGAACCACAATGATGGAGGTTCTGGATTAGCTTGGAGAATTCATAGAGCATATGAGAGGTATTCTTAATTAGTGTTTCTGTTTGGTTTTCCATCCCTATATTTATAATGTTTTCCCTCAACCCCAATTCCTTAATTAGGTTTTCTTAGACTCATCTTAGGGAGGGGAATATAGAGTCCTCATTAGACTCAATTAAATAGAAGAGTAGTCATCTTAGACTACATAACCATCTTGCCGCCACCTATGGCGCAAATTGTAGTGGGACCCACCCACTATTATTAACATCTTCCCACTCGCCACAAGGTGGCGGAGTTATCCAAATGCTCTCATCAACTCTAATCCTTTCAATGCGGAATTGGAATATGCGACCCAAGAGATGTATATAGGGCTAGGAGTGCCATATCAAGTCTCCATCTAACCAACATAGCACATCACTCAAAAATTATCTCATTATACCCTAAACAATTCAATTATACCCAGCCTCCAATTCTCACCCTCATAGTGAGCAATGTGAACTATCCTCATATGGTGTACTCATGACTTTGAAAAAAAAAAAAAATCAAAACACATTTCATTTAAAAATTAAATAATAAACATTTCTCCCACAACATTACCACCCCCACCCCCCCCAACTCAACACCAAACCGCAAAACCCAAAAGCGCAAACAACAAAAAAACATCGCAACAAATCAAACCCACAAACAAAAAAAAAAAAAACAACAACAAACAAAACAAAAAAAAAGAAAATAAATCATAAATTCAAAAAAGAAAGAATGAATCATAAATGAAACGGAATACTAAATATATAATCGTAGTGTCAACGGATAAGTAAAGTGAAGCAAAAATCCCACTTTACATCCAAATGAAAAGTAGCTCGAAAGAATAAACTAGATAAAAGCTAATCCCAAGAGCAAGTACATTGGGTAACTAAATTATTCTCCACTTTGTAGACGACATCCTTGTAGGTGTAGATCTCATAAATAGCACAAGGACGCTTCCACTCAATGGTCGGACTAAGCATCGTACGGAGCATAACCACCCGCGGAATCTTCGTAGTAATTGTGGTAACCGCAATCACCTTCCCCGGAGATATGCCTCTTCGCCTTGCGCTTCCTCATAGGGACCGTCATAGTATTCAAGACTGCAGGATAGTCTAACAACATTGTACAATAAAGGAATGAGTTTCAAAGAAACTCAAGAAGGCGCTTAAAATCCATAATAACATACATGGCAGTAATTCCGTAACAAACATAATGCAATATGATATGAGACAACCAATGAATGAATGATTCTAACTCTATGTATGCTGGTCTCTATTGGCAGACATGCTTTAAGTCATAACACCGTACTTCTTTAGGAAAGTCCACTCACATCCTCAACCATTTAAGATATCTTGGATTCTCTCACGGATCATTTCACCGGTCTTGAGCAGCCGATTGGTAATGGGTCCTTCATCCCTCAGACAAACCTTGGCAGGGGGTTAAGTCAACACACTCTCTCACAACCATTTGGTATAAGTACCGGCGCATGTCGTGTAATACCTAGCCAAAATGCAAGTCTTCTACTTGGTTACATCAAGTCGATCCGGATACTTCCATTCCTCGTCCCCCGACGATCCTTTCCGGTATCCTTCACACTAGAGTCCTCATAGTCCCTGACTACGGACTCACCAACCCTATTGATCATCCACATATGGTAAACGGGAAGCTCTCACGTCCTCTCACGGGTTGGTTACCGGTCTTAAGCGCCCGTGAGCCCAAGTCTAACCATATGCAACCCTACCAATAAATGGCCCCCACAATGTGATTCCCCGTCCTCTCACGGGTTGGTTACCGGTCTTGAGCGCCCATGAATCCCCATTGCTACCACGGGTCGTTCGGTCTCAATACCCTCCGATTAGGGTCCGACATAACAGACATCCTAGCCAAACACTACTAGACAATCCTAGATATGTCATCCAACAGTTTAGGAAGGTGTCCAGAGGGCATCTCCGGAAACATCCCATAATATTCCCGTAGTAGTCCAAGGACAGAAATGTCAAAAGGACACCTCTCCTTCCCAAACCATACGTAAGCATACACATGCATCAATTCATATCATCACATATATGGTAACTCCATATATGGAAAGAAATCAATATTTACAAACATTTGTATAACATTGGTAAGTAAATCATACATGAATCAATTCAATATGAATAAGTAATGCCACCGTAATCAAAGTTATGCAACAAAGTAGTATATCATTGTAAGAATCTAATTTAGGAAACATATTAATGATATTCAAATATAGAAACTAGATTCATGCTATCTATGTAATTAAGGAAATAACCATCCTTACCTTTTATAACTCGCAAAGAATCCTAAGAAATCAAGTAAGATCTTGGCAAACTTGAGAAGAAGGTCCTAAACAAGTATATACAACATATTAGGAAAGATCCCTAACAGAAAATATAGCAAAACATCCGAAATGCACCAATTCGAGTTGCCGAACTCATTGGTCGAGTGGATTGGTCGAGTGGTCCAACACCAATCAGTCGACCAATGCAGATAGAGCTTAGAAAATCAGAGTTTTGAGATATGAAATCCGAATTTGGTGGTTCAAAAGGGTACTAATCAAGGGGTAGACTACATCAGTAGTATTCTAGCATATAGGGGACCTCAAAACACTAATCAAATCAAGGTATCAAGATCCCAATTAGGAAACAAAAAGTTACCATAAATAAATCAAACATGGATCTTGATGAATTTTGAAATAGAAAACAAGGACAAGAACAATAGGAAGATGGATCATTGCTTTTGGTAATGAAAACATGAAAACATGCATAGGTCTTCATGGTATAAGGCTTAGAAGCATAAATCTAAATAAGGAAATAAAACCTACCATATATGTACTATCATGCATCATGAAGAACACATAGTAAGGTAGAAGAGAACAACTAGAATTCTATGGATTATGGATCATAGAAAGAAAACACAACCATTAACCACTAACATGATCAATGAAAGAAGATCCAAAGAGATCGGAATTCAGATTAGGAAATTAACAGAGATTAAATCATGGTTTGATCATGAATCCTTCAAAAGCTTGCAATGATCATGGTTAAGATCATTGTTCTAGCCTTTAATCCTTAGGATGATCATGAGAACATGTTCAGAGATGTTTGCAACAGAGGATGCAGCATCTCTTCCACTGTCTCAACTCAAAAAGGAAAGAAAAACAAAGATGTAGGAGAAGAAGAGAGAGTAGACATACCTTTTGATGCAAAAAGAAGAGTTCCGACGAAGATCCGCCAAGAAAACTCCAAGGATGCAAGAGAGATGACTTGCAGAGGTCTTTGGTCCGCTCCGCAGGGTTTGGAGGCAGCAAATACGAAGTGGACTCGAGGTTAGGCTTAAATAGAGCAAGAATCAACCTAATTGCCAAAGACAAGACCCATTGGTCGAGTGGATTGGTCGATCGGCCCAACCTCGACCAATCAACGACCAATGCAGACAAAGAAGGCCAAAACAGGGAATTGAAGGCCCGTGATCAAATCCAAACCTAAAGGGGTTTTGCACACAAGTCAAGTGACTTACCTAGTAGGTAGAAATGCCTTCAAACCAAGATAGAGATCACTCCAAGTCCATCAACTAATTAGATCTTCATCAGATTCTGTTTCCATAAATAGCACCTCATCATCAACCTTCATGGATTCAAAGCCGTACACCAAGTCCTCTACCGGGATGGCCCAAAGCTGACTTCTTACTTTACTTCGGGTCATCGGACCTACAAATAACAAGGTTTCCGGGTCAAGGTTAGGGCTGGGTTTCACATTCTCCCCCTTAAAGAAATTTCGTCCCCGAAATTGAAAGCGTACTCGTGCTTCCAAAGAGGTAAGGAAACTTCTCCTTCATGTCTTCTTCCTTCTCCCAAGAAGCTTCTTCAGTGGGTATGGTTCTTCCACCGAATCTTCACCAAAGGAATGGCGCGATTCCGCAGCGCTTGTCCTTCCTATCCAGGATTTCGGCCGGTTCTTCATCATAGGTCAAATCAGCACTAAGTCCTTCAGTGCTTGCTGCAAAATGTGTTCCGGATTCTCTATGTATTTTCGGAGCATCGAAATATGAAACACATTGTGCACACCAGCAAGAGACGGAGGTAATGCTAATCGATACGCAACAGGTCCAACCTTTTCCAAAATCTCGAAAGGTCCAATGTAACGAGGGCTAAGCTTTCCCTTAACATTGAATCTCATCACACCCTTCATTGGTGAGACCTTCAGAAAGACTTTCTCTCCAACTTGAAATTCCAAATCGGTCCTTCTCTTATCAAAGATAAGATTTCTGTCTCGATCAAGCAGACTTAATCCTTTCTCTTATCATATCTACCATAGCACTTGTAGCTTCAATCATCTCAGGACCTAAGACTTTTCTTTCACCTGCCTCACCAAAGACAAAGGTGTCCTACAAGTACTACCATACAAAGCCTTGAATGGAGCCATGCCTATTGTTGCTTGATAACCGTTGTTATAGGCAAACTCAACTAAAGCTAGGTGTTCATCCCAATTACCACCCATATCCACCACACAAGATCCGAGCATGTCTTCCAATGTCCGAATTGTCCGCTCGCATTGTCCATCGACCGTGGATGATGAGCTGTACTCAAGTTCAATTGGGTTCCCAAGGCCTTCTGCAAACTATTCCAAAACCTTGAGGTGAACCTAGGATCACGATCCGAGACAATACTCAATGGCACACCATGCAGACGAACCACATTATCCACATAAAGCCCGGCTAGCTTATCCAGAGTATGAGTGATCTTCATAGGAATGAAATGGGCTGATTTGGTCAACCTATCAACAATCACCCACACAAGTTGTCATTGCCTTTACTTGTCCGAGGCAAGCTAGTCACAAAGTCCATGGAGATATCTTCCCACTTCCAACTAGGAATAGGAAGGGGTTGAAGTAATCCAGATGGAGGTTGTCGAACGGCTTTCACACGTTGGCAAGTCTCACACTTGGCAACAAAATCGCCAACATCCGCCTTTAGACCAATCCACCAAAAATGTTCCTTCAAGTCCTTGTACATCTTGGTGCTTCCCGGTGTACAAAGAAAGACCGACCGGTGTGCTTCCTTCAATATTTCTTTCTTAACTTCATCGCTTGCAGTGCACACACAGCCTTCCTCTAAACAACAAAGCACCATCCATGGATATACCAAAGTCGGGGTCCGACTCAGATTCGAAGAAATCTTCTCAACTTTGGTCAAAAACTCTTGATCGAACTCAGCAGAGCAACAATCTTATCTCTAAGACCAGATCTTGCCGTCATGGCGTAAAGAATAAAATCGGAATTCTCAGAACGATTTCCAAATCAAAACTCTCAATAGAAGACCACAATGGTAAACTCAAAGCATTCAAATCCAAAGTCTTCTTCCTGGTTCTTCCTACTAAGAGCATCAGCAACAACATTTGCTTTCCCGGATGATACCGAATATCACAATCATAATCGGAGACTAGTTCCAACCATCTCCTTTGTCTCATGTTCAACTCCTTTTGGGTAAAGAAGTATTTCAAACTCTTATGATCCGTGAAAATGGCAATCTTCTCACCGTAAAGATAATGTCTCCAAATCTTCAAAGCAAAGACAACGGCGGCAAGTTCTAGATCGTGAGTGGGGTAATTCCGCTCATAATCCTTCAATTGCCGAGAAGCATAGGCTACGACCTTGCCATGTTGCATCAAGACACAACCCAAACCAATCTTTGACGCATCGGTATAAACTGTCATACCACCGGAACTATCGTATAGTCAAAACCGGAGCACTTGTCAATCTATCCTTCAACTCTTGGAAATTCTTCTCACAAAGCGTCAGACCAAACAAACTTCTCTTCTTTCCTGGTCAACTTAGTCATAGGAGCAGCCAACCGAGAAAAGTTCTCAATAAACCTTCGGTAGTAACCCGCCAATCCAAGAAAACTTCTTATTTCCGTTATCGACTTCGGTCTCTCCCAATCAGCCACAACTTGGACCTTTTCAGATCGACACGAATACCTTCGGCTGAAACTACATGACCAAGGAAAACTACTCTCTTAAGCCGTAAATCACACTTGCTAAACTTAGCAAACAACTTCTTTTCTCGCAACCTTTGCAAAGTGAAACTTAGATGACTCGCATGCTCTTCTTCGCTCTTCGAATAGATCAAGATGTCATCAATGAAAACAATCACAAACTTATCAAGCACATCATGAAATACTCGGTTCATGAGGTCCATGAACACCGCAGGAGCATTGGTCAATCCGAAAGGCATGACTCTAAACTCGTAGTGACCATACCGCGTTCGGAAAGCTGTCTTGAAGATATCACTAGACTTCACTTTCAATTGGTGATATCCGGACCTTAAGTCAATCTTCGAGAACACAACTGCACCCTTCAACTGATCGAAGAGATCATCGATTCTGGGCAGCGGATATCTATTCTTGATAGTCAACTTATTCAACTCACGGTAGTCGATGCACAAGCGCATACTACCGTCTTTCTTCTTGACGAACAAGACCGGAGCTCCCCAAGGTGACACACTAGGCTGCACGAAACCTCTATCAATGAGCTCATTCAACTGATTTTGCAACTCTTTCAACTCAGTAGGAGCCATCCTATACGGAGCTTTAGATACAGGAGCGGCACCAGGGACGAGATCAATAGAGAATTCGACATCTCTCGTCCGGAGGCACTCCCGATAGATCATCGGGGAAGACATCAACAAAGTCGCAGACAACTCGACTTCATCGACTCTTTTCTCCACTATACCCTTGCCTTCAGATGAAGCATCATCCACTAGGGCATAGACTTGCATCAAGTGCAGACAAAGCACCTTCTTACAAACCCTTCTCTTTTCACCTTGAAATTCAAAGACCGGACTTCCACAAATATGGAACTGAATCTTCTTTGAGGAACAAAGGAACACAGCTTTGTGGGCAGCACAACCACCAATTCCCAAAATAACATCGAAGTCCTTCATGTCAAGAATCACAAAATTGGCTTCCAAGTTCTTTTCACCAATCAACACAGGACATTTAGATAACCCCTTATCTAGTTTCACAACAGACCAAGAGGTGTACTAATCAATAAACAACTAGACAACTTCTCGTGGATTAGGTTAGTCTTCTTGATGAATGCAGATGACATGAACGAATGAGATGCACCCGTATCAAATAAGACAAATGCAGAAATAGAAGCGACTAACAATGTACCCGTAATCACATCATGGCTTGGATCCCGCTCGCATCGAAATACCGAAAACTCTACCAGAGGGAGGAGCAGGAGCACTCTTCACCATCAGGGGCAAAGCTGTCAAGCAGTGCCGCTTCGGACAGGCACGAGCAAAATGACCAGCTTGCTTGCGTAGAAGCAAACAGATTGCCGGATCCAACAGGGTGGCTGCAACAGAGGACTTCCCGAACAAAAGGCCTTGCACTCGCACTTGCACTTGCACTTGCATTTGCTGGTGGTCGGTTTCCGCCATACCGTTTAAACCGGCCGGGCTGCTGAAAACCCGTGTTCCGACCTACACTCTTAGCCCGAAAGGTAGGAGTGGGGTAGGGTGTAGGTCTCACATAACGACGGTCATTGCGATCCACCAAACCAGAATTCCTTGATCGCCAAGGCTTTTGCACACGAGCACTTTCCTTCTCTCGTTTCTTCCAACTTCTTCGAGTTCTCGCACCACTTGAGCATAGCTCACAATAGGCTGGACCGTGAGGTAAGCTTTAATGGCGGGGCGCAGTCCTTTGAAGAACTTCTTTGCTTTGGCGAGGTCTTCCTTCAAAGAATCTGAGCAAAGAAATGAAGCTCCTCGAACTTCTGTTGGTACTCCAACACAGACAAAGTTCCTTGAGTCGAATCATAAACTCCGCTTCCTTTGCATCCTTCACCGCCTCGGGAAAGTAGTTCATACAAAAAGCCTCTTTGAATAACTCCCAAGTTACAACTCCCGCATGCAAACCTTCCAAAACAGACGAGTGGAGATCCACCATGCATCGCCTTCTTGTTGCAACTTCGCTCAAAGAACAAAATCTTCCGAGCTTCCGAGCATTGCAGATGCCGGAAAGCCTTCTCCAACTCACGAAGCCACTTGTTAGGAAACAAGGGGTCCTTGGTAACTCCAAAGAAAGTGGGTACTTGCATCTTCGTAAAACTCTCCATCAAAGTAGTATGAGGAGTTCCACTAAACCTCCCGCATTCAGGATCGTGCATGAGGATTCACATTAGCACCAGCCCGGGTCTCATTATGCGAGTCATGAAACCCAACAACATCTCGGTTGAACCGAGCCGCTTGTCGCATCATATTGCCCATGATATTGGCAATATCTCTCGAAACTTCCAACATTCGGGGCGCCAGGGATCTCATGAGTACCCCCGATCAGCATTTGGTATCTCACCACCTCCATGAGGTACTTCACCACCTCCCCGAGGTATTTCACCACCACCATGACCACTGGATTCACCACGCCCACTTCTCGGAGTAACCATTCCGCAAAAACCGAGAACATCAAAATACCGAATTTCAAGATTCAACATAAACCACAAGTCCAAATGATTTGAAAACTTAAATCATGCTCAAATATATCCATATAGTCATCAAACAATATTCCATAAGGCAAAAATCACATTTTCCAAAAATTCAACAGCAAATGAGGTCACCGTGACCATTGGTCGAGTGGTTGGTCGAGTGACCCAACGACCAATCAGTCGACCAATGAAGACAAATACGAAAATTCGCATTATAAGCCTCATTTCCACATTCCAACCTCATTCTAACTTCTTCCAAAGGTGAGAGAGCTCTAGGGAAAATATCCAAGAGTTCCCACAAGTGTTCTTGAGGTGATTTAGTGCTTCAACAACAACACCACAACACACCATCTTCACAAACAAGGTAAATCTCTCATTCATTCTTCCATTTTCATCTTCTCATGCTTGCATTTCAATAAAACCATGCTTTACTTGTATCCAATGCTAGAAATCATGCTTAGGAATGCTTAGAAACATATTCCCTAGGTTTTAAACACAATGACATGCATAGACAACAAGTTTTTACACATTTGGTGCTCATCTCGCAAAGTTTTATACCGAAATCGATATCTTTAGAAAAATTTCGTTTTCTCTCAAACCGCTTGAAATTTTCGCACGAGATCAAATGCTACATGCTCAAGATGACATTGTAGATGGGTCCATACAATTTGATTTAACCAATTTCAACTTTTCAAAAATCCAATTTTGACCTAAATTGCAAAATCCCCAAATTTCTTCTTGCTGAATTTTTCGCTTTAATCCAAGTTTTCGATCGATTTTCATCAAAACAACTTCATAGACATGAAATTCCAAGTATTGTGCACATGCTAGTATGTTCAAATCAAATTTCCCCCAAATTTGAAATTTTCCGAAAAATTACGAAAATACCCTTTTGGCTAAAATCTTGTATAGCACTAATTGGAATTGTCTCTTGTCTCTTTCACAGATACATCATGCAGAGGGGAGGACGAGGAGGAGGTAGAGGTAGAGGTCGCATCGTAGGTGCTCTCGGGGGCGAGGTCGGTTCCTTTTGAGCCCGAGAGAGGAGGTTAGGAGACCGGACCTATTTGACACACCTCAGCCGAGTTTCGTACGAGGCCTACTTCAGCTATTGTAACATCGAGATGGGGCGTCTACTTCACTTACGCCAGCTCGTAGCCTTCAGATCCGGCAGAGGTTCGACACTTTACAAAGTGGACTCACCTCTTCACCGAGGATTTGCCGGTATACCCGGAGCTAGTGAGGTTGTTCTTCAAAGAACCTTACTTACACAGAGGAGGCTCGGGGCCGGGGACATCCACTCGGACTTGTCCTCGGGAGCAGGGGTCCACCGGACTCGGATTCGCTTCTCCACCCGGACACGGGCCGAGATCCCGCAGGTCCCTTACTACCCACATCGGTGTGTGTGGATACCGCCGGAGCGGACACTGGACAGCCATCCGATGCCGTACGAAGCTTCGCGAGATATGCTCCACGCTATGGGATAGCCGCCGATGCTTCACACCGTGGACTAGCGGACGGATGACGGGTTCCGCACGTATTATCGGTCGCATAGTCGGCCGAAACATCATGCCGAAAGCCGGACATCACCATCGGGTCACGGTGATGGAGGCCTTGGTCATTTACCGCATCTACATGGGCTTCGAGATCGATCTTTCCTACATCATTCAGCAGGTCATGCTGGACTTAGTTCTGCGGCCTAGCATGCGGAACCTTTGCTATGGGAGGCTTCGACTTTGATCTTCGTGCATTTCGGGGTGAGTTTCGAGGATACTCCGATGGACACTAGATCACGGGGATACCCCATTGGGACTCGGACCATTCGGGCGGATGAGACTTCATCGGTTAGAGAGATCTCCTGGTCCGGAGGGTGAGGATGATGATGAGTCGGAGGATGAGGATGAGGGATCGGAGGATGGAGGAGAGGATATCGGTCCCGATAGTGATGATCAGGCCGGAGATGATACGAGATATGCGCGAGGCTGAGCTCCGTGCATCACGAGTTTCCTTCATCACATTTCGAGGCGGGTGGCCCTTCACATGCGGTTCCCGGAGACTTCAGATCTTGGTGCACAGATGAGATCGATGACTTCCATGCTAGAGAGGATGGAGGTCGGACAGAGCAGATGTACGAGAGGATGGAGTCTCGACAGACAGATAGAGCATCGGGTGACTCGGCTAGCGAGAGGAGTTCGGAGCATATAGAGATCGAGTAGATCACCTAGATAGACCGTACCTTAGGATTTTCCATTTATGCTTTTCAGATGTAATCATTGTAAAACCTTTGAAATTAATGAAGTTCATTTTGTTTCTCTTTATTTATTGTATGTTATGCACTTTTCTTTTCCTTGCATTAGTGTCATTTGTTCAAGTATAATTATGGTATGTTATTCGAAATGTTCTGTTATGCCTCAAAGTTCAAGTTTCTAATTCAGGTGTTCTATTATTCACTTCTAAGAGTAGAAGAGTCACTTCGGATCAATGACTCAGGAATGTTCAGTTGTTGCCTTTTATGGTTAGGATCTCCTCGAACCTTGGGCTCGATACCAATCATCACGCCCTCCCAGCCGGTACCCTATCCGGCATACCCGAGAGTGTGATCCACAGCCCGAAGATCGGGTATCGAGTGATCAACCTCCCACATAAGCAATAACATAATCATGAACAACCATAACAAGAGTGCGGAAGATAAATCATAGATTCAATAAAGAAAGAATGAATCATAAATGAAACGGAATACTAAATATATAATCAGAGTGTCAACAGATAAGTAAAGTGAAGCAAAAATCCCACTTTACATCCAGCGGAAAAGTAGCTCGAAAGAATAAACTAGATAAAAACTAATCCCAGTAGCAAGTACATTGGGTAACTAAATTATTCTCCACTTTGTAGACGACATCCTTGTAGGTGTAGATCTCATAAATGGCACAAGGACGCTTCCACTCAATGGTCGGACTAAGCATCGTACAGAGCATAACCACCCGCGGAATCTTCGGAGTAATTGTGGTAACCGCAATCACCTTCCCGGAGATATGCCTCTTCGCCTTGCGCTTCCTCATAGGGACCGTCATAGTATTCGGTACTGCAGGATAGTCTAACAACATTGTACAATAAAGGAATGAGTTTCAAAGAAACTCAGTAAGGCAGTTAAAATCCATAATAACATACATGGCAGAATTCCAGAACAAACATAATGCAATATGATATGAGACAACCAATGAATGAATGATTCTAACTCTATGTATGCTGGTCTCTATTGGCAGACATGCTTTAAGTCATAACACCGTACTTCTTTAGGAAAGTCCACTCACATCCTCAACCATTTAAGATATCTTGGATTCTCTCACGGATCATTTCACCGGTCTTGAGCAGCCGATTGGTAATGGGTCCTTCATCCCTCGGGACAAACCTTGGCGGGGGTTAAGTCAACACACTCTCTCACAACCATTTGGTATAAGTACCGGCGCATGTCAGGGTAATACCTAGCCAAAATGCAAGTCTTCTACTTGGTTACATCAAGTCAGATCCAGATACTTCCATTCCTCGTCCCCCGACGATCCTTTCCGGTATCCTTCACACTAGAGTCCTCATAGTCCCTGACTACGGACTCACCAACCCTATTGATCATCCACATATGGCAAACGGGAAGCTCTCACGTCCTCTCACGGGTTGGTTACCGGTCTTAAGCGCCCGTGAGCCCAAGTCTAACCATATGCAACCCTACCAATAAATGGCCCCCACAATGTGATTCCTGTCCTCTCACCGGGTTGGTTACCGGTCTTGAGCGCCCATGAATCCCCATTGCTACCACGGGTCGTTCGGTCTCAATACCCCTCCGATTAGGGTCCGACATAACAGGACATCCTAGCCAAACACTACTAGACAATCCTATATATGTCATCCAACAGTTTAGGAAGGTGTCCAGAGGGCATCTCCGGAAACATCCCATAATATTCCCGTAGTAGTCCAAGGACAGAAATGTCAAAAGGACACCTCTCCTTCCCAAACCATACGTAAGCATACACATGCATCAATTCATATCATCACATATATGGTAACTCCATATATGGAAAGAAATCAATATTTACAAACATTTGTATAACATTGGTAAGTAAATCATACATGAATCAATTCAATATGAATAAGTAATGCTACTGTAATCAAAGTTAATCAACAGTAGTATATCATTGTAAGAATCTAATTTAGGAAACATATTAATGATATTCAAATATAGAAACTAGATTCATGCTATCTATGTAATTAAGGAAATAACCATCCTTACCTTTTATAACTCGCAAAGAATCCTAAGAAATCAAGTAAGATCTTGGCAAACTTGAGAAGAAGGTCCTAAACAAGTATATACAACATATTAGGAAAGATCCCTAACAGAAAATATAGCAAAACATCCGAAACAGACCAATTCCGAGTTGCTTGAACTCATTGGTCGAGTGGATTGGTCGAGTGGTCCAGTCGACCAATCAGTCGACCAATGCGAGACGATAAGCTTAGAAAATCAGAGTTTTGAGATATGAAATCCGAATTTGGTGGTTCAAAAGGGTACTAATCAAGGGGTAGACTACATCAGTAGTATTCTAGCATATAGGGGACCTCAAAACACTAATCAAATCAAGGTATCAAGATCCCAATTAGGAAACAAAAAGTTACCATAAATAAATCAAACATGGATCTTGATGAATTTTGAAATAGAAAACAAGGACAAGAACAATAGGAAGATGGATCATTGCTTTTGGTAATGAAAACATGAAAACATGCATAGGTCTTCATGGTATAAGGCTTAGAAGCATAAATCTAAATAAGGAAATAAAACCTACCATATATGTACTATCATGCATCATGAAGAACACATAGTAAGGTAGAAGAGAACAACTAGAATTCTATGGATTATGGATCATAGAAAGAAAACACAACCATTAACCACTAACATGATCAATGAAAGAAGATCCAAAGAGATCGGGAATTCAGATTAGGAAATTAACAGAGATTAAATCATGGTTTGATCATGAATCCTTCAAAAGCTTGCAATGATCATGGTTAAGATCATTGTTCTAGCCTTTAATCCTTAGGATGATCATGAGAACATGTTCGGAGATGTTTGCAACAGAGGATGCAGCATCTCTTCCACTGTCTCAACTCAAAAAGGAAAGAAAAACAAAGATGTAGGAGAAGAAGAGAGAGTAGACATACCTTTTGATGCAAAAAGAAGAGTTCCGACGAAGATCCGCCAAGAAAACTCCAAGGATGCAAGAGAGATGACTTGCGAGAGGTCTTTGGTTCGTTCCGAGAGGGTTTGGAGGCAGCAAATACGAAGTGGACTCGAGGTTAGGCTTAAATAGAGCAAGAATCAACCTAATTGCCAAAGACAAGCACCCATTGGTCGAGTGGATTGGTCGATCGGCCCGATCGACCAATCAGTCGACCAATGCGAAGCTAAAGAAGGCCAAAACGTGGAATTGAAGGCCCGGATCAAATCCAAACCTAAAGGGGTTTTGCACACAAGTCAAGTGACTTACCTAGTAGGTAGAAATGCCTTCAAACCAAGATAGAGATCACTCCAAGTCCATCAACTAATTAGATCTTCATCAGGATTCTGTTTCCATAAATAGCACCTCATCATCAACCTTCATGGATTCAAAGCCAGACACCAAGTCCTCTACTGGGATGGCCCAAAGCTGACTTCTTACTTTACTTCGGGTCATCGGACCTACAAATAACAAGGTTTCCGGGTCAAGGTTAGGGCTGGGTTTCACAACTGAGTTCGTGGAGAAGGTGCTGCAACCTTGCAACCACCTCTTCTACAAGCTCTCTTGGGTTGATTAAACCTCTCTTCATTCTTTCCATGCTATGATTCTCATAGATGATGTTCTTGCTTTCTTATTTTGATTTTCCTCTTCTTTACAACATGAATTCATTTCTTAATCTGATTTTCTCTTTCAATTAGGTCTGATTATATGTTAGTAATTGTCTATATTCTGTTGCTCATCATTCTATTGATTAAATTCCTAAGTTCTCTTGCAATTGTAATGGTTTTCATTGAAGAACATGGGTCTTGCAAGTTTGAACCTAGGACCTCAAATTGGGGGTTTTCAATCCGACCATTGGATCATGTTAAGTCTTTCTACGTAGTCTCCTGCTACTGTTCTTAAGCATCCCTCCAAGTTTCATATCGATCCGAGACCCGGAAGACCCATTTTGAGCCAAAACCCAAAAATCCCATTTTGCTGTCCAAGACTTTGTTGGTCGATACCATCAACCCAATGTATCAACCAACAAGGTTGCTGTCAGAAACTTTTGCCCAGTTTTGATCCGTTCGATCTCCGATTGTTTTGATTTCTTCTCTAATCCTTCATATATGTTTGTTTAGGGTTTTAAGACTATAATTGAACCATTCTCTTGTGACTTCGGATCATCTTCTTCACAATTTGAGGTAAGGATGGTTATTGCCATATAACATAGACTGTATGACTTTTACACTGCTGTTGGTAACTTAGTAGACTTAACTTATTAATTGATTTTAGACATCATATGACTACTGTAGTTACCTTATGACAGTAACACCATGCTTAATTACTTGATTTATCATGTTTACTTATTCTTGTCATTTATTTATATACTGTATTATGAGATGTTATGACATGTTTTCAATATGATAATGTATTGTTGATATGTAATGGATGGAAATAAGCATGTGATTCCTTAGGTATGATTTGGGATTGGGGAGTGCCCTACTGGTACTTCTGTCCTTGGACATCGGAGGGAATAGTATGGGATGTTCTCCGAAGATGCCCATCGACGCTTTCTGGATCATTGGATGACATACATAGGACTTGTCTAGATGTATGGCTAGGATGCCCTGTCATATCAGACCCGAATCGGAAGGGCATTGAGACCGAACGACCCGTGGTAGTAGTGTGCATTTGTGGGCGCTCAAGACCGGTAACCACTCCGTGAGAGGACATAAATTGCATTGCGGATACCCGGAAGGGGCCATTTATTGGTAGGGTTGCAAATGGCTAGACTTGGGCTCACGGGCACTCAAGACCGGTGAAATGATCCGTGAGGGGACGTGAGAGCTTCCCGTTTACCATTTGTGGATGACCAATAGGGTTGATGAGTCCGGTGAGTAATATCCGTGACTCTAGTGTGAAGGATACCGGAAAGGATCCCGAGAGGGGAGGAATGGACGTATCTGGAACTGACATGATATGACTAAGTAGATGACTTGCATTGGGCTAGGCTTTACTTTGACATGCGCCAATACTTAGACCAAATGGTGATGTGAGAGAGTGGTGACCGAAACCCCCAACATGGATTTGTCCGAGAGGGATGCAGGACCCAACTTCCCCCCGGTGATGAGTGACTGAGACTACCTAAAGAAGTATGGTGTTATGACTTAAAGCATGTCTACCATAGAGACCAGCATACTTAGAGTTAGAATCATATTTGCATCTTATGTCTCATATCATCTGCATCAGTTCATGATTGATATCATATGGCTTATGTATTATGGAATAACTTTCCTTGCTGAGTTCTTTTGAACTCACTCCTTTTTGCAACATATTTTGTTAGACTTTTCTGCAGGTACTCCTACTATTGTTGGACGTGATGGTCAACACTTTGAGGACTAAGTTGGTGACTCATACCACTTTGGCTACGGTGACTACATCGGTGAAGGCTATCAGTTCAAGACTCATATTTGTCAGGAGTAGATCCGGCCTGGCTTAGTTTCTTATGATTATGTTATTGAGGAGACATTGTATAAGTTAGAAGAAACTGTAACTTAGTTGCTTACCTTTTTATTTTCCTTCTTTGGAGATTTGGTTGTAACCTTTACCTTATTTCGATCTACCTTCCGCACAGTTGTCTTTTGATTTGGTACTTGTTATTCCGCACTCTGATGTTCGTTGTGATCCTTCTGTGATCATTTCTTAACTTTTATTATTAGATTACTTGAATACTATAAATTGTTCTTGCTTTTGATTATATTATTGTGATAAGTGGATATGATCGTTCCTAAACTGGATCTGTTGGGCTGTGGATCACTCCCGAGTAACCCAGATAGGGTACCCCCTGGGGTGGATTCGGGCGGGATGTGACACCTAGGGAGTCTAGATTGCATGGCTAGATACCCATACATGATACATGCTACTACCCTTTCGGGAGAGGTATTGAAGCCGAGTGACCTGTGATAACGGTGACGTGACTCTATCTCATCCTACAGCGGTAGCCAGTCCGTGCAAAGATTCAGTGGTCCACTGTTGATCATGCATTGGTAGGGTTGCATATGTTAGGGTTTGGGCTCATGGATATCCAAGAAGCGGCCATGAGTCGTGAGGGGTCATGAGAGCTTCCGCCCCAATAATATGTGAATGACCATAGGGTTAAGGAATGGAGTCCAATAGCAGTGCCCGGTCCGTGAAGGTTCTCATTCCAAGATAGAGAAGGATATTGAACCGAGTTGGTTGGTACCATAGGGGAAGTATCTGGACTACATGTAGTATGTTGCCATATGACTTTGCATTGGATTAGAAACCTTGACATGCGCCAATACTCATGCTAATGGTTGTGGTGAGAGAGTGTGAACCTAAACCCCAGCCATGGTTGATTGACGAGGACTGAACCCCTTGCCCGGGATCCCAACATAGGTAACCAGTCCATAAGGGATTAGTGTGACTGAACCTACCCAGAGGAGGGCTGGTGTTATATCTTAAAGCATGTCTGCCATGTAGAGACTTGCATAATTAGACTCATAGCTATATCCATATATTTGCATATCATTCTTTATGTATGTGCTTACTTGATATATTGTCGATATGTATGTGGGATGTGTTTCCTTTACTGAGTTCGTCAGAACTCATTCCTTTCTTTGTATGTTAGATTATATTGTATAGATGGGTATACTGGACTAGGAGAAGTTTTGCATGATTGGGGAAACTCCTATGAAGAAGATGTGGTGGCGTTAGTGGTGACGGAGATGTATGTCATGAAGCCTCCTGCAGATGCATGGAGTGTGCTTATAGCACCCATTGACAGCAGAAGGAGACAGATCACTCGACATTTTAAGAAGTCTTTGGAGCAAAGTTGGATAGCTCCCTACATTGCTAGAACTGAAGAAAAGACTTAGCCCTCGAGAGATCTAAAATAATTAAACCAAACTAGTTTATTTTTTGCTTTCACTAAACTTGATAAATTTTGGAACATGGTTAGTTTATTTCTCTTCCTTGATTCATCTTTTGAAGTATTTGGATTCCTGTAATCCTCTTTATTTAATTAATTGAACTTATTCTTGCTCTTGATTATTATTACTTGAATTTATTATTATTGATGATAAAATCATGGATCCTGTGATGGATCGCACCCACGGGTTGTTGGGCGAGACCGATATCGACGGGTGGGGTGTGACACATGTGATCCTAAGAGAGGTGAAAGAAGCTTGAAAGGGGCTGGGATTGAGAGTTTCCTAGTGGGAGTAGGATGGGCTGCCGTGAGGAAGAGGGGGAAAATGGGAGGGTCACGACGACTAGGGGATAGGGCTTGAAGAAAATTAAAGGGGAAGGGGCAGGGGGTATTTGTGATTCAATGGGGATGGTTTCCTAGGTCTAACAAGAGAGGAGGGGGATAAGGAGGATACGATGGTGAGGGGTGGTACTCTAGAGTTGCATACGGAAAGGGAAGGGGTGGGGAGGCTGTGAACAAGGAGGGGAAGGTTGAGCTTGGGGTTGGGGTTGGGAGTCTTCTACTTACTCGGATGTTGGTGACGCTCATTGGGATTAATTCTTTGAATGCTCTTGAAGGCTGAAGGAAAAAGATTAGAATGCTTCACTAGACAATTGTAGGGTCCCCTTCAAAGGAAACCTGCTACCTCTTGGCAAAATACTCAGTTCATTAATCGACCCAATCTAAAAATATCATTAAATAAAGAGGCTATTTATAGCCTGAAAATAAAATACTCCAACTCAACTTGGAAGTGGGACTAAAGTCTTAATGATAACTTAACTCTTAATAGATAGATAAAGAATCTTATATTATCTCAACTAACTAATTTCCATTCACTTAGGACTCATTGAAAACAATCTTTATTCAAATAATAATTCTCCAAACAAACTGGACTCAATAAAAATTCTGCAAAATTCTAAAAATAATAAAAAAAATGAAATAAGGGCCAAATACCCAAAACACCCCCCAAAAGGGGTTCGGCCAGCTTAAGGTGGCTTCTTGGAGCCATCATGGGGGCCCCACTTGAGGTTTTGGCTAGGGGGTCCTTGTTTTCACACCACTCTCTCTGCCCCCTTGCCCTCTTTGCGCAATAGCATATGGCTTCAACATTTCCTTTTGGCTTTGTACTTGGCACCCTCTCGGTATTCTCTACCACTTGGCACTAGATGCTCTATTGATCTAGCATTCCCAAGTTTTGCCCCCTCTCTCACTTCCCCCGTGCTAGAGCTTGGTCCCCACTCCCCCTTCTGTGAAACCCAGCCTTGACCCTAATCCGGAAACTCTGTTTATTGTAGGTCCAGTGACCCGAAGTAAGGCAAGAAGTCATCTTTGGGCCATTTCTGTTGAAGACTTGATGGCTGGATTGGAATCCATGAGTGTTGATGCTAGTGTCCCAATGGTGGAAACTGCACCTAGATGAAGATTGGATTAGTTGATGGTCTTAGAGTGGTCTCTGTATTAATTCAAAGGCATTTCTAACTCCTAGGTATGTCACTCTAGGTGTGTGCAAAACCCCTTGATGTTTGGACTTGATCTGAGCCTTCAATTCCCTGTTTTGAAGTTGCTGTCTTGATTGGTCGACTCATTGGTCGATTGGACCAATCGACCAATCAATCGACCAATTGATTATGTTTTTGAAATTTGAATCCTGTCTCTTCTATTTAAGTCTAATCTCGGGAATACTCCGCCTCCTCTGCCTCCTAGCCTCTGGAACGAGTTAGAACCCTAATCTAACCCATTCCCTTGCATTCTTTGGTGATCTCTTACAAAGACTTGAAGAATTCTTCATCTTTCTAAGGCAAAGTTATGATCTCACTCACTCTCTCTTCTATCTCTGATTTTCTTTCTTTTATTCTGTTTTTCATTGAGATCAGAAAGATGATGAAGCATTCTTGTAATCATCAATTCTCTGATCTCACCATATTCTTTAAGACTCATGATCATCATCATGTTCTTAAACCCTACCTATTGAATTCTTGAAAACCTAACCCTAATCCTTTGAAACCCTAACCTGTGTGATTGTCTGGAGAACTTTTGGTAACCTACCTTGTGAAAGGGAAATCCTTTTTGGGTGACCTTGTGTTAACCTAAAACTTAATCATCTATATTTTTCCTGTTTTGATTTGTCTTTGTTCATCCAGATCTCACAATTATTGTCCAGGGAGTCAAAAGGGTGAAACCCTAATTTTCTTGGATCAAACCCAGGAATCCCCTTGTTGATCATGTTAACCCAATTATTATGTTTTCTTTACTAGATCTGAATTCTTTCATATCCTAGTTCATTATCTTTAATCTTTCTATTTCTCCCTCCTAACCTATGTTCAACCTAATTAGGTTAACCTCATGATTTCTAGGTTGTAACTTGAGAACTTGTTTTGATTTATGATTTGATATCTTCTATACCCTAGAATACTACCATGATAATTCCCCTCTGATTTGTACCCTTTTGAACCATCGAATTCGGTTCTGGATTCTCAAAATTAGGATTCTTGCAGGCCACTGCTTTATCGCATTGGTCGACCGGGTCCAGTGAGACCAATCAATCGACCAATGAGTACAACAACCTCAATCTTGGTCTGTTTCAATTGATTTATGATCTTTTCCTTTATGCATCTTTCCTAACATGTTGTGTGCACTTGTTTAGGACTGTCTTTTTAGGTTTAGTCAAGATCATACTTGATTCTTTAAGATTCCATTCAAGTTAGAAGGTAAGGACAGTTAATTCCTTAACTACATAGATTGCTTGTTCTCTGGTTTCTACTTTGTGAAACTATGAGATTACTTACTCTTATTATAATTTAATTCTGATCTCTTACTGTGAGATCAGTAGCACTTGTTTATATAATCTTTTTCATTTTTCATGTTATATGAATTACCTATTATTGCCTAATCTGATTTTGCTTTTACATTCTCTTGTATATGATGAACTGTTGGTTGTATATGTTATGACTGATCTGAGAATGTGTTTGCTTAAGTTTGGTTTGGGATTGGGAAGTGTCCTTTTGACACTTCTGTCCTTGGACATCGGAGGGAATAGTATGGGATGTTCTCCGAAGATGCCCATCGACGCTTTCCCGAATCAATGGTTGTCATACCTAGGGATGTCTAGCAGTGTTTGGCTAGGATATACCCTTGTTATATCAGACCCGATTCGGAAGGGTATTGAGACCGAATGACCCGTGGTAGCAATGGGGATTCACGGGCGCTCAAGATCGGTAACCAACCCGTGAGAGGACGGGAATCACATTGTGGGGGCCATTTATTGGAGGGTTGCATATGGCTAGACTTGGGCTCATGGGCGCTCAAGACCGGTAACCAACCTGTGAGAGGACATGAGAGCTTCCCGTTTATCATATGTGGATAACCAATAGGGTTGATGAGTCCGTAGTCTGGGAATATTAGGACTCTAGTGGATAGGATACCGGAAAGGATCGCCCGGGGCGAGGAATGGAAGTATCTGGACCTGAGTTGATGTAACTGAGTAGATGACTTGCATTGGGCTAGGCTTTTCCCTGACATGCGCCAGTACTTATGCCAAATGGTTGTGAGAGAGTGTGTTGACTTAACCCCCTGCCATGGTTTGTCCTGAGGGATGAAGGACCCATTACCAACCGGCTGCCCAAGAATACCTTAAATGGGTGAGGGAACCCATGATATCTTATATGGTTGAGGGTGTGAGCGGACCTTCCCAAAGAAGTACGGTGCTATGACTTAAAGCATGTCTGCCATAGAGACCAACCTACATAGAGTTAGATGCATACATACATTACTTGTTTCATAATGCATTGCATCATGTTATGTTTTGCCACATGTTATCTATGATGTTATGGATTAACTACCTTACTGAGTTTCTTCGAAACTCATTCCTGCTGTATATTTCATTTTGTTAGATTATCCTGCAGGCGGAATATTATGACGAGCAGTACAGCGAAGCACAAGCTGATGAAGCGTAATACACGCAAAGTGCTGGCAATGATCAAGATTACTTTGATGATCCCCCGGCGGATCAAGCTGCGTACTACTTTTGAGAATGGCATAGAGTTAGAACGGATTCATTGGATTGATGAAGTCCATACTTATGAAGACGTTATCTATAAACTTGAAGACGCTTGATCTTAGTTTATTTCTTAGTACATTTGTTTCAGTGTAATCCCTTTTTGATTTTCATACTACGTTTCGCTATTTTTGGTGAAGTGAGTTTCCGCCTCACTTTATTCCCTTTTGATATCATTGGATATCTGGTATCTTTCCGCACTCAGATTATACTGATTGTTTATTTTTTGTTTTGAACCTTGTTTATAATATTAAACCTTGATTTATTTCTGTTTATGATTATGTTATTGTATATATGGGAGGATGATTTCCTCGATACTTGATCTTCGAGGCTGTGGATCACACTCTCAGGTATGCCAGTTAGGGTACCAGCTGGGAGGATATGGCATTAGGAGCTTGACCTAGTGTGTTACCTTCTCCCCCTTGCAACCAACTTCTTTAGCTTCCCTTGAAAAACTTCCTCTTCTCTTGCTTCTGCTTGGAACCATATGCGTAGCCCTTACCCTCTTGTTTCTTGGGCCAAGGTTGCTTAGTTTAAAGGCAATATCCCCCGCCAAGCTTTCATTGGTTGGAAAGCTCTCTCCCTTTGTCTCCCTACCCAAGCCCTTCTTATCCGCTGATCCATCCCTATCAGCCCCTAATGTATATTTTGTGTCGGGGAGGAGACCACCCCACACCTTTTCTTTCCCTGCCCTTTCACTCACCCCATTTGGATCCTTACCCTCTCCTCTATTTGGCTAGATCTAGGGTCCCTCAGCCTCTGGATGTTGAGTGCTGCTAGTTAAGCTCTACTTTGGAGGTTCTTTAATCACCGACACTATCGAGAAGTCTCTTTTGGGGGCTTGAAGTCGCACATTTGGATGGAGCATTTAGTTGGACCTCCAAATCCCTATCTACAAACTGAATTTGGAAAATCATCTATAATAATATTTGCTCTGAATTTCCCTTTTGCCCCACAAATCTCTTGTAGATACCCAAGGAACACGCTCATTGTTGTTACCTAGGCTTGTGATTTCTTCCATGCCTTCTTAGCCCTAGTTGCCCCCCTTTCTTACCCCCTAGTTCTCTTCTTCCCTTCGGTGTTTATATAAAAGAGAGTCGCAATTATTTCCTACTATAATATTATGGTTGATACTATGCTATAGGAATACAAGTCTAGAAGATGTTATTTTTTTGAGTCATAAGACTCGTACGATCAATAGAAGGCCACCAACTAAGGAAGAAAGCCTAAAATTTCTAATGATTGACATGCTGGATGATTTTTGGAATTTCTAATTGTAGGTAATACTCCATATATATTCAAATCTATATGATAGGGGAAAGATCCTTACTTGGATTTGCTTTCCCAAATATGAAGTATACGTAGCGGAAGTAAATCTGGATTCACGTTCTCGTTCCAACACCAAAGGTCTACCGGGGTGATTCCACAATCACTAGGATAGGGAATAATTTCCACAACCCAAATGCCATGTGGAAAGAAGATGGAAGAATGATCTAAGGCAAAGGAAGGAAACCTCCAATGAGTTTCTCCTTCTTGCGTTTCTTGGAGAGAAGGAGAGAGAGGTATGGGAGCCGCCGTATCTCTGGCAGATTTCTCGTACTAATTAATCACACCCCTCAAGTGATGCGGTGGTTACAAATATATAACCTATATTCTGTACCGCCCTAATTATGAGTTTCCAGATTTGCCCTTGGGCATCTAATTTATTAATTATATTAATAAATTCCAACAGCTCCCACTTGTACAAGGGCAAGTGTTAATCTCTCAATGTGTCCCAGATACACATGTATATCCAGACATTCAAATTCAATCTGCTATGTATCCAAGATACATAGACCTCCTGCGTCCCAGACACACATGTATATCCCAGATACATGCATATTGATCTCTTCGCTATGTATCCCAGATACATAGACCACCTGTGTCCCTAGACACTAACATCCACAAGTCATACTGACAAAATGGGTCGTGCGACCGGTGATATACATGCACGCGTGAGCCCCAAACTAGAAACCTTCCCAGAAAGGCCGAATGGCACATCACTCAAAGAAACATATCAAATAAGTATTAGTGAACCACAGTGTCCTAGGTTTATTCAAACTCACCAGACTAAAGGTATCTCGATCCCTTTGAGAGATCACCTTTGTTGGGAAATGCCATGTCAGCATTTGCCACATCAGCCTCTATTGGTTTTGATGATAATAAGCATGAATTACTAATGGCTATATTGAGTTATGATGTTTTAGTTCAAGATGAGAACAAGTGGACCAACTCCAAGTCAAAGCCATATGCAAGTCAAAGCCAAGATCATGCCAAGACAGACATGAAGATGGACATGAAGTCTAAGTCAAGATGACCATGCCAAGACAGACATGAAGATGGACATGAAGTCTAAGTCAAGATGACCATGCCAAGATGGACATGAAGACCGTTGCACAAAATCAAGTCGAAGACCAAGTCAAAGATCAAGACTTAGGCTAAATCAGGGCTTAGGACACCTTTGCATACACACACATGTAAATGCATCCATAATATGTAATCCATGTTACTAGAGTGACCTAGGACATGTTAGTAAGGTGTACAACGCTTAGGATTGTCAAAACGATCCAAAAATCCAAGCCATATCCCAGCCCAAAGTTGTTTAGAAAAACAGAGCCCAGACGGACGTCCGTCTGAGCAGAAGGACGTCCGTCTGTCCGATAACTCGCTTCGGAAAACAACGAAGGCGATAACTCCGTTTCTCGGAAATGCCGCAACCAGCGGAGCCGCGGACGGATGTCCGTCCGAGCCAGATCCGATGACCGAGACGGATGACCATCGGAGCGCAGACGGATGTCCGTCCGAGCCGGTCCGAGACGGATGTCCGTCTGGCGAGCCACGATGTCCGTCCTGGCGGACGGATCATGTCCGTCCGAGCCGTCCAGCCGACGGACGTCCATCTGGCCTAGATTTGACTATAACGGCTAGTTTAAAGAGAATATACTCTATAGTTGTTTGCAACGGATACTTTTGAGACGGATGACCGTCTGACCAGACGGACGTCCGTCTGGGCTGAAAAATAGGACAAAAATGTGTCCGTTTTCTATCCGTTGGGGATTGGGTTTTGGCACTCAAAGGTGCTCTATATAAACCCAATTCACCTCATTTGAGAGTAATAACACTCACACTTGATCACCCACTCCCCAAGTGATCCTAAAACTCTTAAATTGCAAGAAAGCCTTGTGTTTTGCCTTTCACCTTCTCTCCAACCTTGAAGAACATACCAAGGTGTTAAAGTAAGCTTGTGGAAGTCAAGCTTGAGGTGAATTGAAGGCTTTGGTGGTGCATGCATTTCATATCTTGAGCATACAACTCTTATTGCATCACACACACACAAGAGGTAAAGTGTCACACCTCTTGTTAAGGTAACATCCTTCTCTTGTAACTGTTTTCAATTCTAGTCTAGGTAGATTAGAATTGGTTTTGGGTACTCTTGCCCGTGAACAACGATTGGTTGGGTGCTCTTGCCCGTGAACAAAGATTGAAGAGGGTGCTCTTGCCCTAAGATAAACAAAGATTGTAAAGGGTGCTCTTGCCCCGTAACAAAGATTGTAAAGGGTTTGATCTCTACCCATTGTATTGAAAGAGAATTACTAGTGGAATACTCTCTTGAGGCCAAGAGAGGAGTGGACGTAGACTTGCAAAGTCGAACCACTATAAAATACTTGTCTTGTGGTTGATTGTATTGTTTAATTTCATTTGAATTTTCAATTTACTTTGTATTTCCGCACAAACCGAAAAATTGGGACAATCCACTAGTTGCAACCTAATCACCCCCCTCTAGGTTGCACCAACAACCTTCTTGTCCTTAAAATGTTCACTACTATAACACATACAGTTGGCGCCAACAAACACTTTTAGGGTGCAGTTGAATCAAACATTTCCTTTCTCCCCAGACCATCACTACACTTAGGATTGACTCCTTTCCTGGTAGTGCCCCTTTAGGTCAAATCTATCATGACCATAGGTAACACCCCAAAGTAGCCACATCAACCTTTCATTTCATGATGTCGTCGAAAGTCACTAAGAACACTAATGGACCATAAGGTCTAGGACTCACACAATGAGAGGAGCAGGGATCCATCCTCTCATTTTCAATGATCGCTAAGCACACATAGTATGATATACGTGCTATGGTGGAGCATTCTATATACAATAGAACGTATGTCAATCTCAACACCATACAGGTCTTAGTCTAGTCGCAACCTCTTGCGCCTAACCCGAGTTTCTTTATTGTCCCCCCCTTGGAGCCACATAAAGTACTCGCACCTGGCTCCTATAGGCAACATGAATAGTGGGAACATTCATGTCGATTCTCTTCAAAATAGAGAAACTCATCTTGATTCCAAATCAAGGCGACATCATGATTATGCATTGACCTACACAAAGTCATTCACAATCCGTCTCATCTCCGCTCGCCTCCAAGGCGCCAGAGGCGAATGTTCGTGTGAGTGAGCCATTCTCTTGCCTATTGACATATCTTGTTTTATGCTAAAATGACACAATCACACAGAAAGTGAATAAAATAAATGCTGGAATGAACTCATATTACTCTATAATAAGAAAGTCTCAGTACAAAAATAAGTCACAATCTACGCAAGCCCAAGGATTTTACATGAGAAACAAAAACATCCTTGGCTATAGGTTTGATAAGAGGGTCAGCTACCATCTGACTAGTAGATATGTGCTTAAGTACAACTTTCTTCCTTGATGTAATGTCTCTAACAAAGTGATATCTCAACTGTATATGTTTGGTCTTCCCATGATACTTGGGGTCCTTGACATAGCTAAGAGCTGCCGTATTATCACAGTAGACAAGGGCAACCTCTTTGGATGTCATCACAATCCTAGTATGTCGAAGGAATCTCCTCAACCAAACGGCCTCTTGAACCGCAGTTGAGCATGCCACATACTCTGCTTCCATGGTCGAGAGGGATATACAAGCCTGCTTCTTGCTACACCACGAAATGGCCTCGTCATTCAGCAAGAAAGCATATCCAAAGGTTGATTTGTGCTCGTCGAAGTCTCTAGCCCAGTCGGCATAACTATAGCCAACTAACCACAAATCCGATCCTTGGTAACACAACATATAGTTACTCGTTCCTCTGAGATATCTCAATATCCTTTTGACTGCTTTCAAGTGCTCTATGCCTGGGTTTGATTGGTATCGACTAACCAAACCCACTGCACTGGAATATGGAACTCTTTCCATATTGGTTTTCTCCTCTAGAGTCTTAGGACCCATATCAAGGCTCAAATGCAAACCCTTCTCCAATGGAGTATCAATTGGTTTGTAGTTGTGCATCTAGTATCTCGTCAAGACATTGTCAATATAGGTCTCTTGAGATAAACCCAGTAATCTCTTTTGCCTATTTCTGACAATCTTGACACCAAGCACATAGCTTGCTTCATCCATGTCCTTCATATCAAATACGGAGGACAACCATTTCTTAATGGTTTCCAATAGCTCCTTGCTATTGCTAGCCATAAGTATGTCATCTACGTATACTGTCAAAATGACATAATTACCATCAGATCTCTTGGTGTAAACACAGTGGTCTTCCTCAAGCATGGAAAACTCATTTTCCATCATAGCTTGGTGGAAGCGCACATTCCACTGTCTATATGCTTGCTTTAAGCCATATATGAACTTCTTAAGCTTGCACACTTTGCGCTCAAGTCCATTAGCTTCAAAGCCTTGAGGTTGATCTATATAGATCTCTTCCTCAAGTTCTCCATTGAGAAAAGCAGTTTTTACATCCATTTGATAAAGCTCCAAGTCCAACTGAGCAACAATGGCTAGTATGAGGCGGATTGAGGGAAACCTAACCACAGGGGAAAAAGTTTCCTCATAATCAACGCCCTCTTGTTGGGTGTAGCCCTTAGCCACTAATCGAGCCTTGAATCTCTTAATAGATCCATCCGCCTTTCTTTTTATCTTGAGAACCCACTTGTTCCCAATTGCCTTTCGGCCCGGCAGCAAGTCAACCAAGTCCCAGACATGATTAACTTTCATCGACTCCAACTCTTCCTCTATTGCTTTCAACCACTCCTTTGAGCTTGACCTTGCAAGAGCTTCTTGCACGCTCTTCGGCTCAAGCTCATCGACTGAAATCATCTCACAGTCGATCTCTTCAGGATTTACCATGTAGGCTTCATCCTCTATGTCGAAACGTCGACGAGGAACTAGCCCGCACCCACTATGGCGTAAGTGCATATCAGATTGCTCACCGTCTGAGGTAGCTATCACATCTGCACTCCCACTCCCACTAGGATCTTTTGGATGAACCCCAGGTTCATTATTCAGAATCTGAATCCCTAGAGTGACAAGACCACTATCTTGTATCTCAAAGAATTCCGATGATTCTTTGCTAACTCCTGAAAGAGATGGAAAATCATTCTCCAAGAATGTTGCATCCCTAGACTCAAGTTCCATTCTCCTCTCACTCTCATCTAGTCCAATGAAGATATGGCCCTTTAAGGGTTTAGAATATCTCACAAAGATACACTTTCTTCCTCTGGGCCCAAGCTTTCCATATTGATGAGAAGTAGAGTGAACATATGCTGCACATCCCCATGCGCGCAAGTAACTCAAATATGGCTTCGTTCTGGTCCACAACTCATATGGTGTGGAAGGAACCGATTTGGTTGGAACTCTGTTGAGGATATAGGCCGCAGTCAGCAAAGCATCTCCCCAATAATAAATGGGTAAATTTGCCTACGCCATTATAGATCTCATCATGTCTAGCAAGGTTCTATTCCTCCTCTCAGCAACCCCATTTTGCTGTGGAGTCCCTGGAATAGTAAGTTGTCTAGATATCCCCTTTTCATCACACAACCCTTTGAACATATCGGAGAGATACTCTTTACCTCTATCCGTTCTAAGAGTTTTAATCATTTTATCTAACTGATTCTAAACTAAGCTCATGAATTTCTTAAAACATTCTAGAGCTTCTAACTTATAAGAAAATTAGATAAATGTGACCATACTGTGTATAATCATCTATGAATGTGATGAAATAAGCCTATCCTTTTCTAATATGCACATTCATGGGTCCACACACATCTGAATGGATAAGTTCTAAAGGAAGAGAGGCTCTCAAAGCCTTTTTAAATGGTTTTCTAGTTGCTTTTCAGGCATGACTCACAGGTTTGCAAATTAGATAGTGAACCTTGGCCTAAGAGACGTTATCTTGCCAACCTGTTCATCCTATCTAAGCTAATATGTCCTAGTCTAGCATGCCACAAATTATAATCAATACACACAGTATTTTGGCAAACAAAAGCACTACTAGAATTAAATGAATAATCAATTGTATCCAATACAATGAAACCATTCTGAAGAGAACCAAAACTGTATCACCTAGATACAAAACCAAAGAATTGTTTTCTAATACAACTCTAAAAACCATGTCTCATAAACCACTCTTGTTTATGTTCCCACCTCTATTACTTTGCCTGGACCGCTGAGGTTGAGTTCTCTCTCTCTTGCGCTTGAAGCTTGCACCCTTACTAGTGCTAGCTTCAGCAGCAAGTACTTCAGTAGGGGCATCGACCAACATCCGATCCTCCTCTTGCTCAAGGTGCTTGGCAGCTTGATCAAAAGACTTGACATCATCAGCATGAGTCAAGAAGATCTTCATATGCTCCCAAATTTTTGGCAATGACCTAATGATAGCGGAGACTTGCTCTTCATCAGTCTTTTGGCGCCACATGCGCTCAACTCACTAATCATGTTAGACATGATGGTTATATGCTGCCTCATGGTGTGACCCTGGCGCATTTCATAACCGTCAAAGGTGAGTTTGAGCTGGCAGCCTCTTGTGGTGGAAGTCCCTCCGTACTGGAACTTCACAGCCTCCCACAAAGACTTTGCAGTCCTATGCTTCTCAAACCAAAGCATCAGGTCATCCCTCAAGGTCCTTCCTCTTCCAGGCATTGTAACGCTCAAGGTCTCTGCGATACTGTGCAGTGGTACCTTCCTCAAGTGGGGACATGGTCTTGTTTATGGTTTTCAGCATGTTCTATTCTTCTAGGAGATACTGCACCTTTTGGTGCCAGAGGTCATAATTCCTCTCATTCAGTTTATCTCCTTTCGCAAAGTTAGCAACAATGCTTTTGGTAGCAACCATTTTTGCTAGAGACATTATATACTAGGATGAGTTCAACTATTCTAGCATAAAACACAACACAAGCAACAACAAGTCACACTAGCATAGTCAACCTATGGGGTAAGCATTTAAACCAAAAAAGATGCTAACAAACATTCAATCAAATTCTCATGCAAACCCACATAGACCTATATACTAGTTTCATTCAGTGCAAGAAACATGATTGATAGACCCATAATTAAAAACAATTTTAATAAAATAAAACATGCAATCATGTTAATGCTATGAGGTGGTTCACACAGAACACTTCTACCTCATTAGCTCCCACTAGGCCCCATTAGGCCCTCAATGCTCAAACATCACATAGATTGTCAGCCATTGATGTCCAGTAAATAGAAACACATTCAAAACTGGACAAAAAATCAGACAGATTTTGAGATGGCTCTCTATCTGGGAATTCGTCTGGATTTCTGCAACTAGACGGATGACCGTCTGGATCACTGTGTACTGTCTGACAATAGACGGAGGAGTCGTCCGTCTGGTCCACAGTGAAAAAAAAAACAGCGTTTTTTCACAATTTTCTTAAACGAATTTTTTTTCTTCAAAAAACGAAAAAACATTTTTTTCTCCCAAAAAATCATCCAAAAACACATGAAAAAAATCCAGCAATAAATATTAAACAAAAATTATTTATCATGGATTATCAATTCATGCAAAAATTCATAAGGGAAATTCACAAGGATCCTTCCATTCGGATCCGAACCCAAAAACCCTATCAATTCTCCTATGGGTTTCGTATTAAACCCTGGATTCTCCGTGGGTTTTCCATAAACCCTTGATCCTCCCATTGGATCCATACAATGAAAATAAACAATGGGGAGGAACCGAGAATCGTGGGAACCACGGCTCTGATGCCAATGTAGGTAATACTCCATATATATTCAAATCTATATGATAGGGGAAAGATCCTTACCTGGATTCGCTTTCCCAAATATGAAGTATACGCAGCGGAAGTAAATCTGGATTCATGTTCTCATTCCATCACCAAAGCTCTACTGGGGTGATTCCACAATCACTAGGATAAGGATTAATTTCCACAACCCAAATGCCGTGTGGAAAGAAGATGGAAGAATGATCTAAGGCAAAGGAAGGAAACCTCCAATGAGTTTCTCCTTCCTGCGCTTCTTGGAGAGAGGGAGAGAGATGTATGGGAGCCGCCGTACCTCTGGCAGATTTCTCGTACTAATTAATCACACCCATCAATTGATGCGGTGGTTACAAATATATAACCTATATTCTGTAATCGGCCTAATTATGAGTTTCCAGATTTGCCCTTGGGCATCTAATTTATTAATTATATTAATAAATTCCAACACTAATGATGGACATGCTGGATGATTTTTTCTTTTTTCCAACTACGGCACTTAATTTCTATTATAATTTGCTTCGTCACCCTTTTTGTGTATTTGTTGAGAGATAAATTAAGTTTTCAGTCTGTGTACTTGTTCCAAAAGGGGTTTATAGATGGAATGGGATAGAAGACAGATGCTTTTCATAATCAGTTGTTCGTAAGGGAGAAGGAAGAATTTCAGAGGCAAAAGGGTGGGGGAGTTTTGATAGACGTTTGATTTTGATTTTGTTTGAAGCAGCGGCCTCGGATGATATGATCAACCTCAGAACATGCTATAATAGAAGAGGTCTCTGAAGTCGATGACCAATTTCTGGTACGCAGGGTTGATTGGGTAAAGAAAAGGGGTTTGAAGAGAAAGCCCCTCATTGTATTGTTCCACATGAAGGAGCTAAGGCATTTTCTTCGACTTAAAAATTGTCTTATGCCAAAGAAAACACACACATTCAACATGCACAAATCCCTCTCTCTCTCTTTAGGGGCTTAGTTTTAACTCGATGATCCTCTGAATGCATGTAGAATAAGAGTTCATCAGATGCACTTTATAATTTAGTAAGTAAAAAAGTTGTTCATATGCCAGCAAATAAGTACAATGAATTGAATTAATATTTTACACCGTCTCTCTCTCTCTCTCACAGGCTTACTTCTAATTCTATGGTTCCCTCGAATGCATTTAGAATAAGACTTCATTATCAGATACATTTTAATTAATAAAAAAGTGGCACTTCTTTTCTACAAACCTGCAAGGAATGAAGGAGTCATCAGATAGAAAAGATGCATCATACAGCTACACACTTGAAACAAACAGAATAAAGTATTGCATTGTTACCATTTCACTGCAAAAAGTAATGTCTTGCTTCTCAGCATGCGTCTGTGCATCTCCATCAGACTAGCAACCTCTCAGGCTAAGGTCTGAAAGGGTTTAGTGGTGCATGGAAGACAATCCTCTCTTTGTGTTTTCAGAATCCAATCCAAGATATCAGAAGAGTCTTCACGACTAATAAAATGTCTGCAATCACCACCAAACATTAGATGCTTGAAATGAACATCCGCTAATCAAAACAAATTGCTGAAAACATTCACTACTTTCTACCGATTTTTTGTGCGGTAAGCCTTCAGCAAAGAGGCTTCCCTGTGACTGGATATGTCTTTCTTCATTTTAAGTTAATCTGGCACCATCACCTTTTGATTTTGCTGATGATATGCATCATATATGAAGTTGAGTACCACTTCCTGCAAAATGCACATGCATCAGTCCAGCATAAGGCAGATAACTGCGGTACCAATTTTTCTTTTTACAGCCAAATGTTGTTTATATTTTGATAGAACACTCTTAAACCATAAAGGTCAAATCCTTTCCTAAATAAGTGTGAACATGTACACTGGATTTTTCAAAATATTAGCTTGGTTAACAGTTTTTCTGAAAATTTTAATTTAACTTCAATTCATGCTTCAAAGTTGTGAAGGATAAGCCTCTTAATTCAAATTCAAATTCAAATCCACGATAACCAACTCTATCCTCAAGTGATCATGTCTCCAACTGATCAAGAAAAGTTTGAGTTATGGTAAGAGTGTCAACCAGTTGTAGAGTTCTGATTGTAAACAAGTTGTAATTCAAATTCAGATATTCAAAGTGTAATTCAAATAATATTAATATACATCCCCCACTCATGAATTTGAGTGTGGAAGAATTCTCTCTCAATTGAGTTCTCCCTTAATGAAATTCTAACTTGGTATCAGTTTCTCAGCCTCTGACCACCATCCACGATCCTCAGGACCTTCTCTTCTCACCACAACGAGCTTGTTTGCTTCCTCCAAGCCATGTATTTTTCCTTGGTTATGACCTTATAAGAAAAACAAGCTCAAATATCGCTCCAAACAATGTATTTTTCTTGGATATAGAAATTCACACAAGGGGTATGTATATTATGATCCCAACTCCTGGCTGATTCTACATCTCTAGACATGTAATTTTGTATAAAACCAAGTTTCCCTTGCAACTGTTGAAATCTTGAGAGAATACTGACTTATGTCAATGTGACATAGCAGGGTTTTATTTGTAGTAATTGTTAGAATGAACAAATACAATGATACTCGATGTGGGACTAAAAACATAAATGATAAAGACTCTAATAGACCAAATTCCCAACTAGACTCAACTTATGACTTAGAACACTGCCTCTCAAGTTGGTGCATAGATATCAATCAAGCCCAACTGCTAAGAATGTTACTGAATAACTTTATACTCAAGCTCTCGGTGAAGATGTCAGTTTTGTTGATTATCGATGTGACAAATGAAATCTAAATCAATTGAGACTCGACCTTCTCCTTGATAAAATGCATGTTAATCTATACATGTTTGGTCCTGTCATACTAAACTAGGTTATGTGCAATACTTATAGCTGATATGCTATAAAAAAACAGTCTCATATGGCCTTCGAGATTTGCCCCAAGTTCTCGGAGAAGGCCCTTCAACCATAATGCTTCACAAATGCCTTGAGCTAGATATCTAAACTCAGCTTCAACACTGGATTGAGCAACTATTGCTTGTTTCTTGCTCCTCCATGACACAAGGTTACCCCCTACATAAACGCAGTAACCAGACGTAGATCTTCTACCATCAGGACATCCTGCCCAATTTGCATATGTATATGCTTCCACTCTAAGATATTCATGAGAAGAAATCAAGATGCCTTACCAAGAGGGGCCTTTAAGTACCTTAAGATACGATATATTGCACCTAGATGTGAAGAGTAAGGGTTATCCATGTATTGACTAATGGGTCTGGTGTGTAATAGATAAATTAGCTTCCCAACCAGTTTTGATAGTTGGTCTTATCAATAGGTTCTCCTTCCTTTGACTTCAAATGTTGATTCAATTCAGAAGGGGGTTTCTTCTTCCTTTGGTAGGTCTTCACAGGCCTATGTTCCCCCTACATATCATCCACCAGTTGTTCTTGCTCGGTCACTCCATATTCTAAAGAAGAATATGTCAAAGGGGACTCAACAGTAGGAACTTCAAGAAGAATCTTAAGAAATACTAGAGCTTCTTCACTAACACTCTCCCCATGAAGAAGAGGAGGGGAAGAGAAGACTTGCTCCTGAAAAACCACATCCACAAAGACAACAAACTTATGAGATTCACGGTGATAATATTTAGAGTCCTTCTGTGTAGGTGGATAACCTAAGAAGATACACTGTAATCCATGGGGATCAAACTTACCACGTCTATGATGGTTACGAACTAAAGAAACACATCAAAAGACCTTAGATGGGACTATAAAGTTGGCGATGCCTAAAAGAACCTCAAGAGGACAACGCTGGTCTATGATGCGAGATGGCATTCTGTTAATCAAATAGGTTGTAGTTTGAATGGCATCACCCCAAAAACGAGGAGGCACATTCATTGTAAACATAAGGGATCTTGCTACCTCTACAAGATGTCAATTTTTACACTTAGACACCCCATTGGGAGGAGTATCCACACAATTGGTTTGATGGATAAATCCCATGAGCAGAAAATAGGAGGGAAAAGGCCCACCTGAGTATTCAGTCTCATTATCAGTCCTTAGAATTTTCACAACAGCACCAAACTGGGTCCTAACCATATTATGAAAGGGTAAGTGTAGGGGAACAGATAATGGAACCTTTCCAGAGATAGAGGAAGAGGCAGATCCATTAGTCGTTTTAACATTTTGACCAAACGGAATAGATGAACAAGTATAAAATAACGAGGATGCACTTATCATGTGGTCGGTTGCCCCAAAATCAATTATCTAGGAGGGATAAATGGAGTTGACACTGTGATAACCAAAAATACCTGGGGTTGTTGGGTATTTGATGTAGAAGGGACGGCAGAGGCTACACTTGCATTGGGTGTCAGTCTAGAAGAGGTTCCATCAAGCTTGGTCATAAACTGACGAAATAGAGTTTGGATCTCATCTGCAGAAAAAGATGTTGATGTACTTTGGGTGTTTGAAACAACTTGATTAGCAGATGATTGCTGCCCCTACTGCTGCTCTTTCCTACTCCATGGGAATTGGTTGGATGTCCATATAATTTCCAACATTTATCCTTTGTATGACGTCCCTTCCCACAATACACTTCACAAGTGGTCAAGAGTCACCAAAACTAGACTTAGGATCACCAAAACCAGCAGCTAATGGAGACCTATTAGCAATCTTGTGTATGTACCATAGCTATCCGTCAATTGTCCTATGCATCTACCATGGCATAGGCTTGAACCAGAGAAGGCAACCACTCTCTAGAAAGGATCTATACGCGAATTTGATCAAATTCTATAGTCAATCTTGCCAAAAATTCATAAACTCTCTATTTATTTTCCCATTGTTGATAGGCAATTGCATCTTCAACATTCTTCGGTGTAAACTTATCATAGAAATCTAAAGTCTGGTAATATCCCCGAAGTGTGTTATAGTACTAAGAAAGAGGAAGGTCCTTTTGCTACAACTGATTAATCTTCCGTTTAATTTCAAAGCATTGTGCATCATTGTTTATTCTAAAGTATGTATTCTTAGCAACTTTCCAAATAGTTGCCACATCAGGAAGGAGGAGATAACTCTCTGCTATGCTTGATTCATTGGAGTTGATGAAAAAACCCATGACCAAGCATTCATTTGTATACCACTTGGAAACTTGTGGATTAGGTGTGGTAGGTTTGGTAGAAGTTCCATCAAGATGGCCAGTAAGACCACGAGCACCAACAGCAAGGGAAACTGAACGAGACCATCTATAATAATTTTCCCATTGAGTCTCATAATGATCATCTGAAGTGGAGAAAACTCATGATCCCTATGGAATGACATGAGAGACTCTTCAGATGTACTAGACAACAGAGATGTGGTGGAATCAGTCATCGCAGGAATATAAAATCACTCACATTTACAAACAGCTCCTGAAACTATTTGAATGTACAAAAAGCTCCATAAAACTATTTGAATTTGCAAAAAGAGCCCCATGGAACTATTCAAATTAACAAAACAATCCCCCGTGAATTCTTAGAGTCACGAACCATCTCAAATAGGTAAAAAATAGGGTTTTTCAGAGAAGGAAAAAATTCTAATCATGGAAGGAAGTATACAATGGTCCTAGAAACACCCTTAACAAACATCGATGGTTCAAGGAAAATTCACAAGATCAAGTTAGGTTAGGTGATAGGTTCTAGAGGGACTTTTGAATTATAGAAACCCTTCTAGCAACTATCGCAAGTAAGAAGGGAGACAACCAAGAGGTATTTTTTCTTAAAAAGGATGTTGATCATCCTAGGAGAGTTGTAGCATCATAGGAGAGTTAGAGTCAATCGCTGATTGTAGGAAGGGTAATTGGTTTATCGATTTAGGTTGGAATGGCGTTGAAGGCTTAGACAATGGTTGTTATCAGTGGTAAAGGGCTATCAGAGGTGTCAATGATGTTAGGTGTTGGTACCCTAGAATTTTATGGTTATCAGAAGCTTTTTTAGAAATTTTTTGCCTTACTTGGAATCTACGATGCAATGTTGGTACCCTGGATTTGCTATGGCTCTAATACCATGTTGAAATCTTGAGAGAATCCTGACTTATGTCAATGTGACATAGCAGGGTTTTATTTATAATAATACATATAAATGAACAAATACAATGATATCTGACGTGCAACTAAAAACAAAAATAAAAAAGACTCTCTAATAGACCAAACTCCCAACTGGACTCAACTTATGACTTACAACAGCAACTCAGCCTCCCAACCACCCTTCCCCCTCTCACACCAATCCTACCATAGTTATAACATAATCTCATTTCAAATTAAAATTTTGAAATCTCCCATCCCACCTGAAATTCCACTCCAAAAAATTTTAAAATTTCCCACCCCACCTGAACTTCTAATACAAATTCAAATTTTGATGTTTTCGATCCCACCCAAAATTCAAATTCAAAATTTGAAATTTTTGTGTCTCCATCTCAACCATAGAAGAAAATTCGACCGAAATTGTCAAAATTTCAACAATTTTGGTCGAAATGTCTACATTTTTAAAAAACAAAACAAAATTTCAATTATTTCGAAAAAGTGTCAAATTTGACCATTCAACATTCCAATTTTTTTTATCCTTAGTTTTTGTTGATTTCTATCCCATTTTCACCTAATTTCCATGTCTCCTTTGCCTTCAAACACCTCTTTTGCTCATTTTTGCCTCCAAACACCTCCTAAGCCACAATAGCTACTAAGGAAACCCCGCAACAATAGAATATGAAGCATGAGTCATACCAAACAGTTCCAAACTTCCCCTTTTTTATTTTTGTTTTGTTCATGCCTTAAATGATCTTGTATTGTCTTGAAATTAGTCTATGTTTAGCCTAGGACTATGATCTATGATTGTGTTTTGTTAAACTTATCTTTTTATTATTAGCTACCATTTTTTATTTTCTGATTTTAATAATGATTTTTTAAAATAATGTATTTTTATTTTATGTATATATGTGATGCGTCCAAATTTTGTTAAGCCATCGGATTGGTTGATGTAATCATGCAAAAAGGAGTTAGACGTGGACCGACCGTTGGGTCGGGAGGCCACCTCCGAAGCTTAAGTCAGTAACTGGACTGATCACAAAAAGGCTCTGGCGATTTGCAGAGCAGAATAATAATGAATGCGTAGTTGAGAAACGATCCAGATACCTGATAGGTTGTACGACCTTGGTTTATATAGATTTTACCTCTAATCTTCATCCGTTGAATGAATTCTCGATCTCTTTCGGTAGCTGTCCGATCTTGGGGTTTTTCCCTAAATACTCGGGGACATAACTAGTTACCTATTCTCAGCATGATTCCTTCACCGTTTTCCTAATAGAGGCCTTCTATAAGTCAGCTTCGTCTACAACAATATTCGGGAGGCCATACCGGATTAGTAACTGGAATACGGCGCCATTTCGATTGATTTTATTAGGTTTTAATAGATCCTAGTCACGGTTCAACCAGGCTTGATGAGGTGATCTTGGTTCGACAAGTTCGGTGAAATTTATATTGTATCATTTGCCCCAAAGGCCAAACCTTTGGGAAACATTGTAGAATGTTTGGTCTGGTTCAGGATGCTCTCCGAATGTGAGTGAGTACGGGTCTTCTCCGATGACCAAAATATCTTTGTATTTAATGCCCTTGACATCTTTTTCCAGTGGGGTGCCGTCGTAATGTTCCGACGCCTCGTTGTTCTTGCGTTATGGGCCACGTGTTGACTGAAGAAGCATGCACATTATCTCCTGTTGTCCAAACCATGTAGGTATTGTAGAACAGCTCGAACTGAGGATTGTCGAATTGAGTTCCATGGTCGGTAACTAGTACCTTAGGAATCCCGAATCTATATATGATCGATTCTCGTACAAAAATTTCCATTTGTTTTTCTTTGATCGATGCCAATGGGGTTGCTTCTACTCATTTTATAAAATAGTCGATTGCCACGATCAAGTACTCTTTGCATCCTGCAGCTGGTGGAAATTTTCCCATTAAGTCAATTCCCAACATTGCGAAAGGAATAGGATTCAGAATTGACGTAAGGATTGTTGCAGGTTGTTTGGGCACGTTCGAGTGTATCTGCACTTGGTTGCACTCCCGAACATATTTTAAAGAATCTTCTTGTAGCTTGGGCCAATATAATCCGAGACGAAGGATTTTATGTGCTAGAGCACGTCCACCCGTATGTGCGCCGCAAATGCCCTCATGAACCTCGGCTAATGCAGTTTTGGCCCCCTTTGGTCCGACACATCTGAGCAGGGGTCCTGCAAAGGATTGCTGGTATAATCTTCCGTGTTGGATAGTGTATCTCGCCGCATGAACCCTGATCGATCGTGCTTCTTTCAGATCTTCGGGGAGTTTATCATCCCGAATGTATTCAATGATGGGATCCATCCAACATCTTTCGCTTTCAATTTATGAAACGGTTTCAACTTTTGCGCTTGGAAAGCTTAACTCCTCAATGTAGACGGATGGTTCTAATGCTTTTTCTTTAGTGTTCGCCAATCTTGAGAGTTCATCTGCTACCGAATTCTCCTTTCGAGGTATTTGACATATTTGAATATCTTTGAAATCCTTCTTTAAGATTTGGACCAGCTCTTGGTATTTTTGCGGGCGTGGCTCTTTCACTTCATATTCCCCCTTCACTTGATTGACGATGAGTTGAGAGTCACTGTAAATTGTTGCTTCGGCCACTGCTAAAGCTTTTGCTAATCTGAGTCCTTCAATGAGAGCTTCATACTCGGCTTCATTGTTACTTGCCTGGAATCCAAACCTTAAAGCATATCGGATCATGAATCCTCCCGGACTCTTTAACAAAATGCCTACCCCGAACCAACTTTATTGCTGGAACCGTCGACATAAATGTGCCACTTAATGGACAAAGCGGGTTCTGCTCCCCTTCGTCTGGGGTTGTGGATTCCAATATGAAATCAGCCAGGTTTGTGCCTTTATAGCTGTTCTGGGCTTGAAGTCCACCTGAAATTCTCCTAACTTGACTGACCCTGCTACCATTCTTCCCGATAAATTTGGTTTAAAAAGTACCTTCTTCAAGGGGAAATTGGTTAGCACTTTGATCGGATGAGCTTGGAAATAAGGTCTCAACTTTCGGGCTGCTATCATGAGGGCCAATGCCTGCTTCTTGATCGCTGAATATCTTGTTTTGGGATCCAAAAGTACATGATTAACATAGTAAATTGGCCACTGCTTTCTATCTTTCTCCCGAATGAGGATTGCACTTACTGCCAACTGTGATGTAGCTAAGTATATTTGTAGAGTTTCACCTTTTTAGGGTCGGGAAAGTAACGGTGGCTGCCTGAGTCTTCTTTTTAATTCATCAAATGCCTTCTGACATTTCTCCACTCAACGGGCCTCTTTATTTCCCTTTAAGTCCTTCAATGCTTTTCAAAAAGGCAAACATCTTTCCCCCGACTGTGAGATAAATCGGGTCAAAGCAGCTATTCGTCCATTTAAGCATTGTATATCCCGAATAGTCTTTGGAGGATCCATGCCAATCAGTGCTTGTATCTTGGTGGGGTTTGCCTCGATTCCTCTCTGGGAGACCATAAACCCCAAGAATTTCCCTAACGATACGCCGAAGGCACACTTTTCTGGATTTAGCCTCATATGGTATTTCTTAAAACGGAAAATACTTCTCGAAGATCCTCAATGTGGCTTGTCCTTAGTAGGCTTCTTACCGGCATCAGGGGCGGACCTGCATTGGGGCTGGGGGGGGGGCATGGCCCCCCCCCCCGGATTTTTAAAAATTTGTTATAAATTCCTTAATTTTCTGGTTTTTATGCTAATTCCTTTATTTTTCTTCAGCTTTTTCTCTTTCTACATGTGAAATGTCACTATTTGCCCCCCCAATATTGAAAACCATTTTTAAAGGTAATATAATGGATATAAATGTCATTCCAAATTAAAAACTAGTTCCTCAATCCCTATTTATTCTCCCCTTTCTTCTCTCTCATGTTTTCTTCCTATTTATTCTCTTATCTTTTTATAAATGTGGGTTAAGGAAAATTTTTGAAAAAAAATCTTATTAGATATTCAAAATTTCATTCCTAATTAAAAATTAACTCCTCAATCCGTATTTGTTCTCTCCTCTCTCATATTCTCTTTCTATTTATTCTCTTCCCTTTCTATAAGTATGGGTTAAGGAAAAATTGGAAAAAAATCTTCTCCACAATAGGTATTCTTTCTCTTTCTCAATTTATTTATCGTTTCTATTTTTTTATTATTTTTATTTGATTTTATACTATTTTTTTCTTTATTTCTTCTACAATTTTTGTTATTTGATTTTACACTGTGAATAAAATGTCTATAGTTAGTAAGGTAAAACTACCATTGGTTTGCATCTACTAACAAAGAAAATTTTGGTTTGCGTATAACTTTCTAGGGTTGAATTCATGTTTTTTTTTCTTTTCTTTCCTTTAATTTATCTATATTTGTCAAAAAAAATTATTATCAATAATGGGCCGTACAAAATAAGCATTAGTGCTTCCCAATGGGAAGGTTATCTGGACTTTTATTCTTCGCCCCCCCACTTTTGAATCATGGGTCCGCCCCTGACCAGCATATCATCTACATATGCTTCCATGTTCTTCCCGATTAGATTGCTAAAAATCTTGTTTACAGCTCTCTAATATGTTGCCCCTGCATTCTTCAAGCCGAACGGCATGACTTTATAGAAATAGCTGTCCCGATCGGTCATAAATGTTGTGAATCTTTCGTCTTCTTTATTCATCAGGATTTGGTTATACCCAAAATAGGCGTCCATGAAACTTAGCATTTCATATCCGGCAGTGGCATCAATCAAAAGATCTATCTGTGGCAGGGGATAGCAGTCCTTCGGGCAAGTTTTGTTGTGGTCTTTGTAATCAGTACACATTCTCCATTTTCCATTGGACATTTTCACCATTACCACATTAGCTAACCAAGTTGGACGCTCAATGGGCTCGATAAAACCAGGCTTTTCAAGTTTTTCGACCTCCCCTTTGATAGCTTCGTGCTTCTCAATTGAGAAGTTTCATCTTCTCTGGATTACAGAATTGAAGTCAGGATTGATCCATAATCGATGTTCAGCTATAGCTCGATCAATTCCTGGCATGTCATTGGCTGACCAAGCAAACACATCTATGTTTTCCCGAAGGAAAATTGTCAATTCTTCTTTGAAAGGCTTAGGTTGCTCAGATCCGATATGAGTAAACTTTACTTCATCTCCAGGTTGCAAGTATATACGTTCCAATTTCTCCACGGGTTCGGGCCTTTGCATGGTGTCTTCGTCCCGATCATCCCTTATCTCAATAGGTAATGCCGTGGCTCTTTTAGGTCCTTCTTTGTCTTTGAGGTATGCCACATAACATTGCCAAGAGAGTTTCTGGTCTGAAACTACTTGCCCGATTCCAGTATCAGTGGGAAGATCCCAAGATCATGTTGTAAGCGGGAAGATCCCGGACCACCAAAAAATTTGCCCGAATGGTCGATTCTTTTGGGAAATTTCCTACTGAAAGATCCAATTGGACTGATCCTTCAGCTACAACAGATGAGCTAGCAAATCCGTAGAGATGCGTCGAGGAGGGTTTCATCAGCCCTTCTTCGAGATTCAGCTTCTCAAAAGCTTCATAAGATAAGAGATCAACCGAAGATCCTGTGTCAACTAGGACCCTATGCACCTCTCTTTGTCCGACTTCTACTTTGATAACGATCGTGTCATCATGAGGCATGCAAACGCCTCGCTCAACCTCTTCACTAAAGGTGATGGGCACCTCTTCCATTTTCTTTCGTTTATGAGTTTCTTCTGATCCAACAAATTTCGATCTTGTTTTCAACTTTCGGAAGGATTTGGGTCCGGGCCCCCCAAATATCATGAGAATTGGGGACCTACTAGGTCTCGCCACTTTCTTTCCTTTTTTAGACTTTGGCTCTTCGACTCGGCGCTCCCTGCTTGGCGAATGACCCCTTTTTTCATTGGTCGTTCTCTTTTCACCCTCCCTTACTATTAGAAAGTTTGTGAGATGCCCCTAATTGATTAGTCTTTCAATATTTGCCTTGAGGTGCCTACATTCGTTGGTGTAATGCCCGTAGTCTTTGTGGAAGCAACAATATTTTTCCATTTTCTTTTCTCCCGTCTTTATTACAATTTTGGATGGCCATCTTAGAATATCTTGATTCTTTATCTGCATCAGTATCTCCGACCGAGGAGTATTTAATGGTGTGTACTCATCTTGGTCCGGAGATTGTCTCCTCCATGTCAAACGTGGCTTTCTAGCCCGATTTGGATCAGGCCGCTTTTGCTTCTAACCTCTTTCGAGAACTTTTGCTTCTTTTGTTGCTACTTTAGGTTCTCCTAGTCGCGCACCATCTCCTTGTCGGGCATCAAGTATCTCAGCTACCTCCGTCTGCTTTTGGCACTGTTGTACTAATTTGGCGTAAGTAGTTGGCATGTCCTGAAGTAAATATTCCAATAGTTTTCGATTGGTTAACCCTGTAAAAAGGGCCATTTTCGCTACCTGATCGTCCAAGTTACCTATTTCCATGGTAACTTTATTGAATCTCTTCAGGTATTCCCGAATTGATTCATTCCTTCCTTGCTTGATGGTAAAGAGTGTTTCCTCCATTTTCCTAATCTGGATACCACTCTGAAAATGCCATAATCGGAGCCGTTAATTCTTCCTAAGGGAAGGTTTGAGAACCACTTCTGTGCCGCCCCGGTAAGGGAAGAAGCGAAAAATCGGCAGAGGATCTTGTCGAGTTTCCCATCCACCGCCATTGTTTGTTGATAATAGCTAATATGGGCTATGGGATCTCCCAAACCATCAAAAGCCGTAAAAGTTGGGAGCCTAAAATTGTGTGGAAACTCGAACAAAGTGATAGCATCGGTGAAAGGAATCTTTTGGATGACCAAATAAATATCATTGCCACTTTTTCCTCGAGAGAGTTGCCCTAATCTTTGATTTATGTTGGCTAGCTCTTGGCCAATATGCAATGATCGTCCATCTCCGTCCAGATATTTCCTCTTCCCGAACGTCTTGAGGTTGGTGAGTGGTTGCGAACTCCCCTTTTCCGCCTTTTTGCCATTCCCTGTTCGGCTTGCCTGTGGCCCATCATGCTGATCATCTCTTCCGGGTAGTCGGCTCTCACTTCTCGAATTCGATCTTGACGATCTTTTTGATGATTCTGGCCATAATTCTGACCTTCACCTTGCTGCCTATCTACATGATGAGAAAGTGTTGGTACCTGGATCAACGGTGGAACCAAGACTGCCTCTTGTGCACGTCCTCTCTCCTCTATTTGATCGGGTGCTTGTGGTGCAACCACCTGTCTTGTTAACAAATGGAGTGTTTGCTGCATCTCCAAGAACTGGATCTGTAACTGCTCCATTTGTCCCTGGAGAGGATTGGGAGGGTCTTGATTTTCTTCCCTTCCATCCTCCTGGACCTCTGGGAGTCTGCTTCCTTCAGGTCTAATGACTGGAACCTATATCTGAGGACGAGCATTAATTTCTCGCAAAGCCGCTTCTGCTGATCTAGTCACCATGACTTTTCAAAGCAGTTCCCATAGACGGTGCCAAATGATGTGTCCAAATTTTGTTAAGCCACCGGATTGCTTTATGTAATCCTGCAAAAAGGAGTTAGACGTGGCCCGACCACTGGGTCAGGAGGCCACCTCCGAAGCTTAAGTTAGTAACTGGACTGATCACAAAAAGGCTCTAGTGATTTGCAGAGTAGAATAATAATGAATGCGTAGCTAAGAAATGATCCAGATACCTGATAGGTTGTACGACCTTGCTTTATATAGATTTTACCTCTAATCTTCGTTCGTTGAATGAATTCTCGATCTCTTTCGGTAGCCATCCGATCTTAGGGTTTTTCCCTAAATACTCGGGCACGTAACTAGTTACCTATTCTCAGCATGATTCCTTCACCGTTTTGTTGATAGAGGCCTTCTATAAGTCAGCTTCGTCTACCACAATATTTGGGAGGCCATACCGGATTAGTAACTGGAATACGGCGCCCTTTCGATTGATTTTATTAGGTTTTAATAGATCCTAGTCACGGTTTGACTGTGCCTGATAAGGTGATCCCGGTTCGACGGGTTCGGTGAAATTTATATCGTATCAATATGATATATAGGCTTAAACTTAATATATGTGAGACACCATCACTAGATCTAGTTAGTCATTTTATTTTCTTGACTTGTTGTATATGTAACATTCTACCAAACAATTCATGTATGCTGATGCTTCTATGCCTGTATGCAATACAGTTTGCACTTGTTAGAACCAATCATTTGTTAGTATACTTGAATGATAAATTTTCAATGGTTTTGTTTGGAAAAATACTAGTTCCATTGTGTTTATAATGCTTGAAATAGGAAGAATGCAAGAATCCAAATCATTTTGAGTCCATATGAGGCCTGAAATTGAAGTTCCAATTTCTAAAAAAAAAAGTGTCCAATTTCGACCGAATTATCGAAATTTTGGCCTTTTGCAAGGTTGAAATTCTTATTTCGGTCGAATTTTCTTCCTTGATTTCAACCTCCCACTGTACCCGAGACCCTAGCCCATAACCTGCCTCCACCATCCCAGCCAACTTGACCTGTACCTTGCCATGTGCAAACCCGATCCAAAACAGATCATGGCAAAGCTATCTTTAAACTGAACCTCCTAGCCACCTCCCTTGAAGCTAATCCTAAAACCGAACCCACCTCATATACAACTTCCAGTGAAGTTTCCAAATGGAGCTTGCTATGAGCGAAGAATTTGATGCTCTCTTATTTAATAGTACTTAGAGTCTATTTCCTCATCAGCCCCACATGAATTTGGTTGGAAATAAATGGGTTTACAGAATCAAACAAAACATTGATGGCTCTGCTTCACGTTATAAGGCTCGTTTGGTCACCAAGGGATTTAATTAGCGTAAAGGAATTGATTATTTTGACACTTTCAGTGCCGTTGTCTAACCTCCTTCCATCCACTTGATTCTATCTCTAGCAGTTCCCAAGGATGGACTCCTCACCAGTTGGATGTTGAAAATGCATTTTTAAATGGTGAATTATTTGAACGGATTCACATGGTTCAACTATAGGGTTTTATTGATCCAGAGAAGCCAACTTATGTATGTACCTTCAGAAAGTTTTGTATGGTTTAAAACAAGTCCTAGGGTGTGGTCTTATCTGCTTGGCAATTATTTACTCACTCTGGGATTCTCACAGTCTTCACCTGACACATCATTATACTTTTGTACTTCATCACTTCAAACTATCTATCTTCTTCTATACGTGGACGACATTGTCCTCATTGGATCTAGTTCTTCCAATGTTAATTTTGTTATTAAAGCCATTGGCAAAGAATTCGCCATCAAGGATCTTGTTGGTGCAACCTAGAGGGGGGGGGGGTGATTAGGTTGTACCTCGTGGATTATACCAAATTCTCGGTTTGATTGCAATTTCAAGGTAAATTAATAATTTAAATGAAATTCAATAAGACAAGCAATCACAACACAGAAATTTATAGTGGCTCGACTTTACGAGTCTACGTCCACTCCTCTCTTAACCTCAAGAGAGTATTCCATTAATGAATCTCTTTCAATACGATGGGTAGAGAGTCAAACCCTTACAATCTTCGTTACGGGGCAAGAGTACGGGCAAGAGCACCCAAGCAACAAATTCTAATCAACCTAGACTAGAATTCAATAACCAATTCAAATACAAGAAGTGTTAGATATTACCTAACAAGGAGAGTGACACTTTACCCCTTGTGTGTGAGTGATACAATGAATGAATGCTTTAAGAACAACAATGCATCAATAAAGACTCCAATGGACTTCAATAACTCCAAGCTTTGCTTCAATGAACTTGCTTATTAACTTTGGAATATCCCTCAAAGTTGAATGGAGTTAGGAAGACAGTAATGGTGCTAAAACACCAAATATTGGCTCTTTCACTTATGAGTGAGTATATGCTTGATGGGGGAGAGGGATAATTCTCAAATGGGGGTGGTTGGGCTTTTATATACCTCAATTCAATGCCCTTCCCATTTCCCCAACAGATATAAAATTTCAACGAGATTTTACTCCAGACGATCATCTGTCTACCCAGATGGTCAGCCGTCAAAACTATCCGTTGAAACACAGCTGCTGAGAAATAGCCATTTAAAACTAGCCGTTACACTTAAGTCAGGGCCAGACGGTCAGCCGTCTGCCCAAACGGTCGTTCGTTTGGCTTGGACTAGCCCAGACGGAAATTATGTCTGGCCTTCTGTTTATGAGAAAATCAGAAACTCAAACCAGACGGTCGACCGTCTGAGTTTTGTTCTGCTGAACAACTTTGGGGCTGGGACATGGCTTGGGTTTTTGGACTTTTTGGTCAACCCTAAGCATTGTACACCTCACTAACACGTCCTAGGTCACTCTCGTAACATGAATCACTTATGATTGATGCATTTACATTAATGTGTATGTGAGAGTGTCCTAATCCCTAATTCAGCCTAAGTCTTGATCGTCGACTTGATCTTTGACTTGATCTTCGGCTTGACTTGAGCAACGGTCTTGATACTCATCTTGACTTTGGTTCTTTGTCTAAAATGGTTTGAGTTGAGCTTGACTCTCCGATAATTCTTTGATCCGGTTATTTTTCAACGAGATTCACTGTAGTGGTGAGCTGGACAAAACACATCTACATGGAATCATTAGTAGAGTGTTTGTCATCATCAAAACTGATTGGAGGCCGATGTGGCAAATGCTGACATGGCATTTCCCAACAGATCTTAGTTAAATTGTTTTTTAGGGGTGGAAGTTAGTCGCTCACCTCAAGGTCTACATCTTTGCCAGTCAAAATATTCTTTAGATCTTTTGCGAAAGACAACTATGCATGAAGCCAAATCAATAGCAACCCCAACCTCCATCACCAAAACAACCTCCAAGGAACCTCCCCTCTATGATGATCCGTCCATGTATAGAAGTACAGGGTTCCCTTTAGTATTTGACTCTCACACGCCTTAATATAGTATTTGTTGTCAATAGGGGTTTGTCAATATATGCATCAACCTACAACTAATCATGGGCTGCGGTTAAATGAATTCTTCCTTATCTAAGAAAGACCCCATGCGATGGGATTCTATTTCGACCCACAACTAATCTCTCTCTTATTGCCTTTAGTGATGCGGATTGGGCCGGTTCAACCACTAATCGACGATCTAAAAGTAGCTACTGTGTCTACTTAGGCCCTAGCATGATCTCTTGGAGTTCCAAAAAACAACCCACTGTGGTCCGCTCCTCTATAAAGTCCGAATACAAAAAGGTTGATAATGCTACTTCAGTTGATATGGTTACATCAACTACTACGTGAACTTGGGTTTGTTACTTTTGTACCAACTCTATACTACGATAATATTCGAGCCACTTACCTTGCTGCTAATCCGGTCTTCGATGCACGAACCAAACACATCGAGATTGACTATCATTTTGTTCGCGAACAAGTTGCCACATTTGTCAATCCGGTTCTTTCCCATAGGAGACCAAGTCGCAAACATTCTCATCAAAGGCTTATTTGCTTAGAGAAGAGTTTGAGTTATGGTTAAAGTATCAACAAGTTATAGAGTTTTGATTGTAAACAAGTTGTAAGTAAAATTCAGATATTCACATTGTAATTTAAATAATTGTAATATACATCTCCCACTCACAAATTTAAGTGTGGAAGAATTCTCTCTCAAATGAAATTCTATCTAAAGCTTTGTTTTAGGTTTTATGGTAGTCATCCATCCCATTGTCTTATTATCAATGACTTGGAATAAACCTCTCACACAAATTAAGCAATTCAAAATTTAATGCCTTGAAAATTTGGAGGATGTTAGCCACCTTCCCACATATCTCGTCTCGATTCGAGATAATCCTACATTTAAACTCCCGTTTGGACCAAAATCTCGGTCGAACCAAGATCTTGAATCGACCGAGAACTTGATCAAGATATTATGTTCTCCAGATTCCTTTCGAGTCTCCTCTTGAGGTTTCACAAAATCGAGATCTTGCCAAGATATCGCAAGACCTCGAACCATGTAGAGGGGGAGTGTTAGAAGTACATCTCATGAGAGTGATCTTGGAATTAGCACCTGGTGTTAATCTCAAGATCACTTAATGAAGGACCTTTCAGCCTTTTTGGTAGTTGTCCCTATTATTCCATCCCTACTTATGTATCCCCTTTTAGTTCTTGAGCCTATCTTTCCATCCCTATCTAATAAATCGAATTGTAATACCGGTGGTCCAGTTCTTCTTTTTCTCTCCCTATGTTATTTTATTCACATGCATTAAAGGATCCCTATTGGGGGTTTTTTGGGGGGGGGGGGGGGTTCCCCGGGGGGGGCGGCCCCCCCCCCCCCCCCCCGCCCCCCCCCCCCGGCTGGCCGGGGGGGGCGCCCGGGGGCCCCTCCCCCCCTATCAAGGATACTCAAGAGGACCCAATTTCAACCAATCATGCAAGAAGTATTTTAATGGATATAATAGCAGAAGTAAGTTTTGAAAGCAGAGAGGATATATACACAAATTCATTCTGTAAATTGCACACAAGCATACCATTAAATGAAAAAGTAAATTACACTTAAGAGGAACCAAATGTTTTAAGAACTGCACTTTGGGTAAACAAGCACAGTGGTGATAAGTACGTGTCAACATATGACGATGAAATGTATATGTTGATACGGAATCTCGCTCGTCCTTCCCTGTCACGAACCTGCAAGATACGAGCTCAACCTTGGGGGGTCGAGGTACGTCTCCGACGAACAAGTCAATACCAATAATATGATTTCAACTACTCAATAGAGAATTCAAGTAATTGATCACAAGAAGTATGAATACCTATCCTCTAGTGTTTACCAGAGGTGTTTATATAGTGTATGGTGATAGAGTTATATTCGGAATAACCCTGCTTTGAGTTGTTATAGGAGAGTAACTCTTTAGAAGAGTCCTTTTACCTAACTAACTCTCTTCTCCAGTTGTTAGGTGGTAGGAGTCTATCTTCATGAGGCCATCTCATACTGCTATTCGGATGGGCTTTTTAGTGTGGTCGGTCCTACCATGAACCACATGGTCGGACCTTGTTAGGTTGTAAACTTGATCGGATCGGTCAACCGCCGGTTCAGGCCGGGGGATGTAGAATGACCATTTTAGTCATTAACATAAGCCCCCTAGTCCATTGTGGTCGAGAACTTTGTGATCGGCTAAAGGGAATATTTCTTCTTAGGGGTTGGTCGAACCGACCAATACCCTCTTTCTTGAAATCTGTAACGTCCCACTCATGAGTAGCCGTCAATTTCGCACGACTATCGAAACACGTCCTTCGAAGCTCGTGCGTGACTGACACGTGTCACACTTGTCGCTTCATCATAAATGTCTGCCATTATGATGATGTGATCGTTCATCTCCCACCGTCCACCTATTTGAGATCGTAGCCGTTAGATAGGAATTTTTAGTCTTTTGAAATTCCTATCATAGCTGATAGACTTATCGTATTCGTTAGATTAGAATCTACGAATTTTAATAAATACTATTCCTTCTTCTTCCTTCCTTCTTTCCTTCATTTCATTACTTGCCTCTCTGCATCTTCTTCTGCGTCTTCTTCTTCTCTGCAACTGTTGAAGTTTGAAGGCTGTGTTTGAAGCCATTTCCTTTGTTTGAGAAACGAGAGCAGGGTTTAAAGCTTCTAGTCTTCTTTCCTCCATTTCCTCGCTCGTTTTCTTTAAACAAGTAAGTGTCTTCCACTAGCTTTCTTTTTGTTTTTCTGTTTCTGCATTTCGAAAGAATGGTTTGTTTTTGGCAGAGTCTTATATGCTTCTTCGTGGTGTTTTTCTCTGTTTTTTGTTTGTACTTTCCCTTTGTTTTTCTACTTGGAACTTCCATGATAACTTTAGGAAGCCATGGTGATAGTGAAGAGAGGTTCCTTAGTTTCGAAATCCAAAAGGAAAGTAGGTGACAATCCTTCTGTTTCTGCTCAAAAATCCGACCACTCTATAAATCCCGATCATAGTTCTAGTGGTCGTTCCGATGATTCGTGTGAAACAGTTATCGATCGTGAACATACTAGTAACGATGAGATAAATTCTGACTCCCGACCTGTAGTGTTAGGTAGGAGTGCCCGGGCTAGGTTTAAGGCAGAAAGGCAAAGGTGGAAGGATAGTCTTACCCTAGAAGAGTATACCGTGGAGAAGAATAAAGATCTTACTCCCGATCATATTGATTATGATCCGTACTCAACTGGTCCCGACTTTCTCCCCTCTGTAATGACCGAAGATAGGTTGGATTATCTCCGGCAGAAATATGAAATCCCATCCGACCATATTCTTCGAGTCCTGGACTCATTTGAACGGGCTAATTCTCCTTGTCCGGGAGAGTTTGCTCTTTTTGAAGATGCTCTAAAGAGTGGGTTTCGTCTTCCCGTCCACCCCTTATTTGTTGAAATATTGAACTATTTCCGAATGTGTCCGGGGATGTTTGTGCCGAACAGCTGGAGGAATGTGATCTGCTTCTGGGGTTTCTGTCAGGGTAAAAATGTAGGTATCCAACCAACCCTTCCTCTTTTCCTCCACTTTTTTATGACCAAAAAGCAAGAACAAGATGGATGGTTTTATCTATCCAAACGGACTGCCTCCCAATGTGGTTGGTCGGGTAATTTCGTCGGTACCGGAACTCTCCCGTCTAATACCCGAGGATGGCGTCCCAAGTACTTCTTCGTCAAACCACCCTCTGCCCCTTCATTTCCAATATATTGGGTCCGAGGACCAATTGAAGGGTCAAATGGCTATCCTGTTTTAACCGAAGTCGAGGAGCGTGCTAGGCAGATGATTGTTCGGCTTCCATCCCAGGACAGGAACATGTTTGCTGTTCATGGCTATTGCCCGGAATACCCCAATGTGCTCCGTCATTGGGGTTTCCTGCCCGGTGAGTCATGCCTTATGTATCTACATATTTTTTTGCATATGCTCTTTTCCTATCTTCCTTTGATCGGGACTAACCTGCTCTTTTTATTCTAGTGTTGCTTAGCCGAGCTGCATGTTCCCGATCAGCTGATGAAGACATGGAAGAAGTGGAAACTAGGATACCCACTAAGCCTGATCGTGACCGTTCGGACAAGAAGAAACAAATACCTCCATCTGCTCCGAAGAGGTCCATTGGAGTGTCCGAGCTTCCTCCTCGCCCGAGCAAGAAAAAGACATCGATGTCATTTATTGCGGGTTCGGGAGTGAACATGGACTCAGCCCCACCTCCTTCCACAGAGTTGCCGAACACGCAGACTTCCAACCCCCCACTGAACTCATATGTATTGAATAACAATGTGGACGGTACCGAAGTGGCCAAAGCTTGGTTGCCCGGAGCCTTGATGTCTACCGATCAGGAGTTTCTTCGGACGGCTGGCCCAGACCGAACTCAAGATATAATGACTCGGTATAATTTTTTAACATCTTATCTTTCCCAAACTTTAATGATTTATAACCATTTTTGTCTCTTGGCAGTTTGGTATGTGCCTTGACCCAAGCATGGGGAGGCAATCTGGAAACTGCTTGGAGAGATCAGGCGACCATTTATCATCTTGATGAAAAGATAAAGGATGTGAGTGGTCGGTTCGATCGTCTCGTGGAGGAAAGTGTTGGGTTGAAGGAAGAGAAGGCGATCTCCGACACTCGTCTGAAGTTGGCTGAGGAGAGAATAGCCGAACTTGAGCTTGAGAACATGCAGTTGAAGCAATCGTTGGGGGATAAAGATGTTTCTTTGGCTAAGCTCGAGCAAGAGAAGGTGGAGCAAGATCGATACATAAAGGATTTGGCCGACCAACTTTCACGAGCTTGTCCTGCATCTTTTGAGAGCCTAATCGAAGACTTAAAGCATGATGTTATTCGTCGATGGGTCCGTACGAAAGGATGTATGAATTTTGTTGCTAAGGTAGCTGCTCCGGGATTCAAGTATGGTCGGCGAGATGCCTATGCGAACATTGTTGATAAGTTCCCGGAGATTGACCTCGAGCCTTTGCAGAGATTCATTGATCCTAGCATATATGATGAGTTAAAACTTCCCCGTCCTTCATGGGCGGTAGGAAAGAAACCATTTGCTATGCCGAAGAAGGTAGATGTCCGGGATTTTCTAGACTCCGACTGGGAGCCGGCCCCTGAGGAGGAAGATAATGCCGGTCCTTCAACGGCTGCTGAAGATATAGTTACCGACCAGAAGCCTTCGGATGAAGCTAATGCCGATCATAGGAGTTCATCTGATGTAGTGCCCGAATGATCTCTTTTGTTTTGGTCGGTTTGTTTTGATATGTAAAACACATCTAATCTTTTAAACCACTGTTTTGATTTAAGTATACATAGTCGGTACAAATTATTTGTATTCTCAAATATTCTTGACCAGTTATGATACCTTATCTTTGTACTTTGCTTGTTCAAATTTTTGTAAGTGTCCGGGTATATATTTCGTACATATGGCTGGTCCTTTTTGGTCAAAATTTTTCTTCACAAGTCATTTTGCTCGTTCTTGTTCATGTGTTTATATCATTCCAAGCCATGCTGTTCGGTATAGTAAGGTTTGTTCGGCCATGAACTAAATAGGTGTTCGTCAACAACTGTTCGTCCATAACCCCTACCTCCCGGGCATGATAACTTGGTATGTCTTTTGAAGTATTCGTACCTAAGCAATGTTAGGTCTTTATTGCCTATTGAGTGTAGGTCTTTTTCTGCCTAAATGACATCTTAGGTCTTTTGTGCCTTAAGATTCGTAGGGCCTTCCTCGGAATCTCAGGTCTTTTTTGCCTAGGTCTTTTTCTGCCTGAGATTTTCAGGTCTTTTCTTGCCTGAGATTTTCAGGTCTTTTCTGCCTGAGATTTTCAGGTCTTTTCTTGCCTGAGATTTTCAGGTCTTTTCTGCTTGAGATTTTCAGGTCTTTTTTGAGCGTCTTGTTGAAGTTTGAGTAGTAATCTGTACGAAATGTCTTTATTTATATATAAAAACTAATCTGACTTCTTGGGATTATGAGTCTCCCATGTTGTCTACATACTGAAATAAATGGCAAAAATAAAACGCTCAAAATTTGTCGTGTTTACGACTTTCTCAGATACTATTCTTATTGATAGTATTTCCTGAGATTGTTCGAATTCCATGATCGAGGGATCTTGTCGCTCGTCTCCGGATCTTGTAAATGATATGCTCCGGGAGCGACTTGTCGTATGACTATGTATGGTCCTTCCCAATTGGGGGATAACTTTCCTTGATTGGTCGGATCTGAAGCAGCTGTTTGGCGAAGTACCAGTTCGCCTGGCAAGTATTGTTCATTTCGAACCTTGGCATTATAATATGTCGCTATTCTTCTTTGATATTCTTCAAGACGGAACTGGGCTTTGTCCCTTACTTCGGCAATCAGATCTAGATTGGTTCGCATTCCTTCGATGTTTGCCTCTTCTTCGAATTCTATTTCTCGAAGTGATCCAATTTGGATTTCTACTGGGACTCTAGCTTCTGCTCCATATGCTAGTCGGAATGGAGATTCTCCTGTGGTCGTCCTTGGAGTTGTTCGGTACGACCACAGTACACTAGGTAGTTCATCTACCCATCTCCCTTTTAGCTGGTCGAGCCTTTTCTTGAGCCCGTCGAGCATGGTTCTATTAGTAACCTCGACCTGGCCGTTACTTTGGGGATAAGCTACTGAAGAAAATCTGTGCTCGATCCCTTGTTCTTTGCAGAATGTTGAGAATGCTGCATTCTCGAATTGCTTTCCATGGTCGGTTACTAATATTTTTGGAACTCCATATCTGTACGATATGTTATGCTTGACAAAATGTTTCATCTGTTCAGTACTGATAGTTGCATGGGGTTCAGCTTCTACCCACTTTGTTAAGTAGTCTACTGCCACTACCAAGTATTCTCTTCCTCCCGATGCTTTAGGTAGCTTCCCTACCAGGTCTATTCCCCACCTTGCAAAGGGTATTGGGGATAGAGTTGATGTTAAAGGAACTGCGGGGATATGGGAGATCTTTGCATGTGCCTGGCACTTGTCACACTTCTTGACGAAATCTTTGGCATCTTCTTCTAAGGTCGGCCAATAGAATTCTTGGCGTATAATTGTATTAGAGAGTGTTCGGGATCCTATGTGAGATCCGCAGGTTCCTTCATGAACTTCTCTTAACACATTTGTAGCTTCTACTGGTCCCAAACATCTTAGAAGTGGTCGAGTGAATGATCTTTTGTATAACAGTCCGTCCCTAATGGTGAACCTGGCTGCTCTCTGTCTTATTGCCCGAGCAATTTTTTGGTCTTCTGGGAGCTGGTCGTTGTCAAGATAATGTATGATCGGCTCCATCCAACCCAGGTCGGTTGTGATTTGCATGTGGTCGACCTTGTTTATGCTAGGGCTATCCAGTTCTTCAAGGTAGATCACTGGTGCTTGGACATTCATTCCTTCCGTAGCCAAGCGAGATAATGAATCAGCCTGGTCGTTTTCAACCCGTGGTACTTGAGTTATTTCTAGCTCTTTAAAGTACTGTTTGTAGTTGTTGATCAGGTTCAAGTATTTCTCCATCCTTCTTTCTTTGGCTCCATAAACTCCCTTCACCTGATTTACGATCAGCTGTGAATCACTTTTGATCTCCAGATGTTGAATGCTTAGAGCTTTGGCCATTCCGAGTCCTGCTAACATAGCTTCATATTCAGCCTCATTGTTGGATGCTTTGAACTTGAAACGAAGGGCATATTTTATTTCAAATCCCCCAGGGCTTTTCATTAATAGGCCTGCTCCACTTCCTTGCGAGTTGCTCGATCCGTCCACGAACAGAGTCCATCTTTTGATTGATTCTACCCCTTGCTCGTCCTCCTCTTGACTTGTTTCTTGTTTTTCAACAATGAAGTCTGCCAGGGATTGAGCCTTGATGCTTGGTCGGGGTTTGAATTCTATTTGATGTTCGCTCAATTCCACGGCCCATGTCACCATCCTTCCGGCCAGGTCTGGTCGGTGAAGAATTTTTTTGAGTGGTAAATTCGTCATCACTGTAATGGGATGAGATTGGAAATATGGACGGAGTTTTCTGGGCGCTATAACCAGTGCCAGGGCTTGTTTGTCTACTTCTGGGTAGCGAGTCTCGGCATCATTCAGGACATGACTAACATAGTAGACAGGTTGTTGTATGTTACCCTCTTCTTGCATGAGAACTGCACTAACCGCTACCGACGAAGCGGCTAAATATAGTTGTAGCTCCTTCTTTCTGGTCGGCATAACGAGCAAGGGTGGTCGGGATAGTTGGTCTTTTAGGTCTTCAAATGCTCCCTGGCATTCATCGTTCCAGATGTTTCCTTTTTGACCTGCTACCTGCTTTAAAATTTTGAAGAATGGCAGGCATTTCTCCCCTGATTTAGAAATAAATCTATTCAGTGCTGCCACCCGACCAGTTAGGCATTGGACCTCTCTAATGGTTTTGGGTGCTTTCATATCCAAAATTGCCCTGATTTTCTCAGGATTGGCTTCGATTCCTCTTTGGGATACCATGAACCCGAGGAATTTACCGGAAGATACCCCGAAAGCACACTTTTCAGGATTGAGCTTCATCTTGTATTTTTGGAGTACTTTGAATACTTCTGCCAAGTCAGTTAGATGACTTTCTTTTGAGATGCTTTTCACCAGCATGTCGTCCACATACACTTCCATATTTCGACCAATTTGATGTTTGAAAATTTTATTTACCGCTCTTTGGTATGTCGCTCCCGCATTTTTTAGACCGAAAGGCATTACTTTATAGTAATAGCTGTCCCTATCAGTCATGAATGCCGTATGCTTTTCGTCATCAGGATGCATAAGGATCTGATTGTATCCTGAATATGCATCCATGAAACTGAGCATTTCGTGTCCTGCCGTTGCATCTATAAGAAGGTCGATTCTTGGTAGTGGATAGTGGTCCTTTGGGCAGGCTTTGTTGAGATCTGTGTAATTAGTACACATCCGCCATTTCCCGTTTGCTTTTTTGACCATTACCACATTAGCTAGCCATTGCGGGTGGTCTGTGCGTTTTATAAAGCCAGATTGTTTTAGCTTTTGCACTTCAGTTCGGATGGCTTCATGTTTTTCAATGGCGAAGTTTCTTCTTTTCTGAACAACCGGAATTGCCTGTGGATCAATACAGAGTTTATGCTCAGCCACCTCCCTGTCGATCCCTGGCATGTCTTCAGCCGACCAAGCGAAAACATCAGAATTCTTTTTTAGAAACTCAGTGAGCTCTGATTTGAATTCTGCTTCTTGCTCGGAACCGATCATGGTACCTTGCTCCTTCTGATCGGGATTGAAGTGGATTCTTTCTAGTTTTTCCACTGGTTCAGCTCTTTGCAAGGTTTCTTCATCGCGGTCGTCCCTAACTTCAATGGTCATGGTCGACTTCGTTCTTTTCTTTTTCCGCATGTAGTCGTTGTAACTTTGCCGGCTACTTTTCTGGTCGGCTACACATTCTCCAATTCCCTCAGTGGTCGGGAATTTCATCTTCATGTGTAGCGAGGAGACCACTGCTTCAAGTGCACAGAGGGTTGGTCGTCCTATGATTGCATTGTATGCTGATAAATCTCGTACGACCATAAAATTAGTCTGTATGATTCTATCTCGTGGGTGCTCTCCAATCCGTAGCTCTAATCGGATCGTTCCTTCTGCTCGGGTTGATGATCCCGTGAAACCATAAAGCTGGGTTTCGCATGGGACGAGCATGTTTTCTTTTAGCTTCATCTTTTTGAACGCATCTAAAGATAATATGTCTGCTGACAATCCAGTATCCACCAGCACTCTATGAATTTCAGTTCCTTCCAGGAGAATTTTGACTACCAAGGCATCATCATGAGGGATTGTGATATCCCGTAGATCCTCGGAAGAGAAAATTATTGGCTCAGTAGATATATTTTTATGGGTTTCAGTATTCCCAATATATCGTACTTTTCTTTTTGCTTGTCGATTTGATTCTTCTGTCGGACCACCAAATACAGTATAGACTGGAGATCTTTTTCTTTGTTTTTCATCCACCTCAGGTCGGCGTTTGGCCGGACTTCTTCTTTATTCTCTGTGGCTCGACCTTTCTCTCTTCGGGATAGGGTTGTCCTGTGGTCGGCCATCTTCTTTAGATTGGATATACTTCTTTAAGTGTCCTCGGGAGATTAAGTTTTCTATCTCCGTCTTTAGATTTTTGCAATCGTCCGTCCAATGGCCGTGATCTTTGTGATATTCACAATACTTTCGTTTATCACGTTTTCCTGGCGGTGCTCGGATTTTATCCGGCCACTTCATATGTCCTTGATTTTTGATTTGCATCAAGATTTCGGATATTCTTGTATTCAGTGGTGGAAGATTACTAATCTCCTAGTTTTTTGGAGATTCTGCTCGACCTTTCTTGGTCGAGCTTATCCCTAACATCCTGGTCGGTTGAGCCCTTTCTCGACTGCTTCTTCTTTCGGCCCTTGGTTCTCTTTTTCGAGATTCTATGGTTTCCGAAATCTCTGCTTGTTTGTGACATCTTTCATTCAGTTCCGCATATGTTTTTGGCATATCTTGGAGCAGTCGCTCTAGCAATCCTTCATGAGTAATTCCTTGGTATAACGCATGAAAGGCAATTTTCTCGTCCATGCTTTCAATTTGCATGGTAAGATTATTGAATCTCTGAAGGAAACTTCGGATAGATTCCGTTCTACCTTGTTTTATAGAAAACAAAGTATCTTCTCTTTTCTTCAATCCGACTCCTCCCTGGAAGCGCAGCACAAACACTCGTCCTAGTTGATCGAAACTCATAATCGAACCGCTTGGCAGTGCCAAGAACCAGTCCAATGCGGAACCGGTTAAAGAGGCTGCAAAACTTTGGCACATGGCTGCCTCATTATGCTTATAAATTGACATGGTCGATCTGTAGCGAGTGATGTGATGTTTTGGACATTGTGATCCATCAAACAGTATGAAAGTTGGGCATTTGAAACTCTTTGGTATTTCCGCCTCAGAGATAGCTTGGATGAATGGATCCTCTTTTAGAAAAGCATATAGCTCTTCTTTCTTTGGATCGTTTAACTTGTTTACCTTCTCGTCTAATTCTTTGATTTGTTTGCTCAAACGATCTTCCCGCTTGCTCGGTCCGGACTCAACTCTCTTGTTTTTTGGTTCTTTGAGAGGATCGTTGCTACTTCCTCGATCATGATCTTCATTGAACAGAGGATCTTTATTTGGAATTTCTTTCTCAGATGCCCGGGATTTTTCGCCTACCTTCTCTTTTGACTTCTGTCCGTCTTCTAGAGATGGTCGAGGCGTTGGATCAGGAAGGACCAAGTGGTTATTCTTGCTTCCCTCAAATATTTTTTGAGTATTTTTAGGATCTGCATTAGGGGCAATTATATGACCCACGGCCATCCTGAGTAGTTCATTCATGGAGGATAATTCCTCCCGAAGCTTTGTTTGTTCCTTCTGGAGTGTCTCAACTTGATTTGCTAATGCTCCATGATTCGGGTGCTCGGGGTTTTTCTTCCCTTGATCGGTATTTATCTCCACCTGGTCGGAATTAATTTCCACCTGGTCGGGAATTACCGATTTTTCAGGTTGAGGAATTCCCTTCGAAGCATCATCCTCCACCTCCTTCTGATTTACAGCTTTCACTTTCGATCGCACCATGACTTTTTGATGCAATTTCCCACATATGGCGCCAATTGTTGATACGGAATCTCGCTCGTCCTTCCCTGTCACGAACCTGCAAGATACGAGCTCGACCTTGGGGGGTCGAGGTACGTCTCCGACGAACAATTCAATACCAATAATATGATTTCAACTACTCAATAGAGAATTCAAGTAATTGATCACAAGAAGTATGAATACCTATCCTCTAGTGTTTACCGGAGGTGTTTATATAGTGTATGGTGATAGAGTTATATTCGGAATAACCTTGCTTTGAGTTGTTATAGGAGAGTAACTCTTTAGAAGAGTCCTTTTACCTAACTAACTCTCTTCTCCAGTTGTTAGGTGGTAGGAGTCTATCTTCATGAGGCCATCTCATACTGCTATTCGGATGGGCTTTTTAGTGTGGTCGGTCCTACCATGAACCACATGGTTGGACCTTGTTAGGTTGTAAACCTGATCGGATCGGTCAACCGCCGGTTCAGACCGGGGGATGTAGAATGACCATTTTAGTCATTAACAGTATATATGTGGCATTTGTTTCATTTCTTTTTCACCTCTCGTTAGGCGTACATCATTTGAGATCAAGGCACAGTCTAATTTATAATCAATCAATCGGTTGAGAAAATTGTTACTGGAAGGATATGATTCAAAAAATAACGTGTTGACATTTTAAACATTTCTTTTGGATCATGACCATTCAGTTAGCATTTTAAATAGATAGAGGAACATGGGGCTTTTTGGTTATCATCATGTTCACATCGCATCAACAACATTTCTGCTTGGTACGCCAAATTTAGCTTTTAAATGTTAGGTATTTCAGACATAGCTTCCTTTAATGTTGAATACATCATGTGCAATTTAAAAAAGATCTAACAAAAAATGGAGCACACTAAAGGAGAGCATAGGAATAAAGAAATAAAAAATAAAATAAAAAAGCAGAAAAGAAAGAAAAAAAAACTCCTGATAATATATCCTCCCACCATAAAGGAGGAAGAATAAGATGTGTGTAACACAACATGGCATGAATAAGAGTGGATTAGTGAAAAAGAATAGCATACTTGACAAGGTGCTTAGGTGACCCAAGACTTTGGACTAAGAATTTAGGCAACAAGGCACCAATGCATCCTACCACAGAAACGACATTACAGATAGAATATGTGTTCATTAATTCGCGATTACATCTAGAAAAATCAATACTTGAAAGTTGAAGCCTAATGAATCTATAGTATTATGAGCAACAAAGTTACATAAATATCAAACCCAATAAAAATGAATGAACACATGCTCCTATTAGCACTAACAACATCAACGAAAGGAAAACAAGAACAATAAGAGAAAATAGAGAGAAGGCTTTAGGGGACGACATGGAAGAGAGAGAGGGAAGCAAGAAAAGGCAGAGAAGATGGAGAAGGAAAGGGGAGAGATGCTGCTCAATGGAATGGCGAATTTTTCTCCTTTTTTTTTTTTTTAATTTTTTTAATTTCAGACCATTGCTTAATTTACAGATGCTTGTATACTTGGGCAGATGTTTAATTCCTTGGCTGACAATATTGTTGATTTGGTTACTTAATTGCAAATTGTCAAGGAATTATTGGAGTATTTGAATGTGTTATATTCTGATCAGACTAATTTGGCTAGAATCCACGAATTGTCCTAGGAATTTTATCGAGTAGATAGAAAAGGTAGAGATATTGCTCAATATTTTGCAGATTTTAAAAGAATGGATGAAGAACTAAACTCTATTCTTCCTATCTCCTCTGACGTCAAAACTATACAAAATCAAAGAGAGCAATAGCTATATGAGTTTCATGGGAGGCATTGGAAAGGAGTTTGAGACGATTAGAACACAAATTCTTGGCAGTGATCATGTACTCACTTTAGCTTACACCTTTTCGAGAGTTCTTCAAGTTGCAAGGGAGAGTACCAATAACTCTACAAAAAATTCAGCTTTGTCAACAGTTTCCCGCGCCACTTCTGGAGGATAGACAATCAGTGGAGAAAGTATAGGACGAACTCGAGGAAATAATATTGGAAAAAATATGGGTTAACACTACTTTACTGACAGTATAGAACAAGTTAAGACTTGTCATCATTATGGTCGTCTAGGACACATTCAACGATATTGTTGGAAGCTTCATGGAAAGCCTTCACACATTGCTAAGTGTAGCCACCACCTCTGAACCAGCCTCTACAACCACTAAAGTTCAACCTGAGGGTACAACTATAAAGATGAACCACGAAGATTATATTCGTTTCACTCACTTCCAGGCCACTCAACCACAATCTGCCACTGCCCCTTGTTCACATAGGTAATGCTACCGCTTGCCTTTTGACCACATCTCACCTTTAGATCATTGACTCAGGAACTTTTGATCATATGACTGCGGCTACAAATTTATTTTCCTCTTTTCTCCATCATCCTCTCTGGTTACAGTTGTTGATGGTTCTCATACTAATATTAAAGGAATGGGTATTGTTTAACTCACTCCATCCATTACCTTACCCTTAATTCTTTATATCCCTACTTTGCCTTTTAACTCATTATCTATTCATGAATTTACTTCCACTAATAATTGTTTTGTGATAGTCTTTCATGGATATTGATTATTTCAGGATCTTACGACGAAGAAGACGCTTGGAAAAGGCCCTATGTCAGGAGAGTCGTATTTGTTCGAGGAGACATCATCTACTACTTGCTCTAGTATTTCCATCCCCCATCAAATACATTGCTAGTTGGGGAATCCTTCGTTGGAAAACCTAAAATTAGTAGATAAATGTTTTCATTCTCTTTCAAGGTTGGATTGTGAGTTTTGTCAGTTTGAAAAACTTCATAGGGTGAGTTTTCCCCCTCGTATAAATAAGAGATCAGACCAACCTTTCTCTTTGGTTTATTTTGATATGTGGGAACTTTGTCCTGTTACTTCTGTTTCAGGTTACAAATACTTTGTTACATTTGTGGATGACTTTTCAAGAGTCACTTGGCTTTATTTAATGAAAAATCTTTTAGAACTATTTGTCATATTTTGCAACTTTTTAAATTGAAATTTGTACTGATGCTCCTATTTGCACTTTTCATAGTGATAATGCTAATGAATATTTCTTTGATCCCTTTCGTATATTTATGGCTTCTAATGGAATTCTTTCTCAATCCTCCTATGTTGATACTCCTCAATAAAATGGGGTTGTAGAAAGGAAAAAATAGAGACTTATTGGAGGTCACATGTTCTCTCTTATTTGAGATAAAGATTCCTATATCCTTTTGGCCTAATGCAGCTTTAATTGCCCGTTATCTTATTAACTATATTACAAGGTGGCATTCCTCATTCTCTATTATTTCCTTCATCTCCCTTATTTGTTTTCTCCGCCCCCCCATGTAATTGGTTGTGTATGTTTCATTCATAATCATCAACCTAGAATCTCTAAACTTGATCCTCGTGCTCTTAAGTGTATCATTGTTATTCTTTCGACTTACGGTATATTTTGTTACTGCAGATGTGTCACTTTTTGAGTCCACTTCTTTTTCCATTGAATCTATTAGTTTAACTGACCAAAATGATGATCTGTGTATTATTCAAAGTATTTTTTTCCACGGGGCACAGTTCCTTCACCTCCACCACCATTGGGCATCACCAAAGTGTACATACGTCGTCCAAGACCACCTGCTCCCCCATTTGCACCTGCGGTTTTTACATTTGTGCTAACTTCGTCTGTTGATCCTAAGGACGTTCCTACCACATCTGACCTTGATATTCCCATTGCACTTCAAAAAGGTACTCATTATTGTGTTTAGTATCCCATCTCTAACTTTGTTTCAATTCTACTTTATACCCTGGTTTTCTGATGCTCTATCCACTATAGAGACTTATCCTGTTCCTAAGAATGTTCTTCAAGCCTTGTCTAACATAGGGTGGGCCAATGCAATGCAAGAAGAATTACAAGTGTTAAAAGATAATCAAACTTAGGATCTCTTGCCTTTACCCTCAAGAAAGATTGTTAATGGTTGTCGGTGGATATTCACTGTAAAAGTTAATCCTAATGGTTCTTTAGCTCTCCTGCAATCTCATATAGTTGCAAAAGGATATGCTCAGGTATATGGAGTGGATTATGTAGATACTTTTTCGCTTATTGCCATGCTTACATCCATAGACATTTTTATCTCTTTTGCCGCCACCTACCATTGGCCCTCATTTCAATTGGATGTGAAGAATGCATTCCTTCACGGAGATTTGTATGAGGAAGTGTATATGGAGCAACCACCTGGGTTTGTTGCTCATGGGGAGAAGGGTATGTTTTTGTCGCCCCCGCAAATCATTATATAGTCTCAAGCAGTCACCTCGAGCATGGTTTGGACGATTCACTTCTGTTGTAATAAAATTTGGGATGACACCAGTTAAAGTGATCATTCTATATTCTTTAAAAACTCTGAAGCAAGCAAAATCTTTCTTGCAGTATATGTTGATGATATTGTCATTACAAGAGATAACATATTAGGAATTGATAGATTAAAGACCAATTTACAAGAAAATTTTCAGACCAAAGACTTGGGCAAGTTAAAGTATTTTCTAGGAGTTGAAGTTGCCCAATCAACAAAGGGAATCTTCTTGTCTCAACGGAAGTATTTACTGGATTTACTCTCTAAAACAGGAATGTTGGGATCAAAACCTTTAGATACTCCTATGGAAACCAACTTAAAGTTAATTCTAGAAGATGGAACCATTCTTGATGTTGAAGAATGCGCAGAAGTTCTGCCTTGGTGCACAAGCTTACTTTTGAGGATCTTTCCTTTTTTGGATGCATTGCATTACCTTTTATTTTTTGTGTAGAAGCCTAGGTGAACAAAGTTTGGGAGTCTTGGAAGTCATACTTTCTAATTTTTTGTTAGTTACTAATTCTAGAACCTTCCTTTTCAGAAGTTTCTATTTTGAACAAATCTTAGGAGTTAGAGTGCTAGTAATTTCTATCCATAGATTGTATTTTTTTTATTTCCTTTTTGGTGGACAAGTTCTTTGTCTCTCAAGTTGCAGTACTAAAGGCTATAGATAAAGGTTACCTTGTGATTTTAATTCCTTTTGCTAGAATTGCAGGTCTTGCTATGGTTCCTCTCACTTCCTCTTCTCCTTTCTTCTTCTCTGTTCTTTTTATTTCTACATTGTTTTGGTTCATTAAATTCTATTTTCTAACATGGTATCAGAGCTTTATTGACTCAAAACAATGCAGTTCCATTCCTTCTTCTGAAGTTCAAATCTGTGCCCGCCAGTTCTCTTTGGTGCCTAGCCACCTAATGTTGTACCTAATATATGGTTAGATCAGGTATTATGTGAACTGATCTATTCTACCTATTATCCTACTTTTAAAAGTCCCAAAACTTGGATTATATTCTAGTTATTTATCTCCATTCGTCAGCTTCTAATTTTGCACTTTGTAGAATTTGTTCTCCACACTTGGCCTACACTTTGCATATTTTCTGTTGCATTTTCTACTTCAAGTTTTGGGATATTGGTTCAAGCTTCTGCCCTACTGATTGTGTGATATCTACTGCAATTATAATGTCTTCAATTACTGGTGATTCGACTACAAGTACTTCTGAATCCAAGGGATCAAAAGTTGATCTAATGAATGTTCAGATTACCTCCATCAAACTCAAAGGTGGTTCTAATTATTTATTTTGGTCACAAGTTGTTCGTGCTTACATACTTGCAAAAGGGAAACTTAAGTTCATTGAGTCTGAACCTCCTAGTAAGACTGACAAGTCTTATCCTAGTTGGACACAAGATAATGCAATAATCAAAATTTGGATGTCGAATAGCATGGAACTTGATATTGTAGGTTGCAGCCGATGTTATGTTTCACAAGACTGCCAAAGGAATATGGGATGATTTGCAAGAAACCTATTCCCAAGCTAAAGATATGACTTAGATTTATAGTATTTATGAAAATTTAATTCAACTTTAGCAAGCTGACAAGTCTCTGTAGGATTATTACAACTCTTTTAAAGGCATAACGGAGGACTTGAATGTCTTTCAACCTCTCACTACTAACATAGAGACACTTAAGGCACAACAGAATGAATTTTTTGTATCTAAGTTTCTTACACGATTGAACCTCGAATTTAAATCTATGGAAGAACATCTTCTTGTTGGTAAACATGTCCCCAACCTTAGTGAAGCATATGCAAGGCTTCAACAAATTGCCTTGCCTGAAGGGGGGGGGGGGATTCTTTTGGAAGTAGTTCTAAAGGAGAGAATGTTTCCTTTAGTGTATCTCGTGGAAGAGGACATGATCGCGGTTTAGGGGGAGTTAGTTGACCTCCTAGAAGCCGTGGTGTTTAGCAATCTGATAAGGCATTTGAGCTTTGTACTCATTGTAGTAAAACTAAGCATTTGATGGAAGCTTGTTGGGCCAAACATAGAAAGCCAGAGTGGGCTAAGCAACTTGCCACTCATGCCGTATCTGATGGAAGAACTAATACAGTAGCAAACAACAATAGTGGTTCTAGACCTTCTTCTAGAGATTTGTCTAAGACTCTTCAGGATGATGTAAGCCAAATCCTTCGCCATCTACAAAATATTGAGACCGTTGCTTCCACTAATAATTCTATTGTCATAGCTAATGGTTACTTCCACACCTATTCTAGGCTTTGGAAGTGTTTCCCCTACACTTTCCCTTACTTTGTCATATGTACTTCATATTATTTTCCTTTTAATTTGTTATTTGTTAGCTAGTTAACTACAACTTTGAATTGCTTCGTAACTTTTACTCCTAATTCTTATGTTTTCAAGGACCTTCACACGTGTAAGACGATTGGTAGAGGGTGTGAAATGAATGGTCTCTACTATTTGGACTACACTGCCCCTACTAAGGCTCTTTTTGATGATGGTGTAGATGCCCTCCAGTGGCATTGTCATTTAGGACATCTTTCCTTAGCTAGATTAGAAATTTTATGTCCTTTTTGAAATCAATGTCTAGGTCAAATTGGGAGGTGCGCAAATTGGGGAAGAATGACCATGCCACCTATCTTCCACGTTTTCCCTTGTAGCAAGTATTTGTTTTCTTTAGTTCATTCAAGTATTTAGGGTCCTTGTAGAATTAGTAATAGGCATGGGATTTGGTACTTTGTTACTTTTGTGGACGATTTTTCAAGTTTTACATGATTGTACCTTCTAAAGGATTGAACGGAGTTCTTTCCCATATTTAAAAATTTTATTCATGAAATAAAAACTCAATTTTCTCTTCCAGTTAAAGATTTTAGATCAGATAACGGTTTAGAATATGTACAAAATAAGTTATCCAATTTTTGTGACTTTATTGGAATGATTCATCAAACCAATTGTTCATTCACTCCCAACAAAATAGAGTGGTTGAACGCAAGAGTCACCACCTCTTGGAGGTTGCACGTGCTCTATTAATTCAAATAAATGTTCCTAAGAGTTACTAGCGTGATGCTATTTTAATTTTTAACTGCTGATCATTTAATTACCCAAATGCCTATGACTTTACTTTCTGACAAATCCCCTTTTTCAATTGTTTTTCCAAATAGAGAACTATTTTTAATTCCACCCAAAATCTTTGATTGTGTTTGTTTTGTTCACGTACAACATACTGTGGATAAAATTTCTCCTAGATCTATTAAATATATTTTCCTTGGGAACTCTCGTACTCAGAAAGGTTTTTTGGTGTTATCACGTTGTTCATCGGAAACAATTTGTAAGTGATGATATGACCTCTTTCAAGGACACCCTGTATTACACTAGTCCATCTCTATGTAATGAAAACCCCATTTCCTCTACAGGTTTATTGACGGTGACATAAGTTACCAGAGCATATTGTGGATAGTGCAGTTCCTCCTATTGATACTGGTAGCTCTCCTTTAGTGGAGATTGAGGTTGATCCTACGGAAGTTCCCTCTTCACCCTCTCCACCAGCAGATTCTTTTAGTGGAGATCCCATTCCCACTTTAGATAACTTACCAATTGCTTTGAGAAAAAGTACTTGTACTTGCACTTTATGTTCAAACATTGTTTATCCTGTTTCTAATTATATGTTTGTTTCACATTTACCTCCCAACTTTCGTTGTCTTGCCCTTTCTCTATTCGCCATTCGTATTCCAACCTATTATAATGAGGCCCATGAAAACCCTGGCTGTAAAGTTGTCGTGGATGTGGAAATGGATGTTTTGCAATCGGGCATACATGGTCTTTGATAGACTTCCCTCCTAGGAAAGATGTGTTCCGTTTTCGGTGGGTGTATATTGTTAAATATCATTATGATGATATTGTAAAATGACTCAACGCTCGCTAAGGACTATACGCAAACATACGGTGTGGACTACTTTGAGACTTTTTCTCCTGTGGCTAGACTTAATTATATTCGTGTGTTGATTTTTATCTATTAACTATAATTGGCCTTTGTTTGAACTTGACATAAAGAATGTTGTCTTGTATGGTGACCTTAATGAAGATGTTTATATGGAGCAACCTCCAGGTTATGTTGCTCAAGTGGATGACAATACTCATCTATGGGCTCAAACAATCTCCACAGGCTTGGTTTGGGAAATTTAGCAAGACTGTGGAGTCCTTTAGATTTGTTCAGTGTTATTTTGATCACTCTATCTTTGTTAAACGACAGGATGGTGGTGGTGTCATTATGACAGTTTATGTGCTGACATTAATCTTTCAGGTAATGATATTGGGGACTATCGATACAGTCAAGGCATACTTACAAAAGTCTTTCCAGACCAAAGACTGGGGTGATCTACAATATTTCTTGGGAATTGAAGTAGTTCGCAATAAATGACGAGTTAGTTTGTCACAAAGAAATTATGTGTTGGATCTTTTGACAGATACTGGTATGCTTGCATCTAAACCTATTGACATTCCCATGGACTCTTAGTTGAAATTAGGAGTGGACGATGATGACATGCAAGAGGATGTCCATCGTTACAAGAGTCTTATTGGGAAGCTTATTTATCTCACCATTATTCGTCCTGATATTTCCTATTATATCTGTATTAAATCAGTTTATGCAGTCTCCTAGAAAGGTCCATTGGGATGTTGTGATGAGAGTACTTCAGTATCTCAAGAGTGCGTATTGGAAGGAACTGATTTATCGGCCAAATCAGAGTAGGGATTTGGTGGCTTTCTTCTGATGCTGATTTGGCAGGATCTACAACTGATCCCTGGTCTACAACAAGTTATTGCACTTTTCTTGGTGGAAATCCTATAACTTGGAGGAGTAAGAAGTAATCTACTGTTGCCCTATCTAGTGTTGAAGCAAAGTACAGAGCCATGGCTCACACGACTGCCGAGTTGATGTGGCTTCGTTCCCGGTTGGGGGAAATGGAATTCCCAATTACTGCACCTATGAAAATGTTTTGTGATAATCAGGCTGCTACCTATATCGTCAATAATCCAGTGTTCCATGAGAGGACAAAGTATATAGAGGTTGACTATCACTTTGTTCGTGATGCAGCCAAGAAGAGAATTATTGAGACTCCCTTAGGGCCTGTTTGGTTACATGAGTCTGGAGATTTCAAATATCTAGAGATTTCAAATCTGTGGAGTCATAATTTATAAAATTAAATGTTTGGTTGTGGAATGAAATCTGTGGATTCATCCTAAAAAACTATTTGATCGACGTGATTTTTATGAATGTGTAAATATATAGCTTTTTTGAAATCTCTGGATTTCACCCCTTACCCACAAATCTACAGATTCACGTTTTTAGTGTAACAAGGTGAATCTCTAGATTTCATGAATCTAGAGATTTTTACAACCAAACAGGTATAATTCTCAGATTCATGAATCTAGAGATTTGAAATCTTTGGATTCATGTAACCAAACAGGTCCTTAGTGGTTTAATTGACCAGCTAGTAGATTTAATCACTAAAGGTCTGTTTAAGCCAAGTTTTCAAACAATTTGTTGCTAGCTGGGCAAGGGAGACTTGTATGCTCTAGCTTGAGGGGGAGTGTTGAAGAATGCGCGAAGCACCAAGACTTGTTGCCTTGGTGTGTAAGCTTACTTTTGAGGATCTTTCATTTTTTAGATGTGTTGCATTACCTTATATTTTTTTTGTAGGGGCCTTGGTGAACAAGGTTTTGGAGTTTTGGAAGTCATACTTTCTAATTTTCTGTTAGTTGCTAATTCTAGAACCTTCCCTCTATGTAGTTTATATTTTTGACATATATTAAGAGTTTAAGTGCTAGCAATTTCTGTCCACAAATTGTATCTTTTTATTTCTTTTTTGAAGGACAAGTTCCTTGTCTCTCAAGTTGTAGTATTGAAGGCTATAAATAAAGGTTATTTGCGATTCTAGTTCTTCTTGCTAGAATCGCAGGTCATGTGGTTCCTCTCACTTCCTCTTCTCCTTTCTTCTTCTTATTTCTACACTATTTTGGTTCATTAAAGTCTATTTTTTTAACTCTTGATAACCTAAAGAAGTACAAAAGGCTTGTAGGGAAATTGAATTATCTTATTGTGACTCGACTTAACATTGCCTTTCCTATCAGTGTTATAAATCAATTTTTGTTTTCCCCATGAACAACACATTGGATGTGGTTATTAGAACTATGTGGTATCTTAAGAAAGCACCAGGATGTGGACTTCTTTACACTAATCATAGTCAAATAAATGTTGAAGGATTCTCTAATGCTGATTGGGCTGGATCACCTATTGATAGAAGATCGAATACAGACTATTGCACATTATTTGGAGGAAATCTTGTGTAGTGGAAGAGTAGAAAACATACTGTGGTAGTAAGGTCAAGCGTAGAATCTGAGTATCATGCTATGACACATGCCACATGTGAAATGGTATGGATAAAACAATTGCTCTAGGAGTTAGGATTTGTTGATGACACACCAATAAAGTTAAGGTGTGATAATCAAGTTGTTGTTCATATAGCATCTAATCCAATCTTTCATGAACGTACCAAGCATATTAAAGTTGATTGTCACTTTGTTCATGAAAAGTTACAATAAGGCATAATATTCCCCAGGCATGTGAGGACCGGAGTACAACTCGCAGATTTGTTCACCAAAGCTCTAGGGAGTGCAAGGGTTACCTCTATTTGTAACAAGCTGGGCATGGGTAATATATATGCTTCAGCTTATGGGGGAGTGTTAGGAATGGCAATTTGGGAAAGGAATGTTCCATTGAGTTTTAGCGCAAGATAGAAAAAGGAGGCGGCAATAGGTGTTTTATACCAATCGAACTTGGGAGATGCTTTCCTAAATTGGTTCTCCTTTGTTTCCTATGTAGATTCAACTTGTAAAACAGCCTATATATAGTGAAGTTACTTTGAGAAGGGCTCGTAAGTTCTATCAGGGCCTCCACAGCAAAACCACAAGGTTCATCTTCTTCTCTCTTTCATTTTTTCTCAAAATTTCAATAGCGTTTTTTTACCTATAATCTGAGTTTAAGTTTTATGTCTTGGATTATGGATTATTGAAGTTGTTTCTACATTTAAAGGTTCAAAAAGTTGTTTTATGGATCAATGTAGCACATATAGAGATCATGTTGAGAAGACCCATAAACTGAGGCTTCAGACTGAAAAACAGAGTTTGGAGCGATATTGGTCATTGGTACTTGTCGGTTGCAAAGATGAACTAGGAATCAACCGACTGACTGTTTGGAAGTACTAGTTGATCCTGGTCCATCAACAGATCGATTGGGAGAGCCAAATGGTAGGGTTTTTCTGGGGTTAAACCAAAGAGCAGGTTTTTGACTAGGGATTTTGGGTCTTGATTGACATTGAATCTAAAACTAGCTTTAAAATGACTCATTTTGACCCCCCATAAAAACCCAACAAGAATTGAAGAAATGTGATTGTATGGGACTTGAACAAGAAAGCAAGGGAGCTTATACACAACCTTAAAGGTGAGTGTGGATGATAAGAATTGGTTAATAAGAAGAATGATACAAATGAATGACTTTCACATAATATATTTGATTAATCAAATGCTTGTTAATTGATGAATGATACTAATGCTTGTATACCATCAGATAAGCATGAGTTAAATGACCTATATGTGCTATCCCATAATCCAATGCTTGTAGTCAATGTTAGCTAGTTATATAGTTAAAATGCAACAAATTATGATTGACCATGTGAAAAGATGGTTAGCAAACAATTAGTGAGAAGACACAGATAAAGATTGATAGGAACTAGTTAGTAAAGTATTATGTAACCATATGAAAAACTTATCTAGGAAAGATGAACCTTGCAATGTTAAATGTTGAGGAACTGAAAGATTGGTCATAATATTATAAAATGAAAGAAATGGCAAAGGAAAGATAAAAATGAACATTATCAGCGAAACAATGGTCTCAGCCTCTGATTAAGTGACGATTATGTGTTACGACACCATAGAGGTGAATCATCAATGTTCAGGTCTCGCAAGATCTTGGCTGAGATCTCAGTTTTCAAAGACCTCGAGAAGAAACCAAGTAAGCAACCTAGAGAATTAGAAATCTTAGCTGAGATCTCGGTCTAACCATGCCTTATAAATTCCATATCTCATTGAGTACAGCTGAGATACCTCAATCTCGACTAAAACTTGACGGTATGGACTCCAGCTCCGCATCCCTTGTTAGTTTTACCGTTTTGGCTGAATTTTTCACTGAAAAGGTAGTCAGATCTCCCCCTACTTTGTGTAAACATTCCATTTAGCTCATCTACAAAAGGATCCAGTGAGACGTTGAAGCCAATCTTCAAGCAAGGTAAGTGTTCTTCCAAAATTTCACTTTCTTCAAAACTGTGTTCAACACTAGGTATTTGGATGTAGACTAAATATATGTTGAACATATGTGATCGATTTACACTTTCATGGAAACAAAATTATCTTTCTTTCAATAATTTAAAAAGAAAATTTTGAATTAAAAATATCTTTTGTAAGAAATTTAACATATCATGAAAAACACCTATGTTGAAAACGTTTGCAATATATGTTAGACTCCATTGGAAGGGCTACAACCTCATGGAGTCAAATTTTCCTTTTTTTTCATGAATGTTGATACTTACTTTTAATTTTTAGATATAATAAATAATAAACTAAATAAAATAATTATAAAAAGTATTTTAAATATGGAATTAAATGATTCTTATTCTAATGTTATGTTGTGTAGTATTCTTTTAAAATAAGCATGCTATGTTTATTTGTTTTTATTTTTATTTTTATTTTTATTTTTATTTTTTATTTTTAAAGTGTGTATTTCATGTATTGAAAATTATTTGATATGTTTTAACTAACCTAAAAATATAATTCTCTAGTTTAGTATTTTTAGTGGTTGAATATGTTAATGTATTAGTGTGATAGCTTAGACTTGAATAACTTAGTGCACGTGAATGCTTTAAGTATATACTTTTATTATCTTTTTTTCAGTACATTAAATTGATGAACCATACTATGAAATTATGGGAGAGAGTAGTTGAAACCCGTTTGAGACACTTAACCACAATTTCGGAGAACCATTTTGGGTTTATACCAGGGAAGGTCTACTAGGGAGGCTATTTACCTAATTAGGAGACTTATGGAAATGTATAGAAAGTGTAGTAAAGATAGAATGTTGTCTCCTAATTAGGGTCTTTACTACACTTTCTATACATTTCCATAAGTCTCCTAATTAGGTAAATAGCCTCCGTACTAAATTTTTACAAAACGCATGATATAGAATGTTGTCGGATGGGTATGGATTTAATATATGTTGAACATTGTGAGTTGGTCTATAAACTCATGGTGCTAAATTTTTTTCCGCAATGTAAAAGATATACATGATACATGCATTGTATGGTGATGGAATAAATATATGTTGAACTCCATGGTTGGATATGGTCTCAAAGAGTTGATATATTTTTTCCAGGAATAATTAATCATTTTATTTTGCGAAATTACTAAAATATTTACAAAAATATAAATAATTATAAGAAAATAGAGAATAAGGGTTTGAAAATTATAGAAAATATGGAATGGCTCTCTATGTGTTTTTGAAGTGTTGCCAATATGGTTTTATTGTCGAGGTGTGGGCAACCAATTTTTTGCCAGAAAAATTTTTTAAATTAATTTTATGTTAAAAAAAAAATACATAAGCAAGGAAAATTTACTAGCTAGCTACACGATTATTTCTTTGTTTGGGAAAAATTATTTTCATGTTGATCACTAACTTATGCAATAGTGATCATGTCTAGGAATTAGAGGCGAAGTGGATCACCCGAGGGGGTGTGGTTTACAAAGTTGCTACTTCCAGAGGGAGGGTTGATTACGCATGGTAGTATTGCACAACAATAGACAGAAACAAAGAGACGACACAGTTTAATTTCTGTGGCAAGAGGTTTTTGCGGGGTGGCATTACTAGGTTCAAGGCACACCTCACCAGCAGCTCGAAGAACTTTATGACATGCATGGAGGTGTTAGTGGAGGAAGTGATGGCAATGAAAGAATTAGACAAGGAGGCATGAAAGAAGATAAGCATACAGTGTGGCAGAGCACCGATGAGGTGGTCAAGGGGCCGTTGACATACCATGTTAATTCTGATAGTGACGAAGATGTTGATCGCATGGATGTACACAGAGATGAGGAGGCCAAGGAGATGAGGTGCACAATGGCAGAGAGTAGTCCATTGCATAAGCAGAAGCAAGAAAGGGCCAAAACTAGAGCTACAAGAATTTGTCCCTCTAGAGTTTTAGGGGCTAGAACTGTTGGACCATTTGCATCTGGGGCTAGACCATTTGGTCAGAGCTGGTGCTTTTGGCATGTTCAAGCAGTCACAGAGTCAGAGGAATGCTCCTCCATCAACAGCTTATCTACAACGACAATATCCGATACTAGAGGCGGATCCCGATGTTTCCAAGAAGAAGAGGGCAAAGCAGTTCAAGTTATCAGATGTTTGGAAACATGATAGACACCAATGTAGAGGCAGGTCTTGCAAACATTGGCCCCACCCCTCATGAGATCATGAACACATACCTCACATACTAGAAGCGGGAGTTTGAGGAATACATTAGGCAGATAAGGCCCTTCTAGGAGACCTATGGAGTCACCATTATGTTTGATGGATGGGCCAGTCCGACAAAAAACAAATCCATCATCAACTTTATGGTGCATTACGATAAGAGGGCTATCTTCTTGAGATCTATGGATGCAACTAGTCTGGTGAAAGACCACAAGTATATCATTGGACTTCTACAGAAGATGGGGCGGGGTAATGTTGTATAGATCCTCACTGACAATGGCTCCAACTTCAAGGACATGAGATGATGATGAGGTCATCAAAGTATAATCTATTTGGGAAACCCTGTGGAGCACACTGTATCGACCTCACGCTAAAGGACATTGGGAAGATCCAGATTGTTGACAACATAGTGGACAGGGCTCAAATGGTAACAAATTTCACATATAATCATTCCTGCGCTCTTGATAGGATGAGGCGGGTATTGGGATGACTTAGTGTGACCCGGTGTCATGAGGTTTGTGACAAACTACATCATTCTAACAAGTATAATGGAGAAAAGAACAGGATGAAGATCCATGTTTGCATTAGAGGTATGGTTAGATTGGAGAAGATCCACGTTAAATAAATAAATTTATTACATTTTACAAATTATTAGATTATCTATTAAGTACTAACTTAATGTTTTTGTAATAATCCAGGACGAACAACGGGCTTATTGCACATGATATCACATCATCGAATGATTTTTGAAGACAGGTTAGGATAGTGTTGTAGACTATGGAGCCCATTATAAAGGTGTTGCATATGGTGGACTCCTTCATGAGGGGCCTCACTATGCCCCACCAATACGTAGCCATTTAGATTATGAAGATGGTCATACAACAAGCAAATCCAAAAGTTTGTAATAGTTTTCTAGACATCATTGATGCTTGATGGACCTCATATCTTATACATCCACTGCATGACGTTGGTAAGTAAATATATCTTGGCCCACTGCTTCTTTTACCTTCCCCCTCATATTCTTCCAGACACCAAATATCTTAGGATTCCCCTTTAGTATCGGATTTTGTTGTTGTGGATAACCTACTTATGGAGAAGGAACAGCCCTTTAACTTTGTGACTGCCTGAACATGCCAAAAACACATCAGGATGGTCCAGGGGCTCGAGCCCCTAAAATCTTAGAGAGCCTAGCTCCTATAGCTCTAGCTCTGGCCCTCTCTTGCTCCTGCTCATGCAATGCCCTGCTCTCTACCATACGACGCCTCCTCCCCTTGGCCTCCTCCTCTCTATGGATATCCACGGGATCAACATCTTCATGACTATCGGAATCAATGTGGTATGTCGAAGACCCCCTAACAGCCTAATCTAGTGCTCTGACCACCCTCTACTTATATGTTTTCTCTTTTTTTTCCCTTCTCTGATCCTTTCATTGCCTTCACTCCTCTGCTAACACCTCGGTGCATGTCATAACATCCTTCGAACTGTTGGTGAGGTTTGCCTTGAGCCTACTAATGCCACCTCCCAAAATCTCTTACCGCAAACATTACATTGTGTCCTCACATTGTTACCCTCTACCACAATGCAATATTGCCATATAGGGTCAACCCTCCCTCCTCTGGGAGCAACAACGTGTGCATGTGTCCGCTCTCAACCCTCCCCCTACCTTTGCTATGAACCATGCCCTTGTGATCCAACTTGCCTCTGACTCCCAGACGTAATTATTGTTGATATAAAATGATTACATAAGTGCTTGAACAACATTAAAATATAAAATCATGTGCCTAGGTAGTAGTTTCCTTTGCACATGTATTTTTTTTTTAAATATAAAATGAATTTTTAAATATTGGCTACCTATACCAAAGCCGGTGATGAAACCATATGGACAACACTTTAAAGACACATAGAGAACCATTCCATATTTTTGTATAATTTTTACAAAAACATTTCATAATTATTTATATTTTTATAAATATTTTAATAATTCTCAAAAAATAAAATAACTATTTATCATGTGAAAAAATATTTAGACACCGTGAGGTCGACATATATTTATTCCATCACCATATAAGGCATATATCATATATATCTTTTACAATTTTGTGTAGGAAAATAGATTTTTTGACACCCAAAAATAAATAAATAAATAATCCACTTCGCAAAGAAAAATTTGACACCATGAGTTCATAGATCGGCTACTAGTGTTCAACATATATTAAATCCATACCCATTCGAGAATATTCTATCATGCAGTTTGTAAAAATCTAGTTTGAAGAAGAATCATTGCCTCTGAGATGGAAAACTCCAAGATTTGAGTAAACAACCGCTAGATCCACAAGATGCACGTTTGTCGGCGAGAACAAGTGGTAGATGGACTCAAACAAGGCAAGAGTCGGTCAAGAAATAAGCTCTCGATTAAAAGCTCAATCTAGCTTTTAAAGGCGAGATCTCGGGCGAGATCTCAGGCGAAATCTCAAGCTTTTCAATTTCATTTGCCCACAATTGTAGCTCATAAATACACTTGTTTTCTCACAAATCTAAGGTCATCATGTGTTTAGAATTCCTATAATAGGCTACATAGTGAATTCCACCAAATTAAACCTTGAAACCCACTGAGATGGGCGCCTGAATTCACTCAAGTTGAGTAAAAAAAAAAACAGATATCAATTTTCTAACTAGCCGAGATCTGCATTGAGACCAAGATCTCAAATCACGTGAATCATGTGATGCAACCCATTCTAGTATCAACTAAGATATAAAAAATCTATTGTAATGCAAAAGATTAAATGAAATATGGGTCATAAGAGTAATGGTGGATCAATAAAGGTCATTCAATATTAATATAAATTGAATATCAACGATTATTAAAGATGGAAGATAAACAAAGGAACAACTGAAGAATGAAGTGGTCATAAATTCATGTTTAAGGAGATGAAAAGGAAAGGAAGAGTGGTTACCATAGATTAAAGAAGTATAACACCAAGCTGAGAAGAACGAAAACTTAACACTAATTGGGACAAGATCCATTTCAATGTGACCTAAAACTAAATTTTTGAAAGCCAAACAACCTTACTCATGGCAACCTTTCGGCCGCCCAATGACCTATAACGCTAGTCACTACTCCCACTGGGGATAGGAAGTAAGCCCCACAACCCAAAGCAGCGAAGAAGAACAAATAGAATTTGCTACAAAAGCCGGCTAACGGATATGAATGACTATAACATAACAAAAGTATAAGATAATAGAAGGTTTGTATAACACTAATTAGGTAAAGAAATCTCTACCATTCATTGTGTAACAATGATTTGTCATGATATGGATGGACATTATTCATACAATAGGATCCATTCCGGCATGCATTGAGACAATAGAGCCCATGCTAGTATTCAGAACATAAAAACACCTTTTTTCATACAAGTAATAGATTGATAATTCACTAACCAGTCTAAGACACGGACAGTTAAAGGATAATGACATGACAAATGAACAATGAAGAATAAAGGAACCGAAGGATATTTTCTATATGAACGTGAAGTTTAGATGAATGATCAGATAATGTAATATTGCATAGCATACTACTTTTCTTTCTTAAAGAGGTATGACGAAATAAACATCAAGATATAACATGAATTCAAATAACTATTTTACCCACCACACTGTTTAAACTGACTACATGTTTATTCACTAATCCGGTGTTTGACCCGGGTCGCACATCTGGCTGTGGTGGGTGAGTCTCCTAGCGGGGATTTTTTGCATCCACAAGGTTTCGATACCGGAACCTTGCTTAAGCGAACCAAGCTGCTTACCACTTGGACCAACACCCGTTGGTTTTAATAGTATCTTCTAATATAGGTAGATCATATTGTAATATCATAGTTATTTTTCTTAATTATTTTTTTTGTTCTAGTTAGTATCTCATTTATTTTAATCTTCTAGTCTAGGTAGATTTCTCATGTATTCTAATCTTCAAGGTATGATATTTTATCCTATTCTATAGTAGCAGTTGTATAGGATATTTTCCCATTCTATAGACAACATTTGTATAGGATATCTTCCCACTCTGTAGATAGCAGCTATATAGCATATGTTCCTATTTCGTAGATAGCAGTTGTGTATATATTGATTGTCAAGTTCTGAATAATACATTGAAGCATTCAAACACTTCAATTCCTATTTTGTCATGGCATCAGAGCCAACCAATCTTGGGGCTGCTATTCAGCTTTCGGGCCTTCATTACCTTTAATCTCTGGTGTTTCTGCCACACAGAGATTCTTCTTCCTTTGGCCTCATCGCCATTCCTTATTCTGCTCTATTCTGGCTTTTTCTTACCTAAAAAACATATATATATATTTTTTTCTGTCTTGTCTGTTGTTTTGCTGCATCTGTGGTTACTATTTCACGCCTTGTTTTAGGCGGCTGTGGTATTTGGTTCCGGTTTAATCTTGGGTTTATTTATTGGTTGGGGGACGGACTCCTAATTTGTCCGTGTTTTGTGTGGTGGTTTTGATCTCGTTTCCCCCCTATCTCGTTCCTTTTGTGTGGTGATCTCGTTCATGATCTGATTTTTACCCGGGCTTTCGGTTCTGATCCGGTTTTCTCGATCACTGAAAGCAACTATGAAAAGTATGTTAAAAACAAGAGAGGTTACTTCTGGGAATGTATTGATCAGACAATCAAAAATCTGCAGAATGCAAAATTGCAGAATATTTAATCTGCATATAGGCTCGATGGAAAAAATTATTTAAAATGGTCTCAACTCATTTGACCATTCTGAAGGGCAAAGGAAAGATGAGCCACCTAACTAGAAATGAACCAAAACCAGGAGAACCAAAATATGAAGCATGGGACAAAGAAGTTTCTATGATTATGACATGGATGTGGAATTCTATAATTCCATAAATCAGTGATACATGCACGTTCTTGGTCACTGCCAAAGACATCTAGGAGGCTATTTGAAAAATCTATTCTAAGGCGAGAGATGAGGCCCAAGTCTATGAGGTCAAGGTTAAAATAGTAGCAGCCAAACAAGGAAATAAGACAGTTACAGAATATGCCAACCAGCTAAAAGCTTTGTGGCAAGAGTTGGATTATTACCGAGTCATCAAGATGAAGTGCTCTGAGGATGCTACAGTTGTAAAGCTGTATATTGAGCAGGATAAAGTTTATGGTTTTTTGGTAGGATTAAATCCTGAGTTCGACCAAATAAGGGTTCAAATTCTCGAAAAACCAGATGTGTCGTGTTTCAATGAAGTTGTAGCATTGGTTTGAGGGGAAGAGAAAAGAAGAGGACTAATGTTAGAGCCTTTAAGTATTGATAGTTCAACAATGGTATCTCAAGGAGGACAACACTCGACTCCCACGACGGACAAGGCATTTGCTGCTGAAAGTGGAAAAACTGGGCAATCCAAACAGCAAAATAGAGACAATCTATGGTGTACCTACTGCAAGAAAGCTCTTCACACATAGGAAAGATGCTAGAAACTTCATGGTAAACCTCCTAGCCGAGAGTGGGGGCACAAAAGAAAGCAATTTGGAAATAATGGTCAGGTGCATGTTACATTTGCACAGCAACCTGAAGCCACTAATAAAGAGGTTGCTGCTAGCCTTAATCAGGAGGATATAGAGCGGGTAAAAACTCTTTTGAGGAACCTTAACAAAAAACTAGGTATTCTTTGGCATATTCAGGTGAGTTTCCACTTTCTATTGGATTAAATGTCTTTGGTAATTCTCTTCTAAGCCCCAGGATCGTAGATTCAGATGCAACTGACCACATGACACACTCACTAAATTTGTTCACCATATATTCTCCCTATCCGAGTAGTAGGAAGAAAGCTACTCTAATGACTCATTAACCACTGTGGCGGGAATTGGCAATATTGAGCTCAACTCATCCCTAACCCTTGAAAAATGTCCTACATGTACCTAGACTATCTATAAATCTCGTTTCTGTGAAGAAACTCACACAAAAATTACATTGTAATGTAGTCTTTCACCATAGTCATTGTGTATTTTAGGATAAGGGTTCGGGAAGGATGATTGGACATGCAAGAGAAAGGGATGGAGTCTACTACCTTGAGGCACCAAGCCTATCACATGCTACTAATGGCAGTCCTCAAACCAAGAAAGAAAAAAATTTGGCTTTACCATCACAGACTTGGACATCCTTCCTTTAGGGTACTCAGCCTTTTGTTTCCTTCTTTGTTTCAAGGCATACGTGTTCATGAGTTTCACTGTGACGTGTGTGAGCTTGCTAGCACAAGTGTGTACCATTTCCTTTAAGCAAGAAAAGAAGTTTCATTCCCTTTTATCTCATTCATAGTGATATTTGGGGTCCTTCTAGAGTTCCTAATGTGTCTGGGGCTAGGTGGTTCGTGTCATTCATTGATGATTGCACTCGTGTCTCATGGATTTTTCTACTTGAGAAAAATCAGACGTTAGTTTTGTTCTACCCAACTTCCATTCCATGGTTAAAAACTAATTTGGAGTTAGTATAAAAAAATTTATATCTAATAATGCTAGAGACTATTTCAATCAAATTCTAACTCCATTCTTTCAAAGGGAGGGAATTATACACGAGTCATCGTGCATTGATACCCCACAACATGCGTGGTTGATTAGACTCGTTCGGAGTCGCCGCATCCACATCTTCTCGGCCGGTGCTTTTTTGTGTGTTAGCCAGGTGCTTCTCCAGCTAAGAAAGCCATAGGCTTAGTTAAACGCAAGCAAGTCAATTTCTTTATTGTCTAGTAAAGTGCCATATCCTAGCACCCTTTCTTTTCTCTCAGCTTGTCATAGCTTGCTTATATAATAGATCAAGTAGCCTCGGTGATGACTGAATAAGCCAAAAATTATCATTATCAAGGCGAGGTTCCCATAACATAAGAAAGTCGTGGAGTGCATAAGCCCCGTGGGAGATAGGGTCTACTTTCTTGCTTGACAAAGAAGAACAGCCGGTTAAAAGATAGCAAATCATTTTTTTATATATTTTTTTCTTATAAAAAACATAGAGGCCAGCTTGATAAGCTACCCTTCCTCTTGATCTAAGGTGAGAAGAGAAACATCTCTTTTCTATGACTTCCACTTCTCGATCCCGGCCGGGAAAAGTAACTGACCAGGTCCCTATTGATGAATGAACAGGGTAGCTGAGCGGAAAAATGACACCTTCTTGTTGTAACTAGAGACTCCCTATTCCAATACAATGTGCCTAAGTCATTTTGGGGGGAAGCAATCCTCACAGCAACTCATATCATAAATCGTCTGCCTTCGATAGTCTTAGGATTCAAGAGTCCAATGGATGTCCTTTCCCACTTCTATCCAAACCTACAAACGACAAAGAACCTTGTTCCTCGAATTTTCGGGTGTCTCATTTGTTCATATTCATAGACAACAACAGGGTAAATTAGACCCTAGAGCAGTCAAATGTTTATTTCGTAGGATATTTCTCCACTCAAAAAGGCTATAAGTGCTATTATCCTCCTTCAAAAAGGTTCTATGTTTCCATTGATATTTTTTCCACACCTCATCTTAAGGGGGAGAATTCAATAATGGAAGATAAGGATGGAAACTTCTTACTTGACTTAGAGTTCACTCCCAAATACTTCCCTGTGTCACCTATGTCAAACTGTGAACAACCTAAACTTGTGTCAAACTCTAAACATGAGTATATGTTAAACTTTGAAATGGAAGAGCCTATTTATGATCTTGAGCATGTGAGATTTGGCAAAGGAAAGGTGTTCCCAAGGAAGAAGAATCTTGTTCCACAATCAGTGCAAGTTCAAAACTCCAACCCAAATTCTGGAAATGAGGTCCAAATGACTAATCCTTCACTACAAACCAAATCTGATGTGCCCATAGATAGTAATGATCTAGACCTTCCTATTGCCATAAGAAAAGGAACTAGAGAATGCACAAAGAAACCCAAGTACCCACTTGCCCAATTCTTGTCCTTTAAACACTTTTCCCCATCTCATTGAGCCTTCCTTGTAAGTTTAAACATCATTGCCATTCCTAGCACCTTATCCAAGGCTTTATCCAATAAGGAGTGGAAGCAAACTATGAATGTGGAGATGGAAGCATTAGAAAGCAATGGAACCTAGGAACTTGTGAGGTTACCAAAAGGGAAGAAACCCGTGGGGTGCAAATGGGTCTATACATTGAAGTATCAAGCAGATGGATCTTTAGAAAGGTACAAAGCAAGGTTGGTAGCCAAGGGCTACACCCAGACTTACGGGATTGACTACCTCAAAACATTTGCTCCAGTTGCCAAAATGAATACTATCAAAATCTTGCTATCCTTGGTGGGAAATTATGGTTGGGACTTACAATAGCTTGATGTTAAAAATGCATTCTTGCATTATGAACTAAAGGAAGAAATTTACATGGCGGTTCCACCGGGTTATAAGAAGGATTTAGCTACTCATACTGTATGCAAGTTAAAAAAAAAAAGGCCTTATATGCACTCAAACAGTCACCGCGGGCATGGTTTCGAAGATTTTCGAAAGTCATTATTAGTATGGATTATGAGAAAAGTCAAGGAAACCATACATTGTTCATCAAGCACTCATCATTAGGGGGAGTCACGTCACTAGCTACTTGTGTATGGTGATGATATAATAGTGACAAGAAATGAAGAAAAAGAGAAACAAAATTTGAGTCAATGCTTGGCTAAGGAATTCAAGATCAAGGCTTTAGGAAGATTAAAATACTTCCTCGGCATTGAAGTTGCTCACTCTCAATAAGGCATTTTCATCTCTCAACAAAAGTATATCACTGATATCCTTAAAGAAACAAGAATGGCCACATGTAAACCAACAAGCACTCCAATAAATCCCAACAGTAAACTTGGTAATGTAGAAGAACATGTTGTTGTGGACCGCCAGATGTATCAAAGACTAGTAGGAAGACTAATCTACTTGTCTCACACAAGGCCAGACATAGCATACGCAGTTAGTGTAATCAGCCAATTCATGCACAGTCCAAAGGAAATTCACTTGCGTGCAACTCATCGTGTGCTACAATATTTAAAAGGGACACCGGGGAGAAGCACTTTATTCAGAAGGAACAAAGGAATGATACTAGAAGCATATATCGATGTTGATTATACAGGGTCAGCAATAGATTGAAGGTCAACCATAGGATATTGCACCTTTCTTGGTGGCAATCTTGTGACAGGGAGGAGCAAGAAGCAGAATATTGTGGCTCGATCAAGTGCAAAAGCCAAGTTCCGTGCAATGGCTTAAGGAATATGTGAATTACTTTGGTTGAAGATTATTTTAGAAGACCTAAAGGTTGAATGGAATGGACCACTGAGACTCTACTATGACAACAAATCAACAATCAGTATAGCACACAACCCTGTTCAACAATGACTAAAACAAAAACATTGAGATGGACAGACACTTCATCAAAGAGAAGTTGGATAGTGAGCTGATTTGTACACCATGTGTCAACACATAGTCAACTTGCTGATGTACTTAATAAAGGATAATCTTAGAATCATATCGTAATATTTTGTTAGTATATTTAAGTCTAAGTAGATCATATTGTAATATTCTATCATAGGTATTTTTTATATTGTATTTTTCTGTTCTAGGTATTTTTCTCATTTATTCTAATCTTCTAGGTAGGATATTATTTCATATTCTGTAGATAGCAGCTGTATAGGATATTTTCCTATTCTATAGATAGCAGTTGTATAGGATATCTTCCTATTCTGTAAATAGCAATTGTATAGCTTATTTTCCTATTTCGTAGATAGCAGCTATGTATGTATTGATTGTGAAGTTCTGAATAGTACACTGAAGAATTCAATCACTTCAATTCCTATTTGGTCAGTTTCAAATGCAAGAACTCAAGATACAGGCAAGGGAAATGTGATTTTTGAGAAGATTGCTGAGATATAGGAATAGTGATACACTTATGAATGAAAGGTTAACTTTTAAGTAATATTAACTGCTTATAGTTATGTTAGTACCTAGGAGAATCACTAGATCTGAAATTTTTGAAGTTATGAATGTAAATGGACAGAAGGATATTTTGATCAATTTTAATCAAAAAGTTCTTAATTTCCCATATGTTACTCTTCCATAATGGATTAATGTTAAGCAGATGTAACTCATGTGGTATATTTCCTGAGGGTGTCCAGCTAGACTACAGTGTTTATAGGCTCCATTAGATCAAAAAGGCAACTTGGTCATGACTTATGCCTCCATCGCCCATAAAAGAAAATGGTAAACCAGGGACCACGTCTAAAACTATGCACCCTAGCATAAATCACCCACTCTATAAAGACAGCTGATGTAACAAAGCAAATTGCAAAAGCACCTACACTTCCAAGCAAATGGATATTGCCTCAAGCCATCTTTCTGCCATGAGAACGAGTATTAAATGTATATGAACTGTAGTAAAATGTATCTAGAAATAGCACTCTTCCATGATGTTCAGTTACGGATCCAAGAATCCACATTCCCTTTTAAGTACTTTAGAAATGCATTTCATATTCAATCAGTATTGTAGATGATAAATTAAAACAAAATTTTACACTCAAAAGAATCCATAGATAAACTAAAGATGAACACCTGATTTAATGATACTCACAGGTTCATTTCACATTTCCATTTACTTAATTCTTATAGTATTGGAGTTCTAGGGCTTGTATCTATTTCTTGCAGCATTTTCCAACATTTCCATCAGTTATTTTACAGCATATTCTCACTTTTCCACGAATTTAAATATATATGTAAAATGCACAAAACAATATATATTACCTAGATGCTTTCTAAAATTCTGCTAAAAAGGAATAGAAATCTCCTACGGAGCTCCTTCCCCCTTGTTCGCGACACTTTACCAAGTACACCATAGCTTGAAATCATATGATTTGTTTAGCCAAATGGGACCCTTTATCAATGATGAAAGATATATGAGCTGTAAGGGTAATCTGGTCATTTCCATTGGGTTAAGTCAGTTCAGTTGAACCGGTTGGTTCACTTATGTTGTATATGTTGTCTTGGTCTGGTTTATTCATATGCGATGCAATTCATTTTGGGGTTTTCTGATTTGGGGATTCCACGAGCTCTGGCGATTTTGTAATGGCGGTGCTTCGACTCTCTTTCTTCATCTCTGCTCATCGTTCTTGAAGGATTTCTGAGGAGCATTGAACGGATTGTGTTCAACACAAGGAGAGGGAGACTCGACGGTGGTTTGAGCATATATGGTTGCCTATTTACGATTATCCTGTGTACAATTTCGTTCCCTGATTTGTAAATCTTCTTTAATCCCATAGTGAAGATCGGACTCCATCCAGAGTCCTGGAGAATAGGTTCAATTGAACCGAACTCCGTCATCAAAGTTCTTGTCTCATCTTGCTTTCAATTTTTTGGTAAATCTAAAAGGACTGAACATGTTAGGTTAACAGATTGTGTTTTCTTGTTGACATTTGATAAATCGAATAGGAGAATCACCATCTGCGACCACAAGTTGGCATCAGAGCCTTGTGGTTGGTGATTCGGGTGACCTAATTAGGGTTTGTGTGAATTGATTTTCAATTCTGCTTGCATTTTCATATCTGTTGTTGTTGCCTATGCACTTGGGTCTTTGATTTTGATTTGTTTTTATTCAGTAATGGTATAATCTATTTATGGGATTAAATTTACATGATCTCATAGGTAATTTAGGTTAAATTATTGAATAAATTTGATTATAACATATATGCTTCTGCTTCTGCTACTATTGTTTGGAGATATATATATATATATATATATATATATATATATATATATATATATATATATATATATATATATATATATATATATATATATATATATATATATATATAATATATATATTATATATATATAAAGATTCGGCTAATGCTACTATTATTTACAGATTAGATTTTTTCTTTATACATATGTTCTGTAAGATTCGGCTGATGCTACTGTTGTTTATAGATTTGATCATATATATGTTTCTGTAAGACTTGGTTGCCGCTTCTGTAACCTAACAGTATGTATTCGGTTCATTATGTATGATTTGTTTTTTGACTCTGTAATTGGTATAACCTATGTATGAGAGTTAATTCTGATCATTTTAATTGTTTAATTAATCATTGGTTATCTTTTTTTGCTAAAATTGATACAAGACTGCATTAGTGTATTCATTTGTTAACTTGGCATTTTATTTGGTTTATATTGGCCTATTATGTTAACAATATGCTTGGTTTAATGCTGTTGAAAATTGTATATGATTAGTTAATAAATTGTGATTGATTAATTCTTGATTATTATATTTTTCAGAATTGTTTACATTAGTATTGTTTGAATTATTTCTTATATACTGATTGGTGTGGTTTATCAGTTTCAAAGTGGAGTTTAGCAAGGGACTGAGTCTACCAAGGAAGGATTCTCCTCCCAATGTGGTTACCACTAGCTCTCATAGAGCTGTAGGTCTAGGTGGAAATCCTAGGTACCTAGATTTGGGAATTCCAATGGGGATTTCCAGGGTAGACATAGAGAAATTTGATGGGATTGGGGATTTTGGAATATGGAAAAGAAAAGTCAGGGCTCTCATGGCACAACAGAAACTCCTTAGGTCTATAGATGATCCAGATGTTTTCTTTGAAAGCATTGACCCTGTGTTGAAGACTAAGGTGATGGATAATGCAATTGGCTGCATGCTCTGGAACATCACCGATAGTGTCATTAGGTGTCTAGATGAAGAGGATAACACCCCTATCAAAGTCTGGACTAAACTTGAAAAGATTTATCAGAAAAAAGAACTTAGGTAACATGATTTATTTAAAAGAAAGATTGTATGGTTTTAAAATGGATCCTGCTATCAGTCTAGACCAAAATCTAGATGTGTTTAAGAAGTTGGTTCAAGATTTGTCCAGTACAGGGGAGAAAAGTAAATTAGATGACCAAGACCTGTCTATCATCTTGTTAAATTCCCTGTATAATGATTATCTTGTTGTTAAGAATCCCATTAAATATGCTTGTTAAAACATTACCCTTGACCAATGTATTGATGCTTTAAAGAATAGGGAGTCAGAGTTGTTGGCTTCCGGTAAGACTAAGGGAAGTGGGGAAAATTTATTTGTCAAGGGCAAGGGCACTTACAAACAAGGAAAACCTAAGGGTAAGGGTAAAGGTAATGACAATCATGCTAATAGCAATAAGGATAATAATGGGGATAATATATCTAATTCTAGTACCAGGAGATGTTATTTCTATAAGAAAACGGGTCACATTAAGAAACATTGTTTTGCATACAAAAGAAAATTGAAAGAGAATGAGATGTCTAATTGTGATATGCCTTCTTCTAGTGGTGGTTAAGCAAATGTGTATGAGGTCTTTTGATGACCTAGGTGCTTTCTTTGGTAGCATAGACCTTGTTTTGAAAACCTAGTTATTTGGATTTCCATGGGGTGCACACTTTGGTATATCCTATTTTGTTCCTTTATACGAGGAGTGGTCTATTTATTTTTAAGGTGTTATGCTTGTGTAAGGAAGTTGTTTATTTAATAAATCTGAGACAACATGTTTTGTACCTGGTTTTCTATTAATATTGGTTAAGATATGCTTTATTGTGTGAGAATTCTTCACCAATTATGATAGTGTTGGCATGTTAATTATTTGTTGTTGTTTTGTACTCTCACAGATGCTCTTATTTGCATTGGTATACATGTCTGACTGAGTTTTGAAATGCTAGAGTGGTAATAGGTGGTGTTGACATGTGTGAGACTGTTTAGTACAATTGGTTGCACACATGAGGGTCCCTATTTCACTTGGTATAGCATTAGGTGTATCCCTGGTGTTTGGAGAGGTTTGGTCTCCATGTTCAGCCTGGATAGTGCTGATTTTGACACAGGTGTTGTCAAGTGTTTGGAGAGGTTTGGTCTCCATGTTCAGCCTAGATAGTGCTGGTCTTGACACAGGTTTTGTCAAGAGGGTGTGTCCTCACATTTTGTTGGGGTTCACATGAGATTCAGGGGATATGGTTCTGTCAGCTTGTATGGTTTGAGTGGGAGTAGTTATTTTTTAAATTGTCAGATTTATGGAGTTGTCTAGTAAGATGAATTGCATTAGTTTTGTTTGCTTGATTATATCATGTTAGCAGTTGGATTTTTATGGCTATTGTGCTGTGTGATTAGACATCTTCAAATTTAGTTGGAGTCTTGTTCATTATTTGTGTTTTGTGAGTTTGATCTTGTAGGATCAGAGTTGTTGAGTCTTATGGAATTTAGTTTTTTTTTTTTATTTTTTTTTTTTTATTTTTTTTTTTTTTTATTTTTTTTTATCTTTGGTTGGTATCTACTCTAGGTGACCTGGATTTGTCTAGTTGTTGACTTGTGCCATTCCTTGTGGTGAGTGGGTGGAGAGGTCCTGGTTGAATAGTAGTAGTAGACCAGTGATGGATTTAGGAGTGTGATTGTCTTTTGGGTTTGTCTTGATAATTTTCATCTTGTTGTTAAATGTAAGACTATAAGAGTGTTTGCGATCCTGAGTTACTCTCTTCATTATTTTATTGGGTAATTGAATACTTGTTGTCTTTCTTTACACTCATGTAGAAGAAAGAACTATTTTGCAACTTCTTTAGGCATTTTAACAACTGAATTGAAAATATGACTTGTTAATGAATCCTGTTGTGGTTTCATGTGTATTCCATTGGCATTGATATATAAGACTTGATGTTTGAATTTTTTGCATAGTGTTTTGCATTTAGGTTTAACAATTGCCTCTAGTTTCTCATTTCATTTTCTGTGCCTATATATGCCTTTATGTGGTTTACATATTGGTTGCATGTTGTATTCCTTTGGGGAAGTTTTAAAATCAGAATTTGAAATGGAAGTACTTGGATCTATTAGGAATTTCCTAAGTTTTGGGATCTACCTGGTTGAGGGGGAGAGATTTGTGCTTATTTGTCTGAGTTTATTCCTTGACAAATATCATTAGAATTTTAACCTGTTGGATTTTATTCAGTTAAAATTTCTTTAGCTGTCATGTGTTAAATATTCTTTGATCATTGTCATGTTCTATATATTTAAATGTTTATTGTTTAAATCTCTCTTCTCTAGTTGTTAAGTTCTCTTATGTATCATGTGATATGTTTTAGACTTGACTTGGCTTATATTGTAAGCATTTGTGTAGATTCATGGGCTATTTTGGCATTATCAATTTTGTTTGGATCCATGTTGTTCATCTATTGATGTTTGTGAGGTTCTGTTAACCTAGGTTGTCTTTGGTATCACCATGGATTTCTTTGAAGTTTACACTTGTCTCTTGTTTAAAATCTTACTTGTTTAAATCATATATTTATTATGCTTTGGCTAGCATGAGTAAGTTTATATGGTGATTTACTTCCTCTTGTGGAGATTGTATACTTTGTTTTTCATTTATCTTTGGTATGGTGATGTCTAGGTGTGTCTTATGTATTTTATCAGGTTTTGCATATGTTGCATTTTTAGGGGAGATGCTGTCCAATTTTTTTCAGCTCTTGTTTTGTTTATCTTTCTTATGAGGTACATGCCTGGTTTGTGTATGTGTACTCTCCATGTTTGTTGGTTGAGTTGTGAACTATGAGTTGTTGTTTATGGGTTTCTCTACCTGTTGCATTTGTTGCATAGTGTGCCTGCAATGAGTCCTTTGGTGTTGCATGGTTAGTTGCACATGTTTAGGTATTTTGCATATTTGTATTTGCCTTGTATTGTTCTTCTTTTCTTTCGTCTTGCAGGTACACTTGGACGATGACGGTTGAAGCCTGGTCTTCTATGGGTATTGTTTTAGGCTTACAGATTAAGGGGGAGATTTGTAAGGGTAATCTGGTCATTTCCATTGGGTTAAGTCAGTTCAGTTGAACCGGCTAGTTCACTTATGTTGTATATGTTGTCTTGGTCTGGTTTATTCATATGCAATGCAATTCGTTTTGGGGTTTTCTGATTTGAGGATTTCACGAGCTCTGGCGATTCCGTAATGGCGGTGCTTCGACTCTCTTTCTTCATCTCTGTTCATCATTCTTGAAGGATTTCTGAGGAGCATTGAACAGATTGTGTTCAACACAAGGAGAGGGAGACTCGACGAAGGTTTAAGCATATATGGTTGCCTATTTACGGTTATCTTGTGTACAATTTCATTCCCTGATTTGTAAGTCTTCTTTAATCCCATAGTGAAGATCGGACTCTATCTAGAGTCCCGGAGAGTAGGTTCAATTGAACCGAACTCCATCATCAAAGTTCTTGTCTCATCTTGCTTTCAATTTTTTGGTAAATCTAAAAAGACCGAACATGTTAGGTTAACAGATTGTGTTTTCTTGTTGAAATTTGAAAAATCGAATAGGAGAATCACCATCTGCGATCACATGAGCAAAGCATGCAGCTCCTTGGTAAAATAACGATATGACATAATATAGACCACTGATTAAATGAACTGAACAAGTATAATGAGAAGATAGTTCTACAAGAATTGTTCCCACAATAGATGTAACCACCCTCTTCCATGACTATGTGTTTATGCCTTGATTTTTTTTGATTTTGGCAATGCCCTAGCTAGTTCTTCATTTCTCATTGCTCCTGATTTGGTAGACGTTAGGATTTCAAAACCTGTAATCAACCCAGGGAGTGAAAGGGAATTTAGAAAGAGGAAGAAGAATAGAAGAAGACAATAGAAGAAGAAAAAGGAGAAGGGAAAAGAGGGGGGGTGGGGGGGGGGGGGAGCTTGCGTGTATGTCTTTTGGCTCTCCCTAGTACTTCATTTATAATGTAAAATCAAGTCTTAGTTTAAGAAAAGTGTCCTAAGTTAAGTTACAACAAAAAGGAAAATTACATATTGCATAGAACCTCCCAAATCTACTAAAAAAAACATTATCCTAGGGAGATTACTTTTTATTTTTTTTTAAAAAGATTATATTAATTTAGAAGCAGTTACATAAGTAGGATTGTAGGTTCATATCTTCATAGCCTACATTTGTCGCCAAAAAAGCCATATTTGTGAAGCATTGTTGGAGCTCAGGGGATGGGAATACATCAAACCTGATTGTTAATGTTCTGTTAGCTAGATTTAATAATTTGTCTATTACAGACAAAGGCCAAAATGTTGTTGTTGGTTTAGGTAGGAGTTGTGCTAGTATCTCCAAGTTACTCCAGACCATTTTTGCTTGAATTCCAAAATCATGCGCAACTTTGATTCCATTGAGCAGTCCCACAAGTATACCTCCTAGTGTGTCGTTAGAATTAATCTTGCTAAAATTGATGGAGATTATATGTCCACCAGCTGCTATCCCCATGCTCCATCCCACGACGTTCACCCGTTTGTTAAGAACCCCTGCACACATTAAAACTACATCAAGCAAACGCGGCATATTATTACATATGTTATCAGCCACCCATGTTATTAGTTGAACTAATAGATGGGTTGTGTGTTTCATCACCTCAAGTTTTGTTTTGTGAAGATCTAACCCACAAATTAATGCTAGACATAAATTTGTTTGGGTCAGTCATTTTATGTGAGAATATCATTGAGTTCCTCGCTTGCCATATAAAATAATAAGTAATTATGAAATTAGAGAAAAACCATTTTGCAGTTGCCCTATCTAGTTGCCTTAGGGAGATTACTTGTCAACCAAGCAAATAAAAAAAATAGAAAGTAACTAAAATTGAAACCTAAGCTAAAATAGAAAGTGATATTCTAATAGTGGAAAAATCTATATTTCTTCCTTTTCTTTTCTCTCGTCTCTTTTCCATGACTCTCTTTGTTCTCTACTCTCTCGTCTCTTCCCCAAGGCTGGGGATTTTCTCTTCCTTTCTCCCTAATTCCTCTACAATCTTCTGATAGTACTTAAGAAATATCTCTCTCTTCTTTGCCCGTCAACAACTCTTTTCCTTTTCCCTCCCAAGAATTGATATTTCAGGCATTGAATTTTTGGATCTAAATTCCTACTTATCTCTTTAGAGCTGATCCATTGACTCTCTTTCTTTCATCAACCCATCTGATCAGTCTCTCAAATTCTGGTGAATATTTGAACTTCAAGTAATACTAATTAAATTTGGCTATAGATCTCAACAATCATAACCATTAGATCCCTTCAGTAGGCAATTTCAGCCCCTGACACAGCCCTTGGAAATTGACCCCTCACCTACAGATCCATATTAATCTACCTGCATCAGATGTACGACGCACAAGGCAATGTGCATAGGAATACACCTCTTGGCTGAGGTACAAGGCCACAAGACATGACTTAATAACAATACATAGATATAGATGCAATATTACCTCATCAACATTTCTTATTTGATCAAGATAGAGAGAGGAGCAAGTCTTTCTGAATGAAAAGTAATAATCAAGTTATCCCTCCAAAGCAAAAACTATTTGATTCAGGGCACTTGCAAATCATTATAGTAGTATATTTCTAGTTGGATCAATTATATTTGCTTCCCAGTTGGGAAATATAAATGTGTCAGGTGGAAGGATAATGCGGCAACTGAATTATTGAATGTCCAAGTAAGGGTCTGGATGTTTGCATGTCAGATTTTATACAATAATTTACCCTCTCATGTGTATCTATGCATGCATTCCCAGAGTAACCAGGGATGCACCCCCTTAATAGTACCAAAATTTCTCTCCTTCCACATGACAAACTAGGTTTGTGCTCAAACCTGATGTGTGAGCAGGGGACTCTACAGCTCCATGTGACTTGCTATGTGGCAGAATAGGTCTTCCAATCGGAATTCCTCCCAGTTGGGCCAAACAGAAAACCTGCTTTATTATTTAAGTAGTGCTTCTCTGTAATGATATTTTCCTGTTTTTACAAGCTATGCAGCAAAGATGTAGAAGAAACACACTACAACGCAACTAATCAGGCAACTCAGCCTTACCCAACTAGATGGGATTGGGACATTGGGTACAAGGAGCCTAGTAGACAAAAAATTAATAACCAAAATAGATTAAGTACCCTACAAAAGATGTGATGTAACCCCCAAATTGAAGGCCAGTTATAGGATCACTCAAATTGAATTCAGCAGTGATAAGGGTTCTTAAAGTTCTGCTCTTAGGGCTTCTTAGGGCAAATCACAGATGAGCAGCAGCTAACTGGGATTGACGGCTATAGGGAATAGACTTCTAAATCCTGTGGCTAGATTTTCTTGACGTCTAGGGATGATTTAGAATTGATGGGTAAGAAGAATAGGGTTTGTCCAGGCTGAAATAGGGTTAGGAAGTAAGAGAGTTAAATCTGATTTGACAGAATTTGATCTTCAGATTTAATTCCCTAAACTAGGGTTTGTAAAATTAATCCTAAATTCTAGGTTTCTAGGCGTTGACTAGGGTTAGGGTTTGGTTAATGTCTCTGATAGAATTAGCTGCCACAGCATTAGATAGCCTTAGAATGTCTTGATTATAATCTCATTCATAGCACTCTTACAAGCAATTACCTCTATGATTCAATGTATTTCTGCGTTAGACTATATTATAATGTATGTGGAGCCTATGGTTAGAGAAGAAGCCTTCAGAGCTAAGTTGTGGCTGGAGAGGCTACTGAGACAAAACAGACAGGAGGCACAGCCCTCCGGTGGCTTTCGTACGCTTCACCCTCTTGGTTTGTCTCACCAGCAATGGATCTTTGGCCTTAACATTGCTGATGGCCATTAATGGCTGGTAAGTTTCATTCTCATGAACCTGCTGATGGCCATTAGTGGCTGGGAAGCTGCACTCCTGTGAATCTCTCTTAACTCCACGGAACAATTTTTCAGATGGAAGGTAAAAATTAATTAGACCTTTTCTCTGTGGGATTAGACTTGGAACATACCAGTATAGAGTAAGCTATACTAGATGGATCATTCTGATGGGGGTCGAATCCACCAAAGATAATCATTCTCTCAACTGAATTTGTATTAATAGTGAGTAGGGTCGAATCTACAGAGATTGGTGAAGATTTATCTCTTGATAAAAATTGGGGGATTTTGAATCAACAAATTAAATAAAAATAAACGAATGTAGTAGTTAACAAGAAAATCAGAATAATAAAACTTTCAATCAATATTTAACTTCAGTATTGATTCTCTCAATTGATCATTGACTTCAAAAATAAAAACTTTAATTTCGGGTAGATTGGTTATGGTCATTGAGGAGGATCAGTCCTCTAACAACCAATCTTTCCCTACTTTATCAATAACCTTCGGATCCGTTCTTTGAGTTATTCCCTAATTAATAAACATAACCTTCGGATCTGTCCTTTGAATTATGTCTATTAATCGCATAAAAAATTGAAAGACACAATCTCTAGTCAATAAACCCGGAAAAGCCTTGTTTATTTAAACTAGGATATACATTCTCATAGCAAACTCTTAAGGGCATTGATTACCCATTCGAGGATGCTATTTGTCACTTATATAAGAATAATAAATGATTATTCTAATTGACTAGGTATTGTATTAATCATAAAACAACAGGCCTCTTGCTTAAGGATTAATACAATAACATAATAAACATTGAAAACACATAATATTTGGCATCACTTTTTATTTTATCTTTTTGAGCTCTAGATAAATCCTTAGGTAGAGTTTTAGTAACTAAATAGTTAACTATATCTGCATACTAGGGAACCTCATTAAGAAAAAAGAGATGCTCATCTGGGAAATTGTCTTGTAGTGGAGATGGGTTTTCACTTGAAATCAATCTACTCAAGTGGTCGGCAACTAAATTTTCTGCACCTTTCTTGTCACGTATTTCCAAGTCAAATTCTTGTAACAAGAGTATCCAACGGATCAGCCTCGGTTTTGCTTCTTTCTTTGAAAACAAATATTTCAAAGCTGCATGATCAGAGTAAATAACAATTTTAGTACCCAATAAATAAGAACGGAATTTTTCTAAAGCAAATACAATAGCTAAAAGTTCTTTTTCCGTTGTTGAATAATTGCATTGGGCACTGTCAAGAGTTCTTGAAGCATAATAAATGACGTGAGACTCTCTTCCAAATTTTTGTCTAAGAACAGTTCCTATTGCATAGTTACTTGCGTCACACATGATTTCAAAAGGGTGGTTCCAATTTGGTGATCTAATAATGGGGGCTGAAGTCAACTTGTCTTTTAAAATGTCAAAAGCTTCCTTGCACACTTTATCAAAGTCAAATGCTACATCCTTTTGCAATAGTCTGCACAAAGGTTGTGTGATTTTGGAGAAGTTCTTGATAAAGCGACGATAAAATCCTGCATGCCCCAAAAAAGAACGAATCTCCCGTACAGTTATAGGATAAGGCAATGATTTTATAATATCAATTTTTGACTTATCAACCTCTATACCTTTTGTAGAAACGATATGTCCAAGAATAAGTCCTTGATCTACTATAAAGTGACATTTTTCATAATTCAAAACAAGATTAGCTTCTATACATCTCTGCAGCACTTTTGTTAGGTTAGTTAGACATACATCAAAAGAATCACCATAGACTGTAAAATCATCCATAAACACTTCTATGATGTTCTCAACATACTCAGAAAAAAATACTAACCATACATCTCTGGAATGTAGCAGGCGCATTGCAAAGTCCAAATGGCATCCGTCGGTAAGCAAAAGTACCAAAAGGACATGTAAATGTGGTTTTCTCTTGATCCTCTGGTACAACCCGAACTTGATGAAAACCTGAAAAGCCATCCAAACAACAATAATGAGATTTTCTCGCTAACCGTTCAAGCATTTGATCAATAAATGGGAAAAGAAAATGATCCTTCCTAGTTGATGCATTCAATTTACGATAATCTATACAAACTCTCCATCCGTTCTGGATTCGGGTGGGCACCAACTCACCATTCTCATTTTGAATCACAGTGATGCTAGTTTTCTTTGGAACTACTTGAACTGGACTTACCCATTTGCTATCTGAGATTGGATAGATCATACCTGCATCAAGGAGTTTTAGAATTTTCTTTTTCACTACCTTCATCATAGGTGGGTTCAAACGGCGTTGAGGTTGCCTAGAAGGTTTACAATTCTCTTCAAGCAGGATTTTGTGCATACATGTTGAGGGACTTAAACCTTTTATGTCTGCTATGGTCCATCCCATAGCCTCCTTATATTCCCGAAGCACTCTAAGCAATCTCTCTTCTTCTAATGCATTCAGCTTACTTGAAATAATTACGGGGAGACTTTTATTATCACCCAAGAATGCATATTTTAAATGATCTGGCAATGTTTTGAGTTCCAACTTGGGAGCCTGCACAATAAAGAGTAAAAGTTTTGTGTTAGAAATAGGAATATTAGCAAAAGGAACATCAACCCTCATAGGTCTAAGTGACTCTAATTCAAAAATAGTATTTTGCAATTCATCATCTATTGCAAATTCTTCTTTTGCAAGCTGCACTTCTTCAAGAGTTAAACCATTACTAAGTGCAATTTTTAACTTGTCTTCATCACAAAAATTAAATGTTTTTTGAGCTAGAGTGTCAATGGCATCAAAAGCATAAACAACATATACATCATTAAGATATCTCATGGAAGCATAGATATTAAATTTAATGATCTCGCCATCAAACTCTATTGTTAATGTTCCATCATGCACATCGATTTTAGTTCTAGCAATTTCAAGAAAGGTCTCCCCAATAAAATCAAACTTGAATTAGGAGAATAGTCTTCTTCCATATCAAGTACATAAAAATCTGCAGGAAAAACTAATCCATTTACTTGAACTAAAACATCTTCTAACACTCTTTCAGGATAAACATTTGATCTATCAGCCTATTGAATTATTACGCCAGCATTCTTCAAAGGTCCAACATTCAAAGATTTATAAACTGATAAAGGCATAACATTAATAGAAGCACCCAAATCACACATAGCCTTCTCAACTTTCACATTACCTATTTTACAAAGAATGACAAACATACCTAGATCTTTGCACTTTGAAGGTAATTTCTTTTGTAACACAGCTGAGACATTCTCCCCCACACTTATTCTCTCATTGCCTTGCAACTTTCTCTTATCAGTACATAATTCCTTAAGAAATTTCGCATAGCGAGGAATTTGTTTGATAGCATCAATTAAAGGAATATTTACCTCAACTTTGCGAAATGTCTCAAGAATTTCTTTTTCCTCTTCAAGTTTTTTTGATTGAGAAAGTCTTGTTGGAAAATGAGGGGGTGTTACCTTAGGGCTTACATGTTGTACAGGAGGTGTTACTTCTTTTTCTATCTCCTCTCTTAAATTTGAATGATGAGCAATGGTTCCTTCTAACTCTTTGCCACTTCTCAATGTCATGGCACTCACATTTTGCTTTGGATTGATAATTGTTTGTGAGGGCAATTTTCCTTGATTCTCAAGCTTACTTATTGAAGATGCGAGTTGACTGATTTGACTCTCCAAGTTTTGAATACTTGCTCTTGTATCCTGTTGGAATTGATGAGAACTAAGAGCAAGAGATTCCACTAATTGTTCAAGAGACTTACCTTGCTTAGGAGCTTGTTGATATTGTTGATCGGACTGCCTAGGCTGATATTGTTGTTGGAAATTATTAGCTCTAGGCCTATAACTCAGATTTGGGTGATCCTTCCATCCTGAATTGTATGTGTTTGAGTATGGATCATATCTTCTTTGTGGTGGACCTGGGAATCCTCCAACAATATTGGCATGTTCATGAGTCTCATCTTGAAGTGTTGGGCATGTATCTGTAGCATGATTTGTTTTGAAGCAAATACCACAAGCCTTCACTTGTTGGATATTTCCTACAACCAATTTTCCACAAGAGAAGTTAGATTATCCAAACGTTGGTCGATGGAAGAGACACTTACCTCATTAACTTTTCTTGGTGGATCATCCCGTCTAGTCCCAAATTGTTGTGTATTGGCAGCCATATTAGAAATTAAATTTCTTGCCTCAGTAGGGATTTTATGTACCAACGCACCTCCATTAGCAGCATCAATCATATTGTCGGATTCCACATATTTAATGTTGGGGACAACTAGCACACAATTGCTTAAATCTTTCCCAATACTCATGAAGAGTTTCTCCATGATATTGTCGGATTCCACATATATCTTTCTTTATAGTAGCAACCCGCGAGGCAGGAAAAAACTTTTCAAGAAACTGCCTTTTCATCTCAATCCAGATGGTTATTGAACCAGAAGGTAAGTAATATAACCAATCTTTAGCTTTTTCAGATAAAGAAAATGGAAAAGCTCATAACTTAATTTGTTCATCAGTTGCACCATGTGGCCTCATTGTGGAGCACACCACATGAAACTCCTTGAGATGTTTATGAGGATCTTCACCTGCAAGACCACGGAAAGTGGGGAGTAAATGAATCAAACCAGATTTTAATTCAAAAGCAACCTCAATATTTGGGTATTCAATACATAATGGTTGTTGGTTCAAATCTAGCATGGCTAAATCTTTTAAGGTCCTCTCATTAATATTATTAGCATCCATGATTTCTTCTTCAAACCCAAATAATCCAATTAAATCAATACTAGAAGATGAAGAAGATGATACTCCCTGAAAATGTTGTTTGGTTTCCTTCCTCAATCTACGGGCTGTTTTCTCAATCTCAGGATCAAATTGAAGTTCACCTCTATGAGTGGATCGAGGCATAAAACAAACAACCAAGAGATTAAGGAAAAAAAATTAAAATAAATAAAATAAAGCAAAAGGAATAAATCTAAAAAAAACCAATCCCCGGCAACGGCGCCAAAATTTGATGGGTGTCGAATCCACCAAAGATAATCATTCTCTCAACTTAATTTGTATTAGTAATGAATAGGGTCGAATCCACAGAGATTGGTGAAGATTTATCCCTTGATAAAAATTGGGGGATTCTGAATCGACAAATTAAATAAAAATAAACGAATGTAGTAGTTAACAAGAAAATCAGAATAATAAAACTTTCAATCAATATTTAACTTTAGTATTGATTCTCTCAATTGATCATTGACTTCAAAAACAAAAACTTTAATTTCGGGTAGATTGGTTATGGTCATTGAGGAGAATCAGTCCTCTAACAACCAATCTTTCCCTACTTTATCAATAACCTTCGGATCCGTCCTTTGAGTTATTCCTTAATTAATAAACATAACCTTCGGATCTGTCATTTGAGTTATGTCTATTAATCGCATAAAAAATTGAAAGACCCAATCTCTAGTTAATAAACCCGAAAAAGCCTTGTTTATTTAAACTAGGATATACATTCTCATAGCAAACTCTCCAGGGCATTGATTACCCATTCGATGATGCTATTTGTCACTTATATAAGAATAATAAATGATTATTCTAATTGACTAGGTATTGTATTAATCATAAAACAACAAGCCTCTTGTTTAAGGATTAATACAATAACATAATAAACATTGAAAATGCATAAATACCTGAGAATTAAAGAAAACTAATAATCCGAAGTCTCACAATTGGCGAAAATCAAACTTCCATTAATCTTGATCGAAAGATTGGAATTAACTAGACATGGAAAAGAAAAACAAAGAAATGAAAATAGAAAACATTGTGTCGTTCTTCCTCAGAATTGTGACTTCCTCTTGTTGTAGCTTGTGTGTGTTCTTCAATCTCTGAAAATATGTTCCTTCTTATAGAGGATTCTTGCCAATTCTGCATTCTTTCTAATTCTATTATTTCCATCGTTCGCTTTGGCAATGCAATTCTTCCCAATTCAGTTGTTTCCTTTCTTCATCTTTTCCAATGCAATGGTTTTCAATTTAGTTACTTTCCAATTCAGCTTCTTCCTTAGATGTCTGATCGCAAGAGAGAACGAAATATTTGCTTGTTGAATTAAGACTTTTTACGAAAATCCTTCTGATTTGGGCAAGATCAAACCTCTAGCTTTGGACATAATCAAATCTTCCATCTTAATTTGGGTGTGATTCTTTGATTTGATTTAAAAATGTGCCAATATGGTTCTAACAATTCTTTTTATAGATTTGATATCCAAATGCTATAATCTCCCCCCCCATAAAAAAAAAAAAAAATTTTTTTTTTTTATAAAAAAAAATTTTTTTTTTTTTTTTTTTTTTTTTTTTTTTTTCTTTCCTTTTTTTTTTCCCACAAATAAGAGAGAAATAATTTTACTGCTCCCCCTAAGCTTTGCATAAGTTCTTTAGATTAGGGAAAATGTTGGTTGCGCGAGGGTGAGGGAAGAGTGTTGTCTGCAAAACGTTATTTAGCTTATGGTTGGTTGTTCATAATCTATACTGTAATATGGATTGTTTGGTATTGAGATTGTGAAAATGCCGGACTTTTAGTAGTTACATATGGACTTAATTAAGATACACAGATAATCTTCTGTGAAATAATTGCTTTGCATTATTTTTTAAAGTTGAGCTGAAGAGAAGCCAGGGCAAAATGGATCAGCATAGGGCTCTGCGATCTGATTGTAGAAATTTACTTGCATGGGAGGGTGTCTATAGCCAGACTGTGTGTCTTGGACCCTTGGTAATCGTTGAATTTGAATGGGGTTCCTAAGGCTTTCAACACTCTTTGCTCAATGCAGTTCAGGTTCAGTACGATAATTTCTCTGGTTCGGTCAGCTTCCACACCACATCAACCTGGATGTGGTTGTAACGATGTTGATGTTGATGTTGTGGTGGGAAAAAAGTATTTTTGCATGCTTATCAAATCTTTGCAGGGGGATAATGGTTCAATATTTCATTTTAATATTACATGAACAAACGTATCAAATACAGCGCATCAGTGCAAGAATCCTACAAGGCTCAAGGCAACCATTGATTTCTCAGTGTAAACTACGGGTTTTGAAAGTTGTTGGGCTAAAAAGAAAAGGTAAACTACGGGTTTGAGTGTTCTTCTTTCTTTATATTCCTTTGGTGTACGACTGACTCAATTCTGCTGAAACATGCTTTCTACGGCGCGGCATGTTGGTGTAGCATTTCTTTATATCCGTTGGTGTTCCACTCAACTCTGCTGAGATGTGCTTGTTTATGGTGCGGTATGTTGGGGTAGCATCTCTGTCCACTAGGAGGCTAGAGAGCTTATGGATTGTGTAATCAGAAATGGTTCGCCCCCGGTGATAGCGAGCGTTACATGGTGCGCCACTGCCTACCGTCGGAAGATGTTTTCAACTCAATTCATTTCTTAACTTACTTGGTTGCCATTGGATTAATACCAGTAACTGGAAATCCAGACATGGACAGGATGGGTAATGACCCTGCGGGATGGAAATTGGAAAAGCTCAAAATTCAAGCTTGATGGTTTTCCTGTGGAGCACATCCCTGGATGATCTTTCTTCATCATCTTTTGTAGACCGTGCCGTCGTGTGGCTGCCGGGTGTGGAATGCAGAAATGGGAATGCACTGCACAGCCTAAATCAGTGGGGAATTATACTGAAAACAAGCTGATCGCTGACCAGAACCATGTAATTATTCCAAAAAATTTAAGTAATTATTTTTGTTTCGTCCATCTCACGCACTGAACTGTTCTATGCTTCGTTCTAATCATTGTTTTAGTTTTAATTAGTTAAAACCTTGCGACTATTCTTCAAGGAAAAATAGATGGTTCTGATGATTTCTTATCCTACTCATGATCAGTTCTGATCCGGTCACTATGGCGGTATCAAGTCCGGGTGATTATTCTGATAGTCGGCAAGGACCTAGATGATTCTTATAGTCATAACCGGTTTACTCTGATTGCCGACGGATTTGACACTCCTTCCATTGCCTATAACTAGACAACCTCATTAGGGTCATAAGTTCTCTGGCAGTTGGTTTCAGTCCTTATCTATGGGATAAAGGTTTCAGTCTCCTCCAAAGATGAGTTTGGCATAACGAGATTGCAGCAATTGTTTTAATAGTACATGGTTTCAATCACCTGACCAGATCGTATATCAAGGAGAACCTGAATCAAAACCGGATCATCCGACCGGTCTGCATCGGTACACTCATTCCATTGTCTATCACGGTATGAAACAACTTGGAGACATAAGTTACTCTGACAGTTGGAATTTAAACAGTACAAAAGCATTATGAGAAGATTGGTAAGGTTTTGTTGGCAGTCTCCATCCATAGATGAATTTGTCCTAAGATCAATTTTGCAGCCATTAGTTCAGATACATTTTGAAAATCCAATCACCTCAAGCAAATACGAATTCAAGGAGAAGCTGAATCAAAATGAGTCCATATCGTCTATTGGATTAGTCATCACACATTTATAATGGAACTGGCACATCTTTCGTATGATAAAGAATTGAAATGTCATAACATGTGATGTCAACCGGGTATGAAAACCATTTGGTGGCAGTAATATGGGATGGAATCAACTTCAATATCCGGATGAATCTCATATAACAAAAAAAATTTGTTAAAGTTGGCCAAAAAAAATATTAGAGTCTATAAAGAAATACATTGTATGGAATGTGAATTACTATAGAATTGTGTCCTGAGGTAGTTGACATTTCATCAATTGATACCTAAAATCTCATTCGATATCATGGGCATCCATAAATAGATAACATTTTTGAAAACTATACTATACCATTTTTTGGAACTATTCAACATAATATAATTTTATGCAGTCAGGTTTGAATTTTGGTATATGGTATTGTTGTTAAATTGACACCTCTAAATTTTATTTCAACCATCTATATTTTCCAATTTTTCTCAAAAAAAACGAAGAAAAAAGGATAAGAAAAATCACGAGTCCCAACTGTCGACAAGTTTCCTTGTATACGGTATACCACGTAATTAAATTATTTTGACAAAGTCAAAGTTTAAACTAATTCAACTCTGACTAATCAGATAATTCTGTAACAACGCAATTTTTGCATGCAACATATATAACGACCAGGGGAAGGAAGAGCAAATTAAACTAAAATCAACTTTGTAACACACAATGAGAATGTATTCTGCAACTCGTCTTTTATTCTTGGTTTTAATTCATCTTCTTCTTCTCTTCCATGGATCACCAACTGAGACCATCCGAAATGAAACTAGAACAGCAAATTTGAACCTTGGTGCAATCATTGGTACAAATTCGCGCAAGGGAAAGGAAGAGAAGACAGCCATGGAAATAGCTATCCAAAGCTTCAACAACTCTAGTAACCAGTATAAGCTAGCCCTCCATGTAAATGATTCAGGTGGAGATCCTCTCCGAACAGTCTCTGCTGGTAGGTAGTAATTAGTTATTTAATCAGTTAAATTGAGCATGTACTACGTAAATCTTTGTGTTTTTGGGAATTGTTGTTCTGCTCTGTCTGGTTGATTCTCTAGAATAACAAGTGTGGGTTTCTTCTTATGTATTGTTTAGTACAGCTGAAGATTTCATCACGAAACAGAAGGTGGAGGCCCTTCTTGGGATGGAAACATGGCAAGAAGCTGCCTTGGTGGCTGAAGTAGGAAACCGGGCAGAGGTACCTGTATTTTCGTTTGCCAGTGCATCTGTTGCTGCATCAGTGACGGCACAGCAATGGCCTTTCTTGGTCAGAATGACCAACGATGAAACCACACAGATGAAATGCGTGGCTGCCGTTGTTGGTGCATACAAGTGGAGAAATGTCATTGCAATCTATGAAGACGATACTTATGGAAGCAATTCAGGAATGGTTACGTTTCTCTCTGAAGCTCTTCAAGATGTTGGCTCTTGGATCGAGCACCGAATGATATTCCCACCTGTGTCGTCGATTTCTGATCCCGTAGATGAAATTTTAACGGAGCTGGGGAAGCTCAACAGTAAACAGTCAAGGGTCTTCATTCTTGTTCAACCATCAGTGTCATTTTCTGTTCATCTGTTCACACAAGCCAAAAAGATTGGGTTGATGGGGAAAGAGTCTGTTTGGATAACAACAAATTCAATTGCCAGTGTCCTTGATTCCTTTAACTCCTCTATCATCTCCTCCATGCAAGGTGTTTTAGGAATTAAAACTTATTTCTCTGAAAATAGCTTATCCTTCAAAGACTTTTCTTATAAATTCAAGAGAAACTTCCGTTCTGAGTATCCAGAAGAAGAGCACTTCGAGCCTGGAATATATGCAGTCCGAGCATATGATGCTATTTCTACTCTGACACAAGCAATGGAGAAATCAATCAACAACGGTACATCAAAGGAATTTCTCGACAGAATATTGTCAAGCAACTTCAGTGGCTTAAGTGGAATAGTTCAGTTTGAAAACGGAGAATTATCGAATTCTCTGGTTTTCCAAGTTGTTAATGTGGCAGGAAAGAGTTACAAGGAGCTTGATTTCTGGACTGCTGAGTGTGGATTCTCAGAGAGCCTCGTTGGTGATCAGTGTAATGGTGCTGATTACAACATTGAAGGACTGAAAGGAGCTGTGGATTGGCCTGGAGGGTTACAGAAAGCACCAAAAGGATCGGAATGGCCTAGTGATTTAAAGCCCCTGAAAATTGGTGTTCCAGAATTACCAGTGTTTGATGAGTTCATCAAAGTGGAAAAGAACAAGAATTCGAACCTGCCACCATTGGTTACAGCTAAAGGTTTCTGTGTTGCGGTTTTCGAAGAAGCTGTGGAGATCTTGAGGAAGACGAAGTATGCTATATCCTATGAATTTGAATCATACAGAGGACCATATGATGATCTTGTTGACAAAGTGTATCGTAAGGTTTGGCTGCTCTCTTATCTCATTGATAAAGCCTAGCTACAAGAGTGTTTTAAACTATATAAATTGCAGTGTGTCTCTGCTTTGAATTTTCTCTTACCATATCTGAATCTGATGAGAAGTGTTTCTAATTTATCTATGTTTGTTTGTGGGTGGGTCAAGGAATATGATGCTGTGGTTGGAGATATAACGATCCTGTCCTACAGATCCGACAAGGTAGAGTTCACTCAGCCCTACACAGAGTCAGGATTATCACTGGTAGTCCCTGTGAAGAAGGAATCCGGGGGTTGGATATTCATGAAGCCTTTCAAAATAACTATGTGGCTAGTTAGTGGCCTGGTCTTGCTCTATACTATGTTGGTGATATGGTTCCTGGAACATCAATCAAGAAATAAAGCCTTCACAGGCCCACGGAAGGATCAACTAGCCACTGCATTGTGGTTCACCTTCTCAACTCTCTTCTTTGCGCACAGTGAGTATATATAGAGGCCATGAAGTGAAGTTTTGCATTTCCGTTTTGCATTTCCTTCATCTCCATTGATTCATTATGCTTACATATAATATACTTACTACTCATTTGGTTAATTAATTGTTACAGGGGAAGAACTTGAGAGCAAATTCGCTCGGTTTGTCAGTGGTAATATGGCTGTTTGTGGTGCTGATTTTAACCTCCAGCTATACAGCCAATCTCACCTCTATGCTCACTGTGCAACAACTCAAACCTACTGTGTCTGAGATCGAGCAATTAAAGAGTAGTAATTCAATTGTAGGGTGTGATAACGACTCGTTCGTATATGGTTTCTTGGTAGAAACACTTGGATTCAAAGAGGGAAACATCATGAAAATCACAGATGAAGAAAGCTATGTCGCTGAATTTGAAAATGGCAACATAAAAGCTGCTTTCTTAGAGACTCCTGGTGAAAAGGTGTTCCACTCCAAGTACTGTAATAAATATACCACTGCAAATGAAACGATCCGTAGATTTCCTGGCTGGGGCTTTGTAAGTAGTTATTAACACTTTTTAACTAGCTAGTACCTACTAATGAACAGATAGATGATCATTAACTCTACTACTTTTCCTTCTACAGGTGTTTCCTTCGGGTTCAACTCTTGCTGCTGATTTTTCCAGAGCAATTCTAGAGCTATTAGAGAATGGAAAGATTGCAGAATTGGAGGAAGATTGGTTGAGTGGAGATAAAAAATGTTCAAAATCAGGAACTGAAGTTGGCAACGGAAGCTTGGGGCTTGATAGCTTTTGGGGTCTTTTCGTTTTCACTGGTGGCGTATCTACCATTACCTTTCTACTGTTTCTCATTAACCAGTGGAGGAAACATCGAAATACTAGAACTCGGTGGCACCGAGCAAAGGATTTGTTACACCAGAAAGGGCAGCAACATTATTCAGTAATGGGAGATCCAGCTTCTGCACAATCAATAGCATCCAATGGGGATTTTAAGCATCTGGGTGAGTACAATGAACCCAACTATCATCAAGTTTCAAGAATGGCTGAAATCGAAATTCAGAATACATCCATTACCAAGTATAATGTACAAAACTTCCTATACATTGTAAATTCAATCATTTTTCTTTTGTAAGTTAAATGGTGAAGGTGACTTCTCACTGTACCTAGCTCATTGTAATAGATTTCAGTATATAAGGTTAGCTCATTTGTTTTATGGAAAACCTTCAATTATATATGTAGAAAATTTCCATGCTTGTTTATCGTTGGAAACCCCTCAATTTGTCAGAGATCATTTGATTCATTTCCCTATTGATTACACCTTCCACATACTTACAGTTTGGAAGTTATAGAAGGCAACCTACTAAAGAAGAAATCACAAAATTAATATCAAATATTATCAGATGCAGAATGGAATTACTTTTCACATAGTCATGATTATTTCTTGTTATATATGTTTTTGCAAATGAGCAACAATCATCTACAGGATCAGTAGGCCTAAAGGTGACAATCTCTCAAGTTTTGAGACTCCAAGGATCGACAGAAATAGAGTCGCTAATTAAACATTTCATGTATCAACTTCTAAATGACGTTATTTCTTGTGCAGTTTTAAATTTTCATTTTTGGTCGAAAAAACATCCATCTAATACTGATCTTCACCTTATCTCTCATCTTCCCAAGTGTAAACCGTCTAAACATACCCACTTAGCTTTTGTGGATGATCTCATGATATTCTGCAAAGATGAGCCCTCTTCCATCCGTTGCCTCCATCATGTCTTCCCTCCAACTCTTTGAAACCCTCATTGGCCTCCATACCAATCTTCTTAAATGTAAAATCTTCCTTGTGGGAGTGTCTCATGCCCTCTCCTCCTCTCTTCGAATCTCTAGGTTTTCCCTTGGCTCTTTCCCTATCAAATACATTGGGCTCCCCCTCGTCCCTGCCCACCGTTGCACCCCGATGCTTGATCTTATCTGGAAAAAAAAGCTACAACTCCGGAAAAGCAAGTTTCTCTCCTATGTAGGGAGGTTTTAATTGATCAAATTAGTCCTTCAAGCCTCCTACATTTATTGGAGTAGAATCATTGCCCTCCCCAAAGCCATTATGGGCACCATTAATATATTTTTTGTAGATTTCTCTAGAAAGGTAAAAAAAATAAAAAAAAAACCTTAAGGTTCCTTCACTCCATTAGCTAGTCCAAAATTATAACATTTTTATGAGTTGACAATGTTTATTCTTACCTTTTAAAGAACAACTCCTTCTAGACTGCCTCCACCCGCTCCCCTCAAACTCCTCATGGACCTAGTAGAAACTATTCTCTGATGTAAACATAGATCTAGGGTTAGGGGTAACAAGGTAATTGCCCTAGATTTATGGTAGCTCAAGAAATTCCAGCAAAAAAAGATGAACTTTCTAGGGTTCCAAAGGGTGTTTTCACACTTTAGAAGTTATTCACAATGTGAAAAGGGTTCAGGTTATTTATAGGATTTTGATTTAGGGTTTTAGAGGGTTCAACAAGAGGGAAAGTAAGGGCTAATCCTTGCTGGTTCTAACTTGCACAGAAATTGAATTCTATTGATTTTTCTACCAATCAGATTCGGAATTGACTGAACAGACTCAACAAATCAGTTTTCAAGAACTTTAAAATTTCAGCAAAATCTCAACGGAAGAAGATGAAGCGCAGATTTTTCTAAAGTTAGGGAAGTCAAGCTGATTTGAAAAAAATAGTAGGGGGGCCGTTCCTAGGGCTCATGTTGTAACAACCCCTGTATTTCTAACCTAGGATCCGTAATGCAGGTCCGAGTACCTGAAGATCCAGCCGGAATAAGTTGTTGAGTATCTCGATTGAAGTCCACAACCTATACCCTGAGTCCATAGATCTAGATTCTACTGATGAAGAACCTGCTTTATTGGGAATCCGAAGAAGAACCCGTAGAAACCTTGACAGACTAGAAAAGCGGATCATCAGTCGGAGTCATGAAGCATTTGAAGATGTTCGGAATCAAGGTAAGAAGTCCCTCACATGTTGTATAGGGTTAGGTTTGAGTTGGAGATCAACCCTTTGAGCAAAGCACCCAAGTACTAAAAAGTACTAGGGGGAGGTTGCTTAAGGCGGTGGATTGGCTAATCAACCGCCCCATGCGACCGCTAGGTTTGCTTGTAGGATTTTGAACCCTGATTTGCTTTTGTCCACTATAAATAAGTAACTTCAACCTTTTTACTCATTCTTATATTCGGGATTACTGTTGTGGACGGTTAGGAGGTAGAAAACACGTGCTGGAAGGTGAGAAAAGCGTGATTGGTGAAGAAGATCCAATCCTTCGTCAGTTTAACGCATCAATCGGAGGTAAGTTGATCCCACACTCTCTATATTCTTTCCTCATCTCTTTGATTGTTATGGATCTATTCTTGTTGATGTGATGGTCAGTTGTTTGTGATGGTTCTATTCTCCAATTTGTGATCTTGATTAGATCATGTCCGAAAACGGATCCTTGCATCCGAATAAAGGATAGATCTGATTGAAGTAAATGATGTGAATATTGAATCATTAGAATTTTAGGGTTTTGGTTGTGCTTGTGTTGTAGGCTCCGTAAAGATGAAATTCGGATTAAGATCATCCCAAAATTGGATTAAAATTGGGGGATCAAAATTCGGATTTTCAAACTTAAAAGTAGTCTAGAATAGGGGCGGTTGCTTATGGCAATCACTTGGCCAACCAACCTCCCCAAGCAACCGGCTGGGTCACAGTAGCTCTGTGAGGTTGGTTATTGCTCTTATTTGACTCATGTACTTAATGTAACTTTGTAATCTATATTTAGGTGATCTCTGAGGTATACTAGAATTGTTGTCGGTGAAGTCTAATTGCAAATTTTTACGTGTCTACAAGTAAGGACACACTCTTATATATATGCGATGATATGAACTATGATGAACTGTTTAATCTTTACATGCATCATTGTTCTTATAACTTGCTGTAATAGTATGATTTAATGATTGGTAGTTGAATATATATTGTGGATCATGTTTAGATGTATTTTAATTACTTTATGATGTTGAATGACTCATTATGCAATGATGAGTTATGATCTGTTGTTGGGCGAGACCGATATTGATAGGTGGGGTGTGACACATGTGATCCTAAGAGAGGTGAAAGAAGCTTGAAAGGGGCTGGGATTGAGAGTTTCCTAGTGGGAGTAGGATGGGCTGCCGTGAGGAAGAGGGGGAAAATGGGAGGGTCATGACGACTAGGGAAGGGGCTAGGGCTTGAAGAAAATTTAAAGGGGAAAGGGCAAGGGGTATTTGTGATTCAATGGGGATGGTTTCCTAGGTCTAACAAGAGAGGAGGGGGATAAGGAGGATATGATGGTGAGGGGTGGTACTCTAGAGTTGCATAGGGAAAGTGAAGGGGTGGGGAGGCTGTAGATGCTATGAACAAGGAGGGGAAGGTTGAGGCTCGGGTTGGGGTTGGGAGTCTTCTACTTACTCGGATGTTGGTGACACTCATTGGGATTAATGCTTTGAATGCTCTTGAAGGCTGAAGGCAAAAGATTAGAATGCTTCGCTAGACAATTGCCTTGCTACCTCTTAGCAGAATACTCAATTCTAATCGACCCAATCTAAAAATATCATTAAATAAAGAAGCTATTTATAGACTGAAAATAAAATACTCCAACTTAACTTGGAAGTGGGACTGAACTCTTAATGATAACGTAACTCTTAATAGATAGATAAAGAATCTTATATTATCTCAACTAACTAATTTCCATTCACTTAGGACTCATTCAAAACAATCTTAATTCAAATTATAATTCTCCAAACAAACCAAACTTAACTCAAATTAACAAATTGGACTCAATGAAAATTCTGAAAAATTCTAAAAATAATTTAAAAAATAAAATAAGGGCCAAAATACGCAAAACACCCCCCAAAAAGGGTTCGGCCAGCTTAAGGTGGCTTCTTGGAGCCATCATGGGGGCCCACTTGAGGTTTTGGCTAGGGGGTCCCACTTGAGGTTTTGGCTAGGGGGTCCTTGTTTTCACACCACTCTCTCTGCCCCCTTGCCCCCTTGCCCTCTTCACGCTATCTTTCTCAATAGCATATGGCTTCAACATTTCTTTTTGGCTTTTTACTTGGCACCCTCTTGGTATTCTCTACCACTTGGCACTAGACGCTCTATTGATCTAGCATTCCCAAGTTTTGCCCCCTCTCTCACTTCCCCCGTGCTAGAGCTTGGTCCCCACTCCCCCTTCCCTTAGGAGCTTGACCTAGGTGTGGTCCCTTCTCCCCCTCGCAACCAACTTCTTTAGCTTCCCTTGAAAAACTTCCTCTTCTCCATTGCTTTTGCTTGGAACCATATGTGTAGCCGTTACCCTCTTGTTTCTTGGGCCAAGCTTCCTTAGTTTAAAGGCAATATCCCCGGCCAAGCTTTCATTGGTTGGAGACCTCTCCCTTTGTCTCCCTACCCAAGCCCTTCTTATCCACCGATCCATCCCTATCAGCCCCTAATGTATATTTTGTGTCGAGGAGGAGACCACCCCACACCTTTTCTTTCCCTGCCCTTTCACTCGCCCCATTTAGATCCGTACCCTCTCCTCTATTTGGCTAGATCTAGGGTCCCTTAGCCTCTGGATGTTGAGTGCCGCTAGTTAAGCTCTACTTTGGAGGTTCTTCAATCACCGACACTATCGAGAAGCCTCTTTTGGGGGCTTGAAGACGCACATTTGGATGGAGCATTTAGTTGGACCTCCAAATCCCTATCTACGAACCGAATTTGGAAAATCATCTGTAATAATATCGATACGGAAGATTTCTACCCGACCGGGTCTGACCCAAATGGGGCTCCACATGCTAGTTAATCGAGAAAGATGCCGATCATCCATGACCAAAAGCATAACATATGCCACATATATAGCAATCATCTTTGATATAGAAGGTCAACTCAGCAGCTGATTGAATGGGACCAACGACAAGGAAGCATGATCCTAGGAGAAACAATAGCCCTTGTCGAGATAACTTACCAAATACATAAAAGGTAACACTTACAATATAAAAGCATAGACATACCCCTCCGGTAAGCAACCAATACACTCTGAGTATAATCTTGTGTAGCTTTTGCATTAGACTTCACTCTGTTCATTATCTGACTTTGCCATCGGAGGCGGTTGCCCGGCACACAAGCCGCCCCGCATCTAACCTTTCTTGTAGGACTCATCGTCCCGGATACGAGAGAAGGCTCAGTCGGATCCATAAGTATAATTGATCTGCATCAAATATTTGCACTAGAATTTCCCTTTTGCCCCACAAATCTCTTGTAGATACCCAAGGAACACGCTCATTGTTGTTACCTAGGCTTGTGATTTCTTCCATGCCTTCTTAGCCCTAGTTGCCCCCCCCCTTTCTTACCCCCTAGTTCTCTTCTTCCCTTCGGTGTTTATATAAAAGAGAGTCACAATGATTTCCTACTATAACATTATGGTCGATCCTATGCTATAGGAATACAAGTCTAGAAGGTGATAATTTTTTGAGTCATAAGACTCGTACGATCAATAGAAGGCCACCAACTAAGGAAGAAAGCCTGAAATTTCTAACGATTGACACGCAGGATGATTTTTGGAATTCCTAATGATGGACATGTTGGATGATTTTTTCTTTTTTCCAACAACGGCACTTAATTTCTATTATAATTTGCTTCGTCACCATTTTTGTGTAATTGTTAAGAAATAAATTAAGTTTTCTGTGTGTGTACTTGTTCCAGAAGGGGTTTATAGATAGGGATGGGTTAGAAGACAGATGTTTTTCATAATCAGTTGTTCGTAAGGGAGAAGGAAGACTTTCAGAGGCAAAAGGGTGGGGGAGTTTTGATAGACGTTTGATTTTGATTTTGTTTGAAGCAGCGGCATCGGATGATACGATCAACCTCAGACATGCTGTAATAGAAGGGGGCTCTGAAGTCGATGACCAATTTCTGGTACGCAGGGTTGATTGGGTAAAGAAAAGGGGTTTGAAGAGAAAACCCCTCTTTGTATTATTACACATGAAGGACCTAAGGCATTTTCTTGGACTTAAAAATTGTCTTATGCCAAAGAAATCACACACACACACATTCAACATGCCAAATCCCTCTCTCTCTTTCTCTTTAGGGGTTTAGTTTTAACTCGATGATCCTCTGAATGCATGTAGAATAAGAGTTCATCAGATGCACTTTATAATTTAGTAAGTAAAAAAGTTGTTCATATGCCAGCAAATAAGTACTATGAATTGAATTAATATTTTACACCGTCTCTCTCTCTCTCTCTCTCTCTCTTACTTCTAATTCTATGGTTCCCTCGAGTGCATTTAGAATAAGACTTCATTGTCAGATACATTTGATAATTAATAAAAAAAAGTGGCAGTTCTTTTCTACAAACCTGCAAGGAATGAAGAATCATCAGATAGAAAAGATGCATCATACAGCTACACACTTGAAACAAACAGAATGAAGTGCTGCATTGTTACCATTTCACTGCAAAAACTAATGTCCTGCTTCTCAGCATGCGTCTGTGCATCTCCATCAGACTAGCAACCTCTCAGGCTAAGGTCTGAAAGGGTTTAGTGGTGCTTGGAAGACAATCCTCTCTTTGTGTTTTCAGAATCCAATCCAAGATATCAGAACAGTCTTCACGACTAATAAAATGTCTGCAATCACTAACAAACATTAGATGCTTGAAATGAACATTCGCTATCAATACAAATTGCTGAAAACATCCACTACTTTCTACCGATTTTTTGTGCGGTAAGCCTTAAGCAAAGAGGCTTCCCTGTGACTGGATTTGTCTTTCTTCATTTTAAGTGAATCCGGCACCATCACCTTTTGACTTTGCTGATGATATGCATCATATATGAAGTTGAGTACCTCTTCCTGCAAAATGCATATGCATCAGTCCAGCATAAGGCAGATAACTGCGGTACCAAATTTTCTTTTTACAGCCAAATGCTGTTTATATTTTGATAAGTAACACTCTTAAACCATAAAGGTCAAATCCTTTCCTAAATAAGTGTAAACATGTACACTAGATTTTTCAAAATATTAGCTTGCATAACAGTTTTTCTGAAAAATATAATTTAACTTCAATTCATGCTTCAAAGCTGTGAAGGATAAGCCTCTAAATTCAAATTCAAATTCAAATCCACCATAACCAACTCTATCCTCAACTGATCTTACCTCCAACCAATCAAGAAGAGTTTGAGTTATGGTAAAAATGTCAATAAGTTGTAGAGTTCTGATTGTAAACAAGTTGTATTTCAAATTCAAATATTCAAATTGTAATTCAAATAATATTAATATACATCTCCCACTCACAGATTTGAGTGTGGAAGAATTCTCTCTCAATTGAGTTCTCCTTCAAACGAAATTCTAACTTGGTATCAGTTTCTCAGCATTTGACCACCATGCACGATCGACCTTCTCTTCTCACCACAACGAGCTTGCTTGCTTCCTCCAGGCCATGTATTTTTCTTTGGTTATGACCTTATAAGAAAAACAAGCTCGAATATCACTCCAGGCAATGTATTTTTCTTGGATATAGCAACTCACACAAGGGTTATGTATAGTATGATCCAACTCTTGGCCGATTCTACATCTCTAGACATGTAATTTTTTATGAAACCAAGTTTACCTTTACAACTGTTGAAATCTTAAGAGAATACTGACTTATGTCAATGTGACATAGCAAGGTTTTATTTATAATAATTGTTTGAATGAACAAATACAATGATACCCGATGTGGGACTAAAGACATAAATAATAAAGACTTTAATAGACCAAATTCCCAACTGGACTCAACTTATGACTTAGAACACTCCCTCTCAAATTGGTGCATGGATATCTATCAAGCCCAATTGCTAAGAATGTTACTGAATGACTTTACACTCAAGCTCTCGGTGAAGATGTTAGCTTGTTGATTATTAGATGTGACAAATGAAATCTAAATCAATCTAGACCCGACCTTCTCCTTGTTAAAATGCCTATTAATCTCTACATGTTTGGTCCTGTCATACTGAACTAGGTTATGTGCTATACTTATAGCTGAATTGCTGTCAAATTTGCTGTCAAAAAACAGTCTCATAAGTCCTTCTAGATCTGCCCCAAGTTCTTGGAGAAGGCCCTTCAACCGTAATGCTTCACAAATGCCTTGAGCTAGAGATCTAAACTCGGCTTCAACATTGGATTGAGCAACTATTGCTTGTTTCTTGCTCCTCCATGACACAAGGTTACGCCTACATTGCCCAATTTGCATCTGTATATGCTTCCACTCTAAGATATTCATGAGAAGAAATCAAGATGCCCTTACCAAAAGAGGCCTTTAAGTACCTTAAGATACGGTATATTGCACCTAAATGTGAAGAGTAAGGGTCATGCATGTATTGACTAACAATGCTAATTGTGAAGGTGATATTGGGTCTGGTGTGTAACAGATAAATTAGCTTCCCAACCAGTTTTTGATAGCTGGTCTTATCAACATTTCTCCTTCCTTTGACTTCAAATGTTGATTCAATTCAGAAGGGGGTTTCTTCTTTCTTTGGTAGGTCTTCAGAGGCCTATGTCTATGTTCCCCCTGCATATCATCCACCAGTTGTTATTGCCCGGTCACTCCATATTCTAAAGAAAAATATGGGGGACTCAACAGTAGGAACTTCAAGAGAAATCTCAAGAAATACTGGAGCTTCTTCACTAACACTCTCCCCTTGAAGAAGAGGAGGGGAACAAAAGAGACCTGCTCCTGAAAAACCACATCCACAAAGACAAAAAAACTTATGAGATTCACAGTGATAATATTTATTGCCCTTCTATGTAGGTGGATAACCTAAGAAGACACATCGTAATCCATGGGGATCAAGCTTACCATGTCTATGATGGTTACGAACAAAAGCAACGCATCAAAAGACCTTAGATGGGACTGTAAAGTTGGCAGTGCGTAAGAGAACCTCAAGAGGACAGCGCTGGTCTAGGATGCGAGAGGGTATTCTGTTAATCAAATAGGTCGCAATTTGAATGGCATCACCCAAAAAATGAGGAGGCACATTCATTGTAAACATAAGGAATCTTGCCACCTCTACAAGAAGTCGATTTTCGCGCTCAGCCACACCATTGGGAGGAGTATCCACACAATTGGTTTGATGGATAAATCCCATGAGCAAAAATAGGAGGGAAAAGGCCCTCCCGAGTATTCAGTCCCATTATCGGTCCTGAGAATTTTCACAACAGCACCAAACTAGGTCCTAACCATATTATGAAAGGGTAAGTGTAGGGGAACAGAAAATGGAATCCTTTCTAGAGATAAAGGAAGAGATCCATCAGCAGGTCCATTAGTTGTTTTAACATTTTGACCAAACGGAATAGATGAATAAGTATGAAAACGAGGATGCACTTATCAAGTGGTCGGTTGCCCCATAATCAATTATCTAGGAGGGATACATGGAGTTGACATTGTGATAACCGAAAATACCTAGGGTTGCTGGGTATCTGATATAGAAGGGATGGCAGATGCTACACTTGCATTGGGAGTCAGTCTAGAAGAGGTTCTGTCAAGCTTGGTCATAATTTGACGAAATAGAGTTAGGATCTCATCTGCAAAAGGAGATGTTGATGTACTTTGGGTGTTTGAAACAACTTGATTAGTAGATGATTGCTGCCCCTACTACTGCTCTTTCCTACTCCACGGGAACTAGTTGGACGTCCATGTAATTTCCAACATTTATCCTTTGTATGACGTTCCTTCCCACAATACACTTCACTAGTGGTCAAAAGTCACCAAAACTAGACTTAGGATTACCAAAACCAGCAGCTAACGCAGACCTATCAGCAATTTTGTGTATGTACCATAGCTATCCGTTGATTGTCCTCTGCATCTACCATGGCATAGGCTTGAACCAAGAGAAGGCAAAGGCTCTTTAGAAAGGTTTTGTGTGCGAATTTGATCAAATTTTATATTCAATCCTGCCAAAAATTCATAAACTCTCTGTTTTGTCTTCCCATTGTAGATATGCAATTGCACCTTTAGCATTCTTTGGTGTAAACTTCCCATAGAAATCTAAAGTCTGGTAATATCCCCGAAATGTGTTACAGTACTGAGAAAGAGTAAGGTCCTTCTGCTGTAATTGATTAAACTTCCATCTAATTTCAAAGCATTTTGCATCATTGCCTATTATGAAGTATGTATCATCAGCAACTTTCTAAACAGTTGCCACATCAGGAAGGAGGAGATAACTCTCTGCTATGCTTGATTCAATGGAGTTGATGAGAAAATCCATAACCTAGCATTCATCTATATACCACTTGGAAAGTTGCAAACCAGGTGTAGAAGGCTTGGTAGAAGTCCCATCAAGATGGCAGTAAGACCACAAGCACCAACATCAAGGAAAACTGAATGAGACCATCTATGATAATTTGTCCCATATTTGTCCCATTGAGTCTCATAGTGGTCATCTGAAGCGGAGAAAACTTATGATCCCTATTAAAAGACATGGGAGACTCTTCAGATGTACTAGACAAGGGAGATGTGGTGGAATCACTCATCGTAGGAATAAGAAATCACTCATATTTACAAACAGCTCCCTGAAACTATTTGAATGTACAAAAAGCTCCACAAAACTATTTGAATTTGCAAAAAGAGCCCTATAGAACTATTCAAATTAACAAAACAACCCCCTATGAATTCTTAGAGCCACGATCCATCTCCAATAGGTAAAAAATAGGATTTTTCAGAGAAGAAAAAAATTATAATCATGGAAGGAAGTCTACAATGGTGCTAGAAACACCCTCAACAGACATCGATGGTTCTAGGAACATTCACAAGATCAAGTTAGGTCAAGCGGAAGGTTCTAAAGGGACTTTTCTAGCAATTATCGAAGGTAAGAAGGGAGACAACCGAGAGGTATTTTTGCTTAAATAGGATGTTGATCATCCTAGGAGAGTTGTAGCATCACAGGAGAGTTAGAGTCAATTGCTAACTGTAGGAAGGGTAATTGGTTTATCAATTTAGGTTGGAATGGGGTTGAAGGTTAGGCAATGGCTATTATTAGTGGTGAAGGGCTATCAGAGGTGTCGATGATGGTAGGTGTGGAGATTCAAAGGCGGAAGCTTTTTTAGAAATTTTCTGACTTACCAGGAATCTACGATGTAGTGTTGATACTCTAGATTTGGCATGGCTTTGATACCATGTTGAAATCTTGAGAGAATCCTGACTTATGTCAATATGCAGGGTTTTATTTATAATAATAGTTATGAATGAACAAATACAACGATATCTAATGTGCAACTAAAAACAAAAATAATAAAGATCTCTTTAATAGACCAAACTCTCAACTGAACTCAACTTATGACTTACAACAACAACTCAACCTCCCAACCACCATTCCCCCTCTCACTCCAATCCCACCATAGTTACAGCTGATAATCTCATTTCAAATTCAAATTCAAATTTTGAAATCTCCCATTCCACCTGAAATTCCACTCCAAATTCAAATTTAAAATTTCCCACCCCACCCAAACTTCTAATACAAATTCAAATTTTGAGCTCTCCAATCCCACCCGAAATTCAAATTCAAAATTTGAAATTTTCATAACTCCATCTCAACCATAGAAGAAAATTCGACCAAAAATTGTCGAAATGTCTGCATTTTTCAAAAACGAAACAAAATTTCAATTATATCGGAAAAGTGTCAATTTTTGACCGAAATTTCGGAGATTTCGACCGAAATTCAACTATTTCAACATTCCAACTTGTTTTTCCTTAGTTTTTGTTGATTTCAATCCCATTTTCACCTAATTTCCACGACTCATTTGCCTTCAAACACCTCTTTTGCCTCCAAACACCTCAGCCCCAATAGCTACAAAGGAAACTCCGGCAACAATAGAATGTGAAGCCTGGGCCATACCCAACATTTCCAAACTTCCCTTTTTTTATTTTTGTTTTGTTCATGCCTTAAATGATCTTGCATTGCTTTGAAATTAATATATGTTTAGCCTAGGACTATGATTTATGAATGTGTTTTGTTAAACTTATCCTTTTATTATTTGCCACCATTTTTTTCATTTTCTGATTTTAATAATTATTTTCTAAAATTATGTTTTTGTATTTTATGTATATATGATATATAAGCTTCAACTTAATATATGTGAGACACCATCACTTGATCTAGTCGGTCATTTTATTTTGTTGACTTGTTGTATATGTAACCATTCTACCAAACAATTCATGTATGCTGATGATTTTATGCATGTATGCAATACATTTTGCACTTGTCGAAACCAATAATTTGTTAGTATACTTGAATGATAAATTTTCTTTTTTTTTTGGCAAAATACTAGTTCCATTTTGTTTATTATGCTTGAAATAGGTAGTATGCAAGAATCCAAATCACTTTGAGTCCATATGAAGCCCAAAATTGAAATTCCAATTTCCAGAAAAAAATGTCCAGTTTCGACCGAAACATCAAAATTTCGGCCTTTTTGTAAGGTCAAAATTCCTATTTCGGTCGAATTTTCTTTCTTGATCTCAACCTCCCACCGTACCCGAGACCCTAGCTATAAGCCACTTGAAACCCTAGCCCATAACCCACCTCCACCATCCCAACCAACTTGACCTGAACCTTGCCATGTGCAAACCAGATCCAAAACGGGTCATCTCAAAGCTATCTCTAAACTGAACCTCCTAGCCACCTCCCCTGAAGCTAATCCTTAAACCAAACCCACTTTATATACCACTGCCAGTAAAGTTTCCAAATGAAGGCTTGCTATGAGCGAAGAATTTGATGCTCTCTTATGTAATAGTACTTAGAGTCTAGCATAGTTGTCAAAGCGTCCGTCTAGGCGCGCCTAGGTGGCAAAACGGTTTTTCAACTGCTTTGTTTTGAACCGCTTAATTGACATCCAATCTGCGAAAGAACTCCAAGGCCCAAAGTGACATAGAACCTATTTTTTGCTTCGGGGGAGCTGCCCACACACCCCAGCTGGGGCGGCCTCCCTGGACCCCCGCCCACTCATCGGGGAGTGGGACCCCATGCCCGTTGGCAACAAAATGTATTGAAAAGTAGTTGCATTGAAAACATTTGACCCAACCGCTTTGGTCACCTTATTGCCCCCTAGGAGCCGCTTTGTCGCCTAATTGCCTCACTTGAGCCCCAATCGCTTTGGTTGCCTTGCAGCCTTGACAACCATGGAGTCTAGTTCCTCATCAGCTCCACATGAATTTGGATGAAAATAAATGGGTTTACAGAATCAAACAAAACATTGATGGCTCTGCTTCACGTTATAAGACTCGTTTGGTCACCAAGGGATTTAATTAGCATAAAGGAATTGATTATTTTGACATTTTTAGTGCCATTGTCCAACCTCCTACGATCCACTTGATTCTATCTCTAGCAGTTCCCAAGGATGGACTCTTCACCAATTGGATGTTCAAAATGCATTTTTAAATGGTGAATTATTTGAACAGATTTACATGGTTCAATTACAGGGTTTTATCGGAAGCCAACTTATGTATGTACCTTCAGAAAGCTTGGTATGGTTTAAAACAAGTCCTAGGGCGTGGTCTTATCTGCTTGGCAATTATTTACTCACTCTGGGATTCTCACAGTCTTCTTCTAACAAGCACTATATTTTCGACTTCATCACGTCAAACTATCTATCTTCTTCTATGGACGACATTGTCCTCACTGTTCTATGGACGACATTGTCCTCACTGGATCTAGTTCTTTTGAGGTTAATTATGTTATTAAAGCCATTGGCAAAGAATTCGCCATCAAAGATCTCAGTTAAACTATTTTTTTAGGGGTGGAAGTTAGTTGCTCACCTCAAGATCTACATCTTTGCCAGTCGAAGTATTCTTTAGATCTTTTGCGAAAGAAAAAAATATGCATAAAGCCATCACCAAAACAACCTTCAAGGAACCTCCCCTCTATGATGATCCATCCAAGTATAGAAGTACAGTGGGTTCCCTTTAGTATTTGACTCTCACACGCCTTGATATAGCATTTGTTGTCAATAGGGTTTGTCAATATATGCATCAACCTACAACTGATCACTGGGATGCGGTCAAACGAATTCTTCATTATATAAGAATGACCCCATGCGATGGAATTCTATTTCGGCCCACAACTAATCTCTCTCTCATTGCCTTTAGTGACGCGGACTGAGCCTGTTCAACTACTGATCGACTTAGGCCCTACCATGATCTCTTAGAATTCCAAGAAACAACCCACTATGGTCCGCTCCTCTATAGAGTCCGAATACAAAAGGGTTGCTAATGCTATTGTTGAGTTCATATGGTTATGTCAATTACTACGTGAACTTGGGGTTGTTACTTCTGTACCAACTCTATACTGCGATAATATTGGAGCCACTTACCTTGCTGCTAATCCGGTCTTCGATGCACAAACCAAACACATCGAGATCGACTATCATTTTGTTTGCAATCAAGTTGCCACATCTGTCAATCTGGTTCGTTCCCATAGGAGACCAAGTCGCATACATTCTCACCAAAGGCTTATTTGCTTTGAGAAGAGTTTGAGTTATGGTTAAAGTGTCAACAAGTTGTAGAGTTCTGATTGTAAACAAGTTGTAATTCAAATTCAGATATTCACATTATAATTTAAATAATATTAGTATACATCTCCCACTCACAAATTTGAGTGGGGAAGAATTCTCTCTCAAACAAAATTCTAACTAAAGCTTTGTTTTAGGTTTTATGGTGGTCATCCATCCCATTCTCTTATTGTCAATGATTTGGAATAAACCTCTCACACAAATTAAGCAATTCAAAATTTGATGCTTCGAAAATTTGGAGGATGTTAGCCACCTTCCCACATATCTCGTCTCGACTTGAGGTAATCCTACATTTAAACACCTGTTTGAACCAAAATCTCGGTCAAACCAAGCTCTCGACTCAACCGAGATCTTGATCAAGATATTATGTTCTCTAGATTCCCTTTCGAGTCTCCTCTTAAGGTCTCACGAAATAGAGATCTTGCCAAGATCTCGCGAGACCTCGAACCATGCTATGGGGGAGTGTTAGAAGTACATCTCACGAGAGAGATCTTGGAATTAGCACCGGGTGTTAATCTCAAGATCACTTAATGAAGGACCTTTCAGCCCTTTTGGTACTTGTCCCTATTTTTCCATCCCTACTTATGTATCTCCTTTTAGTTCTTGAGCCTATCGTTCCATCCCTATCTAATAAATCGAATTGTAAGTACCGCTGGTCCAGTTCTTTTTCTCTCCCTATGTTATTTTATTCACATTAAAGGATACTCAAGACTCCAGTTAGACCCAATTTCAACCACCAAAATTCATTATAGTCTTCGGAATGACTATAGAAAGGACAGGCATAACAAATAGCTTGTGCCATTCTCAGTTTTCATGTACAAAAGTCTCAATCATTTAAACTTAAGGAAGTCCACATTATAATCATCTCTATTTCTTTGTTCACAAGATAAAATTTTCATCAGAGTTAATATGGTGAAGACTGCATATAGGACTTCAATGTGGGATAATTAGCACACAATTTAGAAAAAACAAGAACACCAAGAGTAATTGCGAGTAACAGTCCTTAAGTCCAGTTCCTTGATTCTGTAACTGCTGCATAGTTGTCAAGGCGTCGCCTAGGTGTCGCTTAATCGTCGCCTCGGCGTCTGGGCTCCTTCGGAGCGCCTCAAATTGGCGTCGCCTTATTTTTAGGCAATAAGGCGTCCGCTTTTTTTTCTTTCTTTTTTAAATCACGAGAAAGATGCCTAATCGAAGGCATATATTGAAATACTTATTAGATTCCGATTGTAAAGTATCTATTGTTTGAACCTATATGCATATGTATAATGACGCTACATGTGATCAAATGTTAAAATAAAAATAAAACAAACAAAATTGAAAGAGAATAAGTTCTTGACTCAAGTCTCACACTCTCACTCTCACTCTAATCCCTAAGCTCTTTCTCTCTTCCTCTCTTATTCTCTTCCATTCCCGCAGCGACACTCCGGCAAGCAGTGGCCAGTGACAAGCAACTTCTTCTCTTCCTTTCTTCTTGCGACTTTTTATTTAGGACCTATTATGTGTGGTTTGTAGTATGTTGGATGACTTGAGGTAGTCTGATATTAGTTTTTTTATTATATAAGATATGATAGATTTAGAGTGAATGAGATGTACACTAAAAATTTCACTTAAAAAGCCTCAACCGCCTTAAAAGCGCCTCAGAGGGCGCCTCGTCAACTCATCGCTTCAATTAGCCTAAACCGCCTTGCATCGCCTCGTCGCCGTGACAACTATGAACTACTGTCCATGCATGCCATCACAAATATGAAAATACACTTGTCACAACTCGTATATGCACATGCTGGTATGCATATGCAAGCAAATGCATTGAGCTAACAACTCCCCCAAGCTCTAGCAAAATAATCCATAGTAGAAGACCTGCCAACCAAAAGCAAAGTGACATACCATTGGCTGTGAAGCGTCAAGCCAGTCATAAAGAAGCTCATTCCTGAACCATGTCAATTGCCTTTTTGCAAAGTTTCTGTACAAAAGGACAATAAACTGTAAGTGCAAGAGGTATTCTAATGGATATAATAGCAGAAGTAAGTTTTGAAAGCAGAGAGGATATGTACAGAAATTCATTCTGTCAATTGCACACAAGCATACCATTAAATGAAAACAGTAAATTACACTTTGAGGAACCAGATATTTTAAGAACTGCATTTTGGGTAAACAAGCACAGTGCTGATAAGTAGGTGTCAACATATGACGATGAAATGTATATATGTGGCATTTGTTTCACTTTTTTCACCTTTCATTAGGCGTACATCATTTTAGATCAAGGCACAGTCTGATTTATTATCAATCAATCGGTTGAGAAAATTGTACCTAAAATGATATGATTCAAAAAATAACATGTTGATATTTTAAACATTTCTTTTGGATTCTGACCATTCAATTAGCATTTTAAATCTTTTAAATAGATAAGAGGAACATGGGGCTTTTTTTGGTCATCATCATGTTCACATCGCATTAACAACATTTCTGCTTGGTACGCCAAATGTAGCTTTTAAATGTCAGGTATTTCAGACGTAGCTTCCTTTAATGGTGAATACATCATGTGCAATTTAAAAAAGATCTAACAAAAAATGGAAAATGGAGCACACTAAGGGAGAGCATAGGAATATAAAAAAATAATAATAATAATAAATAAATAAACTTCTAACAATAGATCCCACCACCATAAAGGCGGAAGAACAAGATGTGTGTAACACAGCATGGCATGGCTAAGAGTGGATTAGTGAAAAAGAATAGCATACTTGACAAGGTGCTTAGGTGAACCAAGACTTTGGACTAAGAACTAAAGCAAAAAGGCGCCAACTACGCACCCTACCACAGAAACAACATTACAAATAGAATCTGTGTTCACTAATTCGCGATTACATCTAGCAAAATCAGTACTTGAAAGTTGAAACCCTTATGAATATATAGTACTATTGGCAACAAAGTTACAAAAATATCAAACCCAATAAAAATGAATGAACACATGCTCCTATTAGCACTAACAACATCAACGAAAGGAAAACAAGACCAATAAGAGAAAATAGAGAGAAGACTTCAGGGGATGACACATGGAACAAAATTCGACCGAAATCAACAAAATTTTGGGTCGAAATGCCTGCATTTTTTCAAATCGAAACAAAATACAAGGATAGATACGAAAAGTGTCCTATATCATATCGTATCAATTGAAATTTCGGTGATACAATATGAAATTTTGACCCGATACTGTACCGAAACGACACAAAGCTATGTTATAAAGTATCCATCTTTGACCCATTTTTCGACCTATTGCCATTTTCAAGCATACCGAGCGATATCGCCAAGACATTTCGACCCTTTTTATTTTTTATTTTTTTTATTTCTCTTGCTTTCGTCCCTCCTTTCACCTAACTTCTACAACTCCATTTCATTCAAACACTAGATTTGCTCCTTCATTTGTGCATTTTCTCAAATCTTGCAAGGTGAGTAACCAACTTCCACATTTTTTTATTTTTGTTTTGTTTGTCCCTTAAATCTTCTTGGATTGCTTCCAAATTTAGGTACGTTTACTTTAGAGTGTTGATCTATGAATTTGTAGTGTCAAAATTAATTTTTTATTCTTCCTACTATTTTTTTATTTTTCTGTTATTAAAAAGTATTTAGTAAATTATGTATATTGCTAAAAATGTATATGTATAGTAGATGTATGAGCTTTAAATTAATGTATGTGAGTGTTGAGACACCAAATTGCTGTGATGGTGTTGAATCAATTTTTTTCTGGTAATTATGTAATTTTACTGTATTTAATATATATTTAAATAATTAAAAAATATTAAATATTAAAAAAACTAATTAGTTTCTTTTTTAAATTTAAAAATAGGAGAGTATTAGTGGAAGCATGTATGCAATTTTTGGAGCATCTTGTGGAGCTTTTTAAGATAGTGTGTATTTTATATATTTTTAAATGATTTATATATATTAAAAATACTTATATATATTATATTTAAAAATAAGAGGTTATTATTAGAAGCATGTATGTAATTTTGGAGCATATTATGGAGCTTTTCAAGATACTTAGTGTGTATTTCTTGTATCAGGCACTCTCTTTCAAATATGTCAGACATGGCTTGGCAATACGGGAGGCCACTGACAGTTGATAGGAGGAAGAGCAAGTGTAATTACTACAAGAAACAAATAGGAGGAGGTGGGGCAACTAGATTGAATGTGCATCTAGCTGGTGGAAACAGGGATGTAGTAGGGTGTCAAAAGGTGCCTGTAGAGGTCAAGAAGGCAATGGCCTCATATATTAGTGGGGGGAGCAAAAGAGGAAAGAGAAGAGAACACAGAGGGAGGAGTTCGAGGATGCATGCTTAGATGACATTTTAGATCCCAAGGATTATGGTCTAGATGAGCCAAGAGAGTATGGATGTGACCTTGAACTAGAGGCCGAACAGATCAGGAGGGCAATAATGATGAGTAGGGAGCAACAGAGGGTTGATGACATAAGGAGGCAACAAAGGTCTCTAGGTTGTGGGTCCTCTAGAGAGCCAGCAGGTATGGGAGGCACAGGCAGCTCCCCATTCGACTCCCATGATAGACAAGGCATTTGCCGGTGAAAGTAAAAGAACTGGGCAATCCAAACAGCAAAACATAGACAATCTACGGTGTACCTACTGCAAGAAAGCTCGTCACACAGTGGAAAGATGCTGGAAACTTCATGGTAAACCTCCTAGCCTAGAGTGGGGGCACAAAATAAAGCAATCTGGAAATAACGGTTAGGTGCATGTTACATTTGCACAGCAACCTGAAGCCACTAATAAAAAGGTTGCTAGCCTTAATCAGGAGGATATAGACTGTGTAAAAACTCTTTTGAGCAACCTTAACAAAAAACCAGGTATTTTGGCATATTCAGGTGAGTTTCCACTTTCTATTGGATTAATTATCTTTGGTAATTCTCTTCCAAGCCCCGAGATCATAGATTTAGATGCAACTAACCACATGACACACTCACTAACTCTATTCACCAAATATTCTCCCTATCCAAGTAGTAGGAAGATAGCTACTCTAATGACTCATTAACCACTGTGGCGGGAATTGGCAATATTGAGCTCCACTCATCCCTAACCTTGAAAATGTCCTACATGTACCTAGACTATCTACAAATCTCGTTTCTGTAAAGAAACTCACAAAATTTACATTGTAATGTAGTCTTTCACCATAGTCATTGTGTATTTTAGGATAAGGAATCAGGAAGGACGATTGGACATGCTAGAGAAAGGGATGGAGTCTACTACCTTGAGGCACCAAGCCAATCACATGCTACTATGGCAGTCCTCCTCAAACCAGTAAAGAAAAAAATTTGGCTTTACCATCACAGTCTTGGACATCCTTCCTTTAGGGTACTCAACCTTTTGTTTCCTTCTTTGTTTCAAGGCATACGTGTTAATGAGTTTCACTGTGATGTGTGTGAGCTAGCGTGTACCATTTCCTTTAAGCAAGAAAAGAAGTTTCATTCCCTTTTATCTCATTCATAGTGATATTTGGGGTCCTTCTAGAGTTCCTAATGTGTTTGAGGAGGTGGTTCGTGTCATTCATTGATGATTGCACTCGTGTCTCATGGATTTTTCTACTTCAGAAAAATCAAACATTAGTTTTATTCTTCCCAACTTCCATTCCATGGTTAAAAACCAATTTGGAGTTAATATAAAAATATGTATATTTTAATAATGCTAGAGACTATTTCAATCAAATTCTAACTCCATTCTCTTAAAGGGAGGGATTATACATGAGTCATCGTGCATTAATACCCCACAACATGTGTGGTCGATTAGACTCGATTGGAGTTGCCGCATCCACATCTTCTCGGCCAGTGTTTTTTTTTGTGTCACCCAGGTGCTTGTCCAGATAAGAAAGCCATACGCTTAGTTAAACGCAAGCAATTCAATTTCTTTATCAACTAGGAAATTGCTTTATCTTAGCACCCTTTCTTTTCTCTTAGCTTGTCATAGCTTACTTCTAAAAAAATCATGTAGCCTCAGTGATGACTGAATAAGCCAAAAATTATCATTATTGAGGCGAGGTCCCCATAACATAAGAAAGTCGTGGAGTGCATAAGCCCCCTGTGAGATTGGGGCTACTTTGTTGCTTGACAAAGAAAAACAGCCGGTTAAAAGATAGCAAATCATTTTTTATCTTTTTTTTCTTAAAAAAAAAAAAACATAGAGGCCAGCTTGATAAGCTACCCTTCCTCTTGATCTTAGGAGCGAAGAGAAACATCTCTCTTTAATGACTTCCACTTCTTGATCCCGGCTCGGAAGAGTGACTGAACAGGTCCCTATTGATGAACGAACGGGGTAGTTGAGTGGAAAAATGGCCACCTTCTTGTTGTAACTAGAGCCTCCCTATTCCAATACAATGTGCCTAAGTCATTTTGGGGGGAAGCAATCCTCACAACAACTCATATCATAAATCAACTGCCTTCAACAGTCTTAGGATTCAAGAGTCCAATGGATGTCCTTTCCCAGTTCTACACAAACCTACAAACGACAAAGAAACCTTGTTCCTTGAATTTTTGGGGAGCGGGGTAAATTAGATCCTAGAGCACTCAAATGTTTATTCATAGGATATTTCTCCACTCAAAAAGGCTATAAGTGTTATCATCCTCCTTAAAAAAGGTTCTATGTTTCCATTGATATTACTTTCATGAACATAAGTCTTATTTTTCCACACCTCATCTTCAAGGGGAGAATTCAATATGGAAGATAAGGATGGAAACTTCTTACTTAACTTAGAGTTCACTCCCAAATACTTCCCTGTGTCACTTGTGTCAAACTGTGAACAACCTGAACTTGTGTCAAACTCTATATATGTCAAACTTTGAAATGGAAGAGCCTATTTCTAATCTTGAGCATGTGAGATTTGGCAAAGGAAAGGCGTTCCCAAGGAAGAAGAATCTTTCCCAAGGAAGAAGAATCTTGTGCCACAATCAATGCAAGTTCAAAACTCCAACCCAAATTTTGAAAATGAGGTTCAAATGACTAATCCTTCACTACAAAGTACAAACCGAATCTGATGTGCCCATAGATTGTAATGATCAAGACCTTCCTATTGCCATTAGAAAAGGAACTAGAGAATGCACAAAGAAACCCATGTACCCGCTTGCCCAATTCTTGTCCTTCAAACACTTTTCCCCATCTCATAAAGCCTTCCTTGTAAGTTTAAACATCATTGTCATTCCTAACACCTTATCCAAGGCTTTATCCAATAAGGAGTGGAAGCAAGCAATGAATGTGGAGATGGAAGCATTAGAAAGCAATGGAACCCAAGAGAACTTGTGAGGTTATCAGAAGAGAAGAAACCCGTGGAGTGCAAATGGGTCTATACATTGAAGTATTGAGCAGATAGATCTTTAGAAAGGTACAAAGCAAGGTTGGTAACCAAGGGCTACACCCAGACTTACGGGATTGACTACCTTGAAACATTTGCTCCAGTTGCCAAAATGAATACTGTTAAAATCTTGCTATCCTTGGTGGGATTATATGGTTGGGACTTACAACAGTTTGATGTTAAAAATGCATTCTTGCATGGTAAACTAAAGGAAGAAATTTACATGGAGGTTCCACTGGGTTATAATAAGGATTTAGCTGCTAATATTGTATGCAAGTTAAAAAATGCCTCATATGGACTCAAAAAGTCACCGCGGGCATGGTTTGGCAGATTTACGGAAGTCACAATTAGTATGGGTTACAAGCAAAGTCAAGGAAACCATACATTGTTCATCAAGCACTCATCATCAGGGGGAGTCATGGCACTACTTGTGTATGGTGATGACATAATAGTGACAAGAAATGAATAAAAAGAGAAACAAAATTTGAGTCAATGTTTTTCGAGATCAAGGCTTTAGGAAGATTAAAATACTTCCTTGGAAATTTCTAGCTGCTCACTCTCAACAAGGCATTTTCATCTCTCAACAAAAGTATATCACTAATCTCCTTAAAGAAACAAGAATGGCCGCATGTAAACCAACAAGCACTCCAATAGATCCCAACAGTAAACTTGGGAATGCAGAAGAAGATGTTGTTGTGGACCGAGAGATGTATCAAAGACTAGTAGGAAGACTAATCTACTTGTCTCACACAAGGCCAAACATAGCATATGCAATTAATGTAATCAGCCAATTCGTGCACAATTCAAAGGAAATTCACTTGCATGCAACTCACCGTGTGCTACAATATTTAAAAGGGACACCGGGGAGAGGCATTTTATTCAGAAGGAACAAAGGAATGATACTAAAAGCATACACCGATGTTGATTATGCAAGGTTAGCGGTAGACGAAAGGTCAACCACAGGATATTGCACCTTTCTTGGTGGCAATCTTGTGACACGGAGGAGCAAGAAGCAGAATGTTGTGGCTTGATCAAGTGCAAAAGCTGAGTTTTGTGCAATGGCTCAAGGAATATGTGAATTACTTTGGTTGAAGATTATTTTAGAAGACCTAAAGGTTGAAAGGAATGGACCAATGAGACTCTACTATGACAACAAATCAGCAATCAATATAGCACACAACCCTGTTCAACAATGACTAAACCAAGCACATTGAGATGGACAGACACTTCATCAAAGAGAAGCTGGATAGTGGGCTGATTTGTACACCATATGTGTCAACACATAGTCAACTTGCTGATGTACTCACTAAAGGATTGAGCAGCTCAGCATTTCAGAATTGCATATATAAGCTGGGAATGGAGAATGCCTATTCGGCAGCTTGAGGGGGAGTGTGGAAAATCTTAGAAACGTATCGTAATATTCTATTAGTATATTCTAGTCTAAGTAGATCATATTGTAACATTCTATCATAGGTATTTTTCTTATTGTATTTTTCTGTTCTAGGTAGGTTTCTCATTTATTGTAATCTTCTATTCTAATTTCTAAGTAGATTTCTCATTTATTATGATCTTCTAGGTAGGATATTATTTTATATTCTATAGATAGCAGCTGTATAGGATATCTTCATATTCTGTAGATAGTAGCTGTATAGCTTATTTTCCTATTTCTAGATAGCAGCTGTGGATACATTGATTGTGAAGTTCTGAATAGTACACTGGAGAATTCAAACACTTCAATTCCTATTTCATCAGTTTCAGATGCAAGAACTCAGGATATAGGCAAGGGAAATGTGATTTTCGAGAAGATTGCCGAGATATAGGAATAGTGACACACTTATGAATGAAAGGTTAACTTTTTAGTAATATCAAACGCTTATAGTTATGTTAGTACCTAGGAGAATCACTAGATCTGAAATTTTTGGAGTCATGAATGTAAATGGACAGAAGGATATTTTGATCAATTTTAATCGAAAAGTTCTTAATTTCCCATCTGTTACTCTTCCACAATGGATTAATGTTAAGCATATGTAACTCATGTTGTATATTTCGTGAGAGTGTCCAGCTAGACTACAGTGTTATAGGCTCCAGTAGATCAAAAAGGTAACCAGGTCATGACTTATGCCTCCATCACTCATAAAAGAAAATGGTCAACCAGGGACTACGTCTAAAACTATGCAGCCTAGCATAAATCACCCGCTCTATAAAGACGGCTGATGTAACAGTAAACTGCAAAAGCAGCTACACTTCCGAGCGGATGGACATTGCCTCAAGCCATCTTTCTGCCATGAGAACGAGTATTAAATGTATATGAACTGTAGTAAAATATATCTACAAATAGCACTCTTCCATGATGTCAGTTATGGATCCCAGAATGCACATCCCCTTTTAAGTACTTTAGAAATGCATTTCATATTCAATCATTATTGCGATGGTAAATTGAAACAAAATTTTACACTCAAAAGAATCCATAGATAAACTGAAGATGAACACCTGAATTAATGATACTCACAGGTTCATTTCACATTTCCATTTTTACTTTATTCTTACAGTATTGGAGTTCTAGGGCTCATATCTATTTCTTGCAGCATTTTCCAACATTTCCATCAGTTATTGTACAGCATATTCTCACCTTTCCACGAATTTAAATATATATGTAAGATGCACAAACAAAAATATATTACCTAGATGCTTTCTGAAATTCTGCTAAAAAGGAATAGAAATCTCCTGTGGAGCTCCTTCCCCCTTGTTCGCGACACTTTACCAGGTACTCCATAGCCTGAAATCATACGATTTGTTTAGCCAAATGGGACCCTTTATCACTGATGAAAGATATATGAGAAAAGCATGCAGCTCCTTGGTAAAATAACAATATGACATAATATAGACCACTGATCAGATGAACTGTAGATGTATAATGAGAAGATAGTTCTACAAGAATTGTTCCCACAACGGATGTAACCACCCTCTTCTATGACCATGTGTTAATGCCTTGATTTTATTTTATTTTGGCTATGCCCTAGCTAGTTCTTCACTTCTCACTGCTCATGATTTGGTAGACGTTAGGATTTCAAAACCTGTAATCAACCCAGGGACTGAAAGGAAATTCAGAAAGAGGAAGAAGAATAGAAGAAGACTTAAGAAGAAGAAAAAGGAGAAGAGAAAAGAAAAGGAGGGGGGGGGGGGGGAGCTTGTGTGTACGTCTTTTGGCTCTCCCTGGTACTTCATTTATAATGTAAATCAAGTCTTAGTGTAGGAAAATTTCCTAAATTGAGTTACAGCAAAAAGGAAAATTACATATTGCATAGAGCCTCCCAAATCTACTAAAAAAGACACTATCCTACGGAGATTACTTGTCAACCAAGCAAAAAAGAAAAATAGAAAGTAACTAAAATTGAAACCTAAGCTAAAATAGAAAGTGACATTCTAACAGTGGAAAAATCTCTATTTCTTCCTTTTCTTTTCTCTTGTCTCTTTTCCATGACTCTCTTTGTTCTCTACTCTCCCGTCTCTTCCCCAAGGCTGGGGATTTTCTCATCCTTTCTCCCTAATTCCTCTACAATCTTCTGATAGTACTTAAGAGATATATCTCTCTTCTTTGCCCCTCAACAACTCTTTTCCTTTTCCCTCCCAAGAATTGATATTTCAGGTCTAGAATTGTTGGATCTAAATTCCTACTTATCTCTTTAGAGCTGACCCATTGAGACTCTTTCTTTCATCAACCCATCATATCAGTCTCTCAAATTCTGGTGGATATTTGAACTTCAGGTAATACTAATTAACTTTGGCTATAGATCTCAACAATCATAACCATTAGATCCCTTCAGTAGGCAATTTCAGCCCCTGACACATTGGAAATTGGCCCCTCACCTACAGATCCATATTAATCTACCTGCATCAGAGGTACCATGCACAAGGCAATGTGCATCCACACCTCTTGGCTGAGGTACAAGGGAACAAGACATGAATTAATAACAATAGAGGTAATAAATTGAAAATAATAATAATAATAATAAACACAAAGAATCTGAGGCATACTTGTCTATAACCTATTGCTCGAGTGGCAGAGTTTGAATTTGGAAGTAGACCCATATCGAGAAGCCATCTAGCCTCAGACAGTATTCCATCGCTTCCTGCAGTCAAGAAGTGCTGTCAACAAAAACAAGTTTCAAATACTTTTTTTCCCTAAAATGACTCAAGTCTCTACAACAAAGAAACTTGATTGTTTCAAGAAACATCAAAATTTTCACAGGGCACATCAATCTTTGGGAGGGTTTTAGGTTCATGACCATCCAGAACTGACATTTTCAGCTAATATGCAGTCAGATTGGTCACATAAATGTGTCCTTGCAATCAACTAAAAGGTGGAACATATGGTTGGAATTATCAGCTAGGGAAGTACTGGACCATATTTTTCTAATGTATTTTAGGGGCATTTCCCCCTCTAAGCTTGCATTAGAACTTCCATGTATAAAAGTATAAATAGGAGGGGCATGATTTTATTTCGACTTGATCAGGGATCTCTGTTTCTCAACAGCTATTTTATTTCACTTGTCTCCCTCCCCTGTTCTTTCATCAAGTAGATATGATCTTTCCCCATTCTCAACTCAGATCATATGTGCATGGAAACATGTGGATGTGAGTTATGAGTACATAATGACCTGAAGTCAAACAATACATAGATATAGATGCAATATTACCTCATCAACATTTCTTATTTGATCAAGATAGAGAGCAAGTCTTTCTGAATGAAAAGTAATAATCAAGTTATCCCTCCAAAGCAAAAACTATTTAATTCAGGGCACTTGCAAATCATTATCGTAATGTAGTTCTAGTTAGATCAACTATATTTGCTTCCCAGTTGGGCAAATATAAACGTGTCAGGTGGAAGGATAATGAAGTAATTGGATTATTGAATGTCCAAGTAAGGGTCTGGATGTTTGCATGCCAGATTTTATACAATAATTTACCCTCTCATGTGTATCTATGCATTCATTCCCAGAGTAACCAGGGATGCACCCCCTTGATAGTACCAGAATTTCTATCTTTCCACATGACAAACTATGTTTGTGCTGAAACCTGATGTGTGAGCAGGGGACTCTGCAGCTCCATGCGACTTGCTATGTGGCAGAATAGGTCTTCCAATCAGAATTCCTCCTAGGTGGGCCAACCAGAAAACCTGCTTTCTTATTTAAGTAGTGCTTCTCTGTTATGATAGTTTCCATTTTTTTACAAGCTATGCAACAAAGATGTAGAGGAAACACACTACAACACAACTACTCAGGCAACTCAGCCTTATCCAACTAGATGGGACTGGGACATTGGGTACAAGGAGCCTAGCAGACACAAAAAATTAATACCAAAAAAGTAGAAGAAAAGACAAACTCGAGGATGTTTGATCAAATTGTAGCTAAGAACAAAACTATAGCCGCTCAACATTTGCCTTTGTCCTCAAGAAGAAAGTGTAACACAAAACCAGTGTCTTAGCAACAAAGTCCAACTAAGTGCGGTTAGTCAAGTGGATCTTTAGATTCTTTGCTCTCCAATCAACTCAACTTGAAGTTATCGAGGGAGCAAGACCTAATCTAAGCATGTCTATACCACTTCCCCTGTGGTTATTCTAGGCCTAATTAAGCACTTGTGGTTCCCTGAATCTGAATCAGTTTTCTCCTTCAAATTGGGGCATTCAAAGGCCTTGGTTGAACATGCCCATTTCACCTCAAGTGACTCTCTCTGAGTTCATCATGGATTAGAGCTACTCTGGTCTAGCTTTGATATGCTCACTCCTTAATTTATCCTTTCTAATTTTGCACACATCCTTCTCAACATCCTCATCTCTAGACACAAGTTATCTACTGGCACTTTTTGATTGCCAAGAATTCTGCACCATACATAATACCTGGCCTAATGACAATCCTAAAAAAATTTCAGCAGACCACAAAAAAACTCTCAGACGCACTTCTCCAAGTAGGTCCCAAAATAAAATAAAAAGAATCACGCAAGCCTTGGTGATGAATATTACAACTTCTTTTGTGTAAGGTATACAGCACTAATACACCTGATCACCTGACACTAAGAGAGGTAGCAGGTAAACATATATATGCCCCTACAGATTAGGAACCATCATGGATACCGTGCCACTCCAACATAATTTCAACCAAGATATCACTAAAATGCAATATTGAGACATCTCAAGTATTCAGAGTGGATTTTCAGTAGGGATGTAATTGGATAAACCACAACCTGTTTCCGAATTGACGTTCGTATCCATTTAGCAGAATCTGAACCCTTCCAACACTAATTGAATATGGATATGGTAATCCCCCTTTCTGACCAATTATTATCTGATTCATTTAGCACCCAACTAACTTACATATCTGCTTAGTATCCAATTGTTCCATTGCTGTAACATCTAATCATAACTTTAAAAGAGAGAAAAAAAAGAAAAAAAGAGAGAGAGAGAGAGACCTTCAAAGAAAATCAAACATTAAAAGAAGAGCAGAAGAAAATGTAATTGCTAAACTCTCAAGTCTCAACCCCAACTTTCATCAAAAGAATAGTAAAGACATGAAAAGACAGTAAAAGAATTTATACTCTGTATTTATATCCATATAGGAGAGTCTGTATTAAAACAATACTATTAGATTACTGTCAGAATCCGTCTGAAATCTGATAGGATATTTTTTGAATTCGGCCAAATTTAATTGGATATGAATATCGGTACTATGGTAGTACCACTCTCCAAGCCAAATCTGATCCATTAGATCCCTATTTGTCAGACAGGTCAATCAGGATTGCAATCAGTCAACCCCGAACCATCCTATAGCTGCTAATACCTCACAGTGGCAGTCAGCGATTATGCCGGAGAGGCACATCCTGATCTCATCTCCGATACCAAGCTTTAAATTTTCTGGCATAATGCCTTCTCAGCTGTATAGCTTCTCAAGTTGACTGAACTCAAAAGGCTTAAACCACTCTCAAGTTGACTGAACTCAAAAGGCTTAAACCACTGCACAAGTCAAAAGGCACGCCCTACAACTCAATATCTTCACTGCCTCATTCTCTATTTGCCTACAACCAGGTCCCATACTTTCTTTGTAGTTATTTAAAAGTTAAAACCAATAACTTACTACTTTAATAGTCCTAGAATACCATCACAAGCAAATGACAGAAAAGGGAAATTTTATGGAGAATTTGATTTAGAATCCCACAAAATAACATGGCTGGAAATTCTCATTAGACATTCTTATACAAGATCAGCTAATATAAGTTCCAATGTCAAAACAGTGTGGACCGTGGAATGATGTAGGCCGTCCTAAGAGTACCCACAAAATTTAACATTTGCAAGAAAGGGATAAAAACAAAAACATAAAGTCAAAGTCTGGACAGGTTGAAATTTTTTTACCACTAGATTAGCTGTCTTTTTCGGCAGGTATTTCCTTTAAAACATCATCCATTTAAACATTTACTGCAGAAGAATAAATTCAAGTAACAGGAAGTAGCCGTATGCTCAAGCACCCAAAAAATCTTAGAAGGAAAAGACGGCAAAGATTCCCACATCTCAAATTCCATGAAGGAAACAGACAATGCATTAATGCTACAACATGGTATTTTAATGTACAAAAGCAACAAGTTCAATAAGATATTATTGTAATACCCAAAATTAGGAAACCTGGATGTTTTTTAATTATATAAATTTTCACATTAGGGATGTTTAGTGATTTTCAGGGGTATCATTTTAATTATTCACCCTAGGGACAGATCTATACTTTCATAAACATTATTCTTACCATCAAGTGTATTGGAGGTTATAATTGTAAACAAGAGATTTAAAAAATAGAGTATCTTTGTTTTATAATTTAAATATTAGTTGCGAACTTAGCAAGCAAAATGAACATTTGGCCTAGTGGTTGAGGCTTAACACTAATTTATTAAGATGTCCCAATTTTAGGTCTCATAAAAATCGAAATTGACTATTTTTAATTATTCTCCTAGACGGCTTTTATAAACAAGAAAATAAATGAAATACAAGAAGAAATGGGAGAAAATTAAATAAAAAGAGGGGTAAAATAATATAACATTAAACGAGTAGGATAGGATAAGGAGTACAACTTAATAGGAGTTAGGTGTCCTAAATGACAGGAATAAGAGTAGCGAATGAGTTGGGATGCTTCATTTTTTTTTTTTTTTTTTTTTTTTTTTTTTTTTTTTTTTTTTTGGGGGGGGGGTCTACTCAAACCATTCCCATCCCCCCCCCTCAGGTTGAGTAATAACCAAGTGTTTTACCCCTTTCCCCAATGAATTTGCTCGTTTCAACAAGTACCCGATGTTGGTTATGCCCGGAAGAGAGAAAACAAAACAACAACAACCACCCTTGTCTTAACTAAATGGGGTCGGCTACATGGATTCTTGTCTTCCAATCAACTCTATTTAAGGCCATACTAGATACGAGGCCTAAGCTACACATATCCTTTCTCACCACTATTCTTAAGGTTATCTTAGGCCTAGCCCTAACTCTTCTAATTCCTTCAATCTGGATTATATCACTTCTCAACACAGGGGAATTTACAGGCTTCTATTGAACGTGGCCGTGCAACCTCAAACGACTTTCTCATAGCTTACCACTTATTGGAGCTACCCTCAGACAAACTCTAATATGATCATTTTTTATCTTATCCTTCCTAGTTTTGCCACTCATTTATTATAGCATCCTCATTTTTGCTACACTGAGTATTCCTATATGATTATTTTTAACAGCCCAATACTCTGCACCATACATCATAGCTGGTCGAGCGACGGTCCTATATAATTTTCATCTGAAATTTGAAGGAATACGTTGATCACCCGTGTCGCTGAATGCACTCTCTACTTCATCCACCATATTTTAATTCTTTGGGAAACAATATCCTCTATATCACCTTTTTAATTATGATTGAACCAAGGTACCTGAAATAGCTACTTTGAGGAATCTCCTTAGCATCAAGTTTCACCACCTCATCGTCTGCCCGATCATGACCAATTTACGAACTAGATATCATGTCTTCATTCTAGTTACTTTTAAGCCTTTTAATTCCAAAGCTGCCCTCTAGGATTCTAACTTGGTGTTAATCCCTACTTGAGTCTCATCTATTAACACAATATCATAAGTAAAAATCATACACTAAGGAAACCCGTCTTGAATGACTTTGGTTAATTCATCCATTATATGTGCAAATAAATATGGGCTTAAAGTTAATCCTTGATATAGCCTAACTGTAATTGGGAATTCGTTACATTGTCCCCCCCCCCCATTGTTCTTACACTTGTGACTGAACCATCATACATATCCTTAGCTATGTCCAGATAGTTACTTGTAACATTTCTTTTCCCTAGTGCTTGCCAAATCAACACTCTAGGGACTATCATAAGCTTTTTCTAGGTCAATAAAGACCATATGAAGATCTTTCCTACATTCTCTATACCTTTTCATAAGATTCCTAATAAGGTAAATAGCTTCCATTGTAGATCTTCATGGCATAAACCCAAATTGGTTCTTCATAGTTGTGGTTACTTGTTTCAAACAAGTGTCAATTACTCTCTCCCAGCATTTCATAGTGTGACTCATCAGTTTGATGCCTCTATTGTTATTACAACCCTGAATATCTCCTTTATTTTTGTAAATTGGAAACCACGATGCTTCTCCTCCTTTCATTTGGCATATTCTTTGTGCCCATAATCTTATTAAGCAACTTGGTCAGCAAAGCTAGCCCGAAGTTCCTAATTCCATTCATCTATTGGGGTTTCATCGGGACCTTGCGTCTTGCCTACTTTCATCCTCCTTAAAGCTTCCTTTACTTCAAACATCAAAATTCTCTGCATATATGTTTGAAAATTGGTCCCTAGGTGATGGATTCCCATATAGATTAGGATCCACCACATAATCTCAACCCTTGAAATAAAAATAAAACATGTAATGGACCATAAGAGTCACATGCTGAAATAGAACTTTAAAAGTAACTTAAACTCTAATAAGCACATGCTTAAATTCCATTTTAATACTCTAACTGCCACATCTACTAGAGTTTAAAACTGTTGTAAGTCAAGAGTTTAAGTGAGAAGGGTAGTTTTGTTTGTTAGGATGCTTTATTATTTTAGTCCTATCGGGTATTGTTGTATTCTTTTGTGCATCTACTGTTATAAATAAAAGGCATGCTATGCCACGAAGACATAGGTCAGTTTTGTCTAACTCTTCCAACATAGTATCAAAGCCAATTCTGATCCATCATCATGCACTATTCTCCTTCTCATCTTCCCTCTAAATCACAGAGCACCAAAAAAAAAAAAAAAAAAAAAAAAAAAAAAAAAGAGGAAAAAATCCTCTGCAAAAGGAAAATATTTATCACACAGGGAAAATATTTATCACACAGAAGAGTTCACTGCTTCTTCTTCTCCTCTACCCCCTGCTACTCCAGTCTTGCCTAATTCCACCTACAACCTAGATTCGACCCCCTGCAACCCATCACTGCAACTTCCCTGCTTTCCATTCAACCTACGGCAACACGATGCACCTGCAACTCCTTCTCTACATTGACCAGAACCATTACTGCCTTCCTCTTCTTCTTCTTCTTCTCCCTTTTTTTATTGCAACTCAAGCATTATGGTTTCCTCAGTCAAAAGAAGAAGATAATAAATAGTATTGTTACAAAATTACCCTTAACCAAAACCCAACCAAACCAGACCCATAACCAACCAAACCATGGTCAGACCACCCAAACCTCAAACCATGATCATTTTCACCCTTCTAGGCTCCCTTTTACCGTAATACAAAAATAAATAAATAAAAATAGAGACTTATTTTTGGTAGTGAGTATTTTTTTTCCCTCCCCTACCAAAAAATGTTTCCTTCATCCTTGCTTGATTAATGGTTCCTGCAATGGCTGATCAAACTACACCCAACTCTAGTATATCTAATGATTTTTTCGTTTCCTCTATTCCTTGGGATCATAACTTTCCTCTGCTTAAGATGACAATTGTCAAACTGAATGGGACCAAATTCTCTACAGTGGTCTCGTTATGTTTCTCTTGTAGTTGGTGCTCATGGCCTTATTAGCCATTTTGATGGAACCTCTTCCAAATTTTTTTCTTTAGGTCCACAATAAACAAAGTGGTAACAGATGATTGTTTGGTTAAGGGATTTCTTCTAAATTCTATTAAACAAAGCATAGCAGAGAGCTATCTTTTTCTCCCCCATGTTGCTAATATTTGGAAGGTTGCTCAGGATACATATTCCAAAGTAGGTAATGATGCACAGTGTTTTGAGATCCAAAGAAAGATCCATCAATTGCAATAGAAGGACCTTTCTCTCTGTATTGTAATACACTTAGAGGGTACTATCAGACATTGGATTTCTATGGGAAATTTACACTAACAAATGTTGTGGATGCCACTTCTCAAAAGTGGGAGGACAAGCTTCGAGTTTATAATTTTCTGGCAGGTTTAAACATAGAATATGATCAGATTCAGTTACAAATTCTTTCTCAAGAGCCTTTTCCTTCTCTAGAACAAGCCTATAACATGGTTGATACAAAGGATAGTCGGCAAATAACTATGGTGCATACATAGACTCTTGATAGGTCCGCATTATCTATTGGTTTTGGCAATAATAAGCCTAGATCCAATGATTCATGACCACCTGTGAAGCGTGAATATTGTGGGAAGAACAACATACAAAGGAGAAGTATTGGAAGTTACATGGACGCTCAGCAAGTTCCCTCAAAGGAGGTAAAAGTGGAAATCGGGGCAGCAATCCAGCATATGCAAATCAGGCTATTCCGAACACCCAGAGTACTCCAGCACCTCTTTCCTCAGACAATATCCAAAATCTTTTATGTCAATTGATGACCAGGCTTGACGAGTCCTCTTCTGGGTCAAATCCCAGCACAAGTGTAGCCTCTGCCTACATCTACCACTGTCCCAACATCCCACATGTATTTTTGGCTATCATAGTGTCAATTCCATTTATCCCTCCTATATAATTGACTATGGGGCAACCGACCACATGACAGGCTCATCTTCTTTATTTCATACTTGCTATTTTATTCCTTTTGCTCAGGATGTTCAAAAAGTTGATGGATCTGTCTCTTATTTCTAGAAAGGGTTCCATTATATGTTCACCTACCCTCACCTTTTTCTCTATATTTTGCATGTTCCAAAATTTTTGGTTAACCTATTGTCTATTAGTATTCTTACCCGTTATATGAACAACAAAATAATTTTTTTCCACCTCATTGTGTTTTTTAGGATCTAAAAATCGGGCGTATGATTGGCAGTGGTAAACAAAAGGAGGGGGGGCTCTACTTATTGGACGGCCCTCCATCTACAGTCTCTACATCATCCTCTCTTGCGTAAGTGTCCTTATTGTAGTGGCATAATCGTCTTGGCCACATTGCTTTACTGGTTTTGTCTATACTATTTCCTAACATAGTTAAAAAATGTAATCTTCAATGATTTTCGATGTGATGCTTGCAATTTAGGCAAGCAAACTAAACTTAATTATCCCATTTCTTATAATAGAAGTAAAGTTCCATTTTCTGTTATTCATTTTGATGTGTAGGGTCCCTCTTAGTTGTGTCTATATGTGGTCATAAATGGTTTGTTACATTCATTGATTGTTGCCTAGGACTCTATGGGTTTATCTTTTACACCAAAAAATTGATGTGTTTTCCTGCTTTCAGAATTTCCTTAATATGGTTAAGACCTAGTTTAGGGCTATCCTAAAATCCTTAGGATTGATAACAGGACGGAATACTCAAGTGGGTCCTTTCACTTTTATCTAGTTAATCATGGAATTATACATTAGACTAGTTGTGTCGATACTCCACCTCAAAATGGGGTTGCTAAACGCAAGAATCAACATCTTCTTCAAGTGGCATGATCTATTATATTCACTATGAATGTGCCCCCTTGATTTTGGGGTGATGCAGTCCAAACCGCCTCCTATCTAATTAATAGGATGCCTTCCTGAGTATTAGATCAGTGTTGTCCACTTGAAGTTCTTTTAGGGACAACCAACTTTAGAGTTCCTCCTAAGGTCTTTGGGTGTGTTGCCTTTGTCTGGAACCACCATAGTCATGGTAAGTTAGATCCTCGTGGGTTACGGTTTATATTCTTGGGTTACCCCTCTACACAAAAGGGGTATAAGTGTTACCATCTTGGCTCGCGTCGGTTTTCTATTTCTATTGATGTTGTCTTTTATGAACAAGTTCCTTTCTTTTTCCTTACTCTTTTTTAGGGAGAGAGTGTTAGTGAAGAAGCTCTAGTGTTCCTTAAGATTCCTCCTAAGGTTCCTAATGTTGAATTTCCTTTGGCCGATTCTCCTTTGGAAGATGGTGACAAAAACAACTAGTGGATGATGTGCAGGGGGAGACTAGACCTCCTCTGAAGACCTATCAAAGAAAGCAGAAAGTACACCCTTTTGAGCCACGCCAATTGGAAGCACCGGCTCCTAGTCTTGACTCCTCCTTGTGAGCCTGTCTCTAACCTTGATTTACCTACTGCATTGAGAAAGCAGCCACGTGCTTGCACTATACACTCCATTTCTGATTAAAAGCTTTATTTCCTCTTTGTCCTCCACCTCTATTCCTAACTCATGGCTCAAGGCATTTGCGAGGTATTATGATTGAAGGGCCTTCTTCAGGAACTTGGGGCAGATTAAGAAGAACCTATAAGGTTGTATTCTGACAGCAAGTTAGCCATCAGTATAGCCCATAATCCAGTCCAGCATGATAGGACTAAACATATAGAGATTGACAAGCATTTTATTAAGGAAAAGGTTGAGTCAGGGCTGGTTTAGATTACTTTTGTCACATCTGATAATCAGTGTGTTGATGCATTCAAAAAGAGTTTTGAGTGTCAAGTTGTTTAGTGGCATTGTTAGCAAGTTGGGAATGATAGACATATTTGCACCAACTTGAGGGGCAGTGTTGTAAGTCAAGAGTTTAAGTGAGAAGGGTAGTTTTGTCTGTTAGGATGCTTTATTATTTTAGTCCCACATCGGGTATTATTGTATTCTTCTTTGCATTCTACTATTATAAATAAAAGTCATGTTATGTCACAAAGACATAGATCAGGATTTCTCCAACTATTCCAACACAAAAACAACTAAGGATTCAATAACCGACTCAACTACTAACTTAACATAAACTTCCAAACCAAATTGGACTTTGTAATTAAATTGGAATTAAATTCCAGCAATCAAATAGGGCTTAAAATGCCTAAAATACCCCTCCTAGGCAGTCCGGCCATCCTAGGGAGGCTACTTGGAGCTATCTAGTGGGCCCACTTTGGGTTTCGGCTAGGGGTAAGATTCGTGGTCATATCAGCTCTCCCCCGCTTGAAGACATTCATCCCCCATGAATGGTTGATTACTGTTGGGACTATCTTCACACTAGGCCTCTGTGGAGCTTTGCTTGACTGGTTATCATGACTAATTGGATCTTATCTAGGATTTTGCTAGCTGGTGCGCATGGTCTGTCTCTTCTGGCATCTTCAACTAGAGGGATAGGAGTATGATCTTCTATCCTTCATACTCAAAGATGCACTTGTTCTCTCGGCAAGGGATAGTTACGTCTTCATCATAAAACCATGGCCTTCTTATGATGATGTCAGTTGTCTTATTGGTGATGACACCAAACCAAGTTTCATCAAAGTAGGAGTGTAGAGTGACTGGGATGAGGTATCTAGTAACCACATCCAACTTCAAATTGTTAAGTAATGCTACCTCGTAGGGTTTGGGATGCTTCTTCGGTTGGAGTCCTGCCTTCTCTATGAAACTCTTTGACATTGCCTTGGGCTAGTGCAATGAGTCCTCCTGCTCTCAGTCTTGTGTGAAAGATAGAGTTCCTCTTTCAATCTTCCTTTTCAATAGTAGTCATTAGGATCCTAGAGACCAGATTGCAATGGACTTCTGGATGTAACTTATTTGCATTGTACTTCTCCTCCTCAACTCTAGTGGTGGACATTCTTGGATCTCTTAAAAAATTGACTCTGACTGGGGTAACTCTAAGACTGCAAGCCCTCTTCTCTTAGGCCACTCTCTAAAGAAGTGACCTCTTTCATTACAATAGAAAGACTCGCTAAGGTTGTTGCTGAAGACTATCCCACAATTTTTTGTTCTAAAAGGATTTGTTACCTTGAGTGTTACAGTTGTAGTGGGACTGTAGGGTTTGGCGACAAGTGGATCTCTTTTTTAGTTTTGACCTCCCTACTTCTTTTGTGCTGAGAGGACTCTACATGGAGAGCCTTATCAAATAGGTCTCTCAGAACTACTATGTTAGTGACTTCCAAGACTAACTGGACCTTAGACTTTACTCCAAGTTTGAACAGGGTCATGGTCTAGAGCTTGCTTTCTTCGGTGCATGTTCTAGAAGCTAGGGAATCAAACTATTGGATGTAATCAGCAACAAACAGTGTACCTTATTTGAATGTGTGGAATTGCTCTTGCAACCTAGCTTTGTGGCACTCGCGAAGGTATGTTTATGTAAGCTCTCTGCACATCTGATGCCATGCAGTGGGTTATTTGCCTTTGTAGTCTCTTTCCATCATACTCCACCAATCTTGGGCGGCTTCAACAAGTTTGGTTTTGTCTAGCTGCATTTTCCTATCCTCAGAGAGATTGTACCAATCAAAGTAATCATCTAGGGTTACCCTCAAGTTATAGAAAACCTGTGGATCAAGAGATCCATTGAACTCCTTCAGTTCTAACTTTATCTTGTGCTGATCTGCACCTCTACTCTATTCATGACCTCCATTAAGAAGTAGGCCCTCAAGTATTCTTCCAGTGAGGGTAGTGCTACAAGTGGCCTCCTTTGTTGCCCATCGTCATTCTTATAACGATCAAAAATAGAGTTTTTCATACCTTGATTCTCTAGTGTGGCCGTTTCTATCTCTGGACTACATAGGGTGATATGGTTATGGTCCTTATGGATCATCATCTATGTACCTTCTTATGCCACTTTCTCCTCCATGGGGCTTACATAGACTTGTGAGTTAACTCTAGGTGGTTTTTTTTTTTTTTTTGGGGGGGGGTGGGAGAGGGGTTTGGGTGTTAGCATAGGATCTCCAGTTATGGCCCATTCTAGATTGATGACCCTTAAATTCATCTCTGTCATCTATGTAAGTATCTCTTGTTGGGCCTTAAGAATTTGCAGCAACTTTGTATCAATGCTTAGCTCATCCATAGTGACTTAAGACTTCTAGAAGTTGCTGGCAACTACAATTAATATCAATTGATGTGAATCCAATTCTAGGACTAGGGTTTCTTGAAAAGATTCCCTAAAATTAAGGATCCGCCTAGAATCTTCTAGCAAATAACTCAGTAATTGTATGGGATACCAACAGGTTGCTCTGAAATAGATGGGAGTTGGATGGAAATACTAGGGAATAATAGATGGGTTCTCATGAGATGATGGAAATAACCTAAATTTTTAACAAACCTAATGGGTTGGGACCAATCGGAAAAAGGACTTAGGGTTTCGAAATAGAATTGGATTTGAGAAAGGATCCTAAGGATGGATATGGGTTGAAGGGAAAAACTAGGAAATTGACAGGGAAACAGTTCAAGAATCTGAAAATCTTGGGCAACTTGATTCTTTCTCTTCTCTTTTCCTACCTTTTTTCTTTCTTCTTCTTCTTTTCTGTTTTTCTGTTGCCGCAAGGAGGGACAGAGAGAGGGGCCAGAGAGGATTGGGAGGGACAAAGGTGGGGTCATAGGGCAGGGGCAGGGTAAGGGAGGGGCCTAACAGGGTTGTAGGGGGCAGGGGGGAGACGGAATAGTGGTGTAGTGGGGGTCTGGGTATGCTGCTGCCCAGGTCCACCAGCAGCGGAAGCGGTGGGAAGGTTTGGCCAGGACAGGGGAGAGGCAGGGGTGACTTGCGTGGGCCTGGGGAGGGAAGGGCCTAGGGGAAGGAGTAGGTGCTGCTGTGAATGCAGGGAATGGGTGGGAAGGGGCTGCAATGGGGTGGCTGTGTTTTCTAGAAGCTGTGCAAGAGTGCACGGGAAAGGGGAGAGGGGAAGGGTGTGATCGCCTAAGAGTGCAGGGGAAAGGGCTGGGACTTGTGTATACTTACTTGGAAGCTTGCTGTGAAGATTAATGGCTGCTGTTGAACATGACTTTTCTGCAATTATCAATAGGTGTTGATCCTTGAACAAATCTTACTTAACCATGGCCCCCTCAACAAGGAACCATGATCCTTAAATCAAACTCAATTTTATTCAATAATCAGACTTGAGTTCCAAAGAAAGAATAGGCTCTTATTTATAGCCTACTAAAAGACTCTTAACACTAAGTGGGAATCCTTTATAGATTAGGATCCCACCACATAATCTCAACCCTCGAAATAAAACAAAACATCTAATGGACCATGTCACAAAAAGCTGATCCACTTACTTATGCTCGATGGTTCGACCACAGTCAATTCGGGAACACTCAAGCCGACCAAAAGTACCAAATGAATCATGGTCCAACTCTCCAAATAAAAGGATAAGAATTCCATTCTCAGTAAACCAAGATAACTGACTCGAAGTTCATGTTCCAATCGAATTCTACAATCACAGTTCAACAAATACTCTAAATCAATAGAAGAGTTCCATTCGAACTATGACACTGGACAGGAAAAGGAACCTCTCTAGAAAACCTATAAATACTACTGCATCTATCAGTCGAAGGTAAGTATTCTGGAGTAATTATTTCAGACTTTAAGAAGTACATGGACTTCTCGCTCTCTCAGACTCTGCTCCTCACTAACTAGCTTGTCGGAGACGATATTTGACCAACACAAGTCGAGCACGTTTTTTGCAGGTTCATACGTTCGATCGGTCGAGCAGGATTCTGCATCAAGAGAACATTATAGTCACATGCTGAAATAAAACTTCAAAATAACTTCAACTCTAATAAGCACATACGTAAATTCTATTTTAATTAGAACTCTAATTGCCACATGTGCCAGAGTTTAAAACAACCAAAGACTCAATAACCAACTCAACTGCTAACTCAAAACAAACTTCCTAACTAAACTGGACTCTGTAATTAAACTGGAAATTAAATTCTAGCAATAAAACAGGGCAGAAAATGTACAAAATACCCCTCCTAGGTGCTTCAGCCAGCCTAGCAAGGCTTCTTGGAGCTATCTAGTGGCCCCACTTAGGGTTTTGGCCAGAGGTAAGACTTGTGGTCACATCACTCTCAATTGGATTGAAGCATTCCTTTTGATTCACCTAGGACATCCTTAGTCACCTTCCTAATACATATAGCCATCTCGTTCCACATTGCATTGGTGTCCCCCTCACATTCCCACTTTCCTTGTTTGACTACTTTATTATTGAAGGATTCAAGCAATCTCCTTTTATATTCCACCATCTTATCCTAGGATAGTTAACCCCACACCTTTTATATGTTTGAGGAGTTAGGCACATATCTAATACCACTAGTCTATGTTGTGCGGTTACGCTTTCCCTAGGTATCACCTTGCAATCCTTGCACAACAATCTATCACACCTTCTAGTTAGGAAGAAATCTATTTAGCTTCTGATGTCCACTTTTGAAGTTAATTAATTACTCCTTTATAGTTTTAGATAGAGAGAGAGGTTAAAAATAAAAATAAAAAGAGAATCTTGAAGGATGAAGAAGAGTTGACTAAGGAAAGAGATGTAAAGTCAGGATAAATCTCAAATAAATAAGAAGGAAGAATCACGAAACAAGAGAAGAAGAGGAGAAGTTGTAAGTAAGCGTACATCATATTTGTATGGTTTGTTGATTTGGGTGTTACTTGGTATACTTATCATCGTCAAATTATGTAAAATTGCAATAAATTATTATAAACATGAGTGGCATGTGATTAATCATGTGTAAAATGCATCTTGTTTTACGTGATGGATAATTGTCAAAGCTGCCTAAACGCTCTTGATTACTGATTGGATATTTTGGCATGAGGGTAGATATATTATGCTTAGGCATGTGTTGCTCAAATGTGGAATCAGCTAGAGAGTTTGAGGATAAATAGACTGCACCGTACCACTGTAGAGTTCTAGCCAAAGAGATAAAGTGTTTCATAGGGCCGTGGAACATCCATTGTCACACAGTGGGTGGCAAAAGGGTATACATACTAGTCCGAGTGGATGACTTAATGTACACTCAGTCATAGAGTGGGTGACAACAGAGAGTGAATGGTCACAGAGTGGGTTACAACAGATTGGAACGATGTTTCTCCCATGTTATGGCAGTGACAGCCTAATTCCCTCAGTGCTGGCTTAGATTATAAAGAGTAGTTATGACCAAAAGTTTTTTGTGAAAGTGCTGTTTTGGGAAAACCAAAAGTATCTTGTGGACAAATTTGAGAAAATCGAAAAGTGTTTTGTTTATTCATCTGTGCTTCTTGGCTGTTGTTTCTGTGGTGTACTCTTATTATATTATGCCTTACTGGGCTATTCAATTTTACATGAAAATTTATTGAGATAAAAGCATGCTTTGGTGGAAGGTTCAAGGGTGATTCAAAAATTTATTTTTGTTTTGTTATATGGATGTAATAAGGAGCAATTTGAAAGGTAACTTTGATAAATTGAATTTGGAGAATCTGAGTTGGATAAACATTAGACTGCCACCAGTAAGAATCATTTGAAAAAGTTATTCTTTGATATTTAAATTAGCTTATTATTTGATATTTAAATTGGCGACTCAAATTTTATGATATGTTTTGGATGCTTCCATTTGGTATTGCTGATCTCAGGTTCATGTCCATGAGGGTCAACCCTACCTTTATTCTGGTTTGGGTCACCATACATATGGACCCACCAAAAGTAATACCCTAACAGGTGTGATCGATTATTGTAGAATTGACTGACCCAAATTGAACTGAAACTTCTAAAGCATTAAACATACAACAATAAATGTTTCCAATGAATGCAGCTTTATGGAATGGAACTAAATACCTGTAAGCATGTCCTCACAGCGCCAATCAATCATTCTATAAAGATCCAATCTCTGAGTTGAAAGGAAAAAGCAAATGAAGTCATAATCCAAATCCTTTGAAAGATTTTCTCCAACCCCATCAGCAGAATTATTTCCAACCCAAGATGTTTCTGACATTCTAGAATCAAAACGTTCCTTGAAAGAATCATATGGCACTTGGAAAGTAGATGGGGGTGATCCACTAGACTGACGCACAAAAAGAAAAAACAAACAAATGTCAGAAATTTAAAGAGGTACCCTCCATATTCGAGAAGTACATACCTAGCACAAAGTAAATTTAGGGAATGAAACTCAAGTGGGCAGGGAAAGGTGCCTCAATGTGAAACCGAGGAGCCATTTGAAGTCATTTAACCTCATTCAAAGTCTGGCTTTGGCTAACCTCAGGCTGGAAAATCTGAACCCCAAACCCACCCTGGCCTGGACTGTGAAACAATAGTTTGGTATTTATAAAATTTTGAATATTCCAGTGTCGAAGTGGCTAAATGAAATGGTTTGCCATACATAAATATGTTTCAGCTGAATTCCAGTCTAATATTTCGTTTCATCAATATCTCTGTTCCAAATATTCTTACATATCTGATTTAAAAGCATAGTTTCAAATAAATCCATTTATTTTGGTAGTTTAGACAGAGAACAGGGATAAAGCCAATTTTTATTTAGTTTTTCTATTTTGACCAATCAATGAAATGTAGGGTTGGAATGAGTACTTGGGTAGCAAAGGAAAACACAATGTTTTGCTGTCTTGTTACAATATTTCTTTGTTTAAATGCATTGAACCAGATACTCCTTGTTGAATGCACTGAACGAGTACTTAAACCAAACCCGTAAATATTTTGACTGAATTTTCAGTTTCAGGTCGAGACATTTTGGCTGGGCTAAAAACAGAAATCCTGAACCTTGTGTAAAATCCATGCCAAAATATAAATAAATAATTACCACAAAGAGATGCATTACCTCAAGTTTGGAGATGGTAGTTAATATGGCTTAACACAGGAGAGCTTTGTACATAGTTATCTGGTTATAAATGTTAACAGTACCGTGATTGCAGATAAATCAGGAATGGGAAAGCCCAGGCTTTGGCTTTGACATAACCCGACAGGCTGCAATTTGTTAACCTTAAGCCAGCTCACGGGCCAGAAAAACCACCCCAAGCACAAAAAGATTGGACAGGGCCTGGGTTTCGGATCCCAGTTGCAACGACATTATATCAAGGGAAATTTTCTTTCTCCTTGATGTTATACTCTAGTTACTTTAAATTTCACATCAAAAGTTCAACCGCTGATTCCCCTCCTTCACCTCCCCACCCCACCAAAAAAAAAAAAAGTGAACTCTTACCGTCTTACATCTCCCCTACTCTTTCTAAATGTCCAAATTACCCTCCACCCACACCCTGACCCTATCACCCCACCCCCGACCCTACCTTACCCACCCCTGCTGCAATGCCTCCCACTCTACAAATCCCCACTACCCACACCCTGACTCTACCTTACCCTCCTCTATGAATCATCCCCCTGACTCTACCTTACCCTCCTCTATGAATCATCCCCCTGCCTCTCCTCTCTCACACTCGCCTCCCCCAGCAACCTTCCCCAGCGCTGTTACACATCCAACCCAACAAGGTCCCACCTCTCTCCTTAGTCCTCTTCTCACCGTGCCCCCACCCAAACCTGCCATAGACCCTGCTACCACTCCCACTGCACCATACAAATCCCACCGCAATCCACCTCGTAAATACCTCCTCACTCCATAAACTGAAGGCTGTAAAGAAACATACATGTAGTTTCAAATCTATATGAATGAAATTGCTTTCTGAGAGCACTTCCATTCACTCATGTGAGGGAGAAATAAATTATAAGAGATGCAAATGTGTAAGAGACTTGTTTTCAATAATACCAGCATATCCTTATAGATTATCCAAAATTGGGTATGTTATGAATCTCGAAAAAAATGAATAGTGGTCTAATTGGCAACTATAAGGTGAACAAGAATCGTCTCAAGGAGGTTTTAAATATCTGTAACATTAGGCACCTCAGCATTATTCATTTTCATGAAATAATTGAATGTAAGACTGAGTAACTTTTCTCTTTTTTCCTCCCTTCTTTTCATTCAACTTGGTTTTCAACTTTTTGGTGGTACATGTGTGTAACTCATATTTTGCATTGCAGTGATTGAAGAAGTTGTTAGATCTTCAAACTGCAGACAAAAGTTATCTTGCTCCGGGGAACAGGCATAGTGGGGATCTTGCTTCTTACATTCATTGTCAGTTTGTCACTGAAAATTTTGGATGCCTGGTAAGCATATCCCAGGCAACTGGTCATGGTCTTCATCACTAATCTAGAGTTTCTTATTTTGGATGGGGGCAGGGGTAGTAATCACAGGATTGCAAAAGGGGGTGGTAATGCAAAGAGAAATTGGTTCACAATGTTCTATCTCAGAACCAGGTCAATTGTTGGTCCAAGATCAACACCAAGCAATGACGCAAAAAGCATGCAGATAGCCTGGCCAGGACCTACCCTGTTGTTTAATATGGAGTTCTATTTCTTTTCCCTCTATGTTCAGTTATCTTGAACCAGCTACTGGAGAAGATTTTTGGTATTGCTAATGTGTCTTTTAGATGTCCATAGAGTCACCAACTTGCTTGGTTTATGATTTCTATATATTGGGGGTCGATGTCCAATGCAATGGGTTTTACTTTCCTAGGTAGTATCAATTAGTCTTATAGTTTTCCTAGCTAAGTAGTGATTCTTGCTTGGCTGCAGCTTTCTACTTCTTGTTTTTGTTTCCTATGTCTAATGGTTTGTTAACAACATACGGGTTTCAGTTTCTAGGTGTGGGAATCCAAACTTGTCTTGAGAAATCAACAGTCTTTTAATTCAAGAGGCTATTTGTACCTCCTCCTGAGCTATATAATTGCATCATGGGATGCTATCCTAACACCCAGACTTTTTTTTTTTTTTTTTTGGTGGGGGGGTTGGGGTTGGTCTAGTGTGGGTGGGTTAGGAGTTGGGGGTGCAGTTGGGTTTTTTTTTCCCTACCCCCCCCCCTTTTTTTTATTATTTTGGGGGGGGGGGGGGGTTGGTTTGGGAGTTCGCAGTTTTTTGAGAACCCAAGATACAACAGTGAGACTCAACAACCCAAGTGGCAGACCTACAGATTGGCCTAGGTGGAACTCTCAACACTAATAATCTGGTGGAGCTCCATGATGTATCCAGCCCCCAATGAGCCCAAAAGAGCCAATAAAGGGGCCCAAGTGGCGAAGCCCATTTGGATGTTGGGCCAAACCAACGGGGGCTGAATTCTATCCAAGGGTAGAATGGTCAATTTCCTACCCTTGGATCAAACTTAATTAGTTGACTAAATCCACTTTTATTTCTGAATTTTAATTCTATTTTTATTTTTGATTTGGAGTCTTGGTAGTTGAGTTAAAGTAGGCATTTTCTTGTTAGTTTTATAGGGTTTTTATTTTAGGAAGTCCAGTTTTAGTAAGTAGTTTGATTCCTATTAAGTAGAGAATTCATTAGTTGAGTCTCGGTTACTTGGGAACCAAGTTTCATTGTTTGAGTCTATTTGGGTTAAGTGGCTATAAATAGCCTAGGCTTATTGTAGTTTGACAGATTGAATGGTTAATGAATTGATTAAGTGAAAACTTGGCTTGAGAAGTCGTGGGATCCCTGGGAGGGTGACCTGTGGCTGGGTATGAGTTATTGTTTCTGCATAGTTCAAGTTGTTTCTTCTTCTTCCAGCACTCAAGCAACAATCACAGCAATCTTTCTCAACATACAAGTATAGCCCCTTTCTCAAACCCTAGAAACCATCCTCCTTTCTCCTTCTTCCCACATTTTCAGATCCCAACCCAACTAGAACTATCTCATTTACCCCAAAACACCTCATTATACTCTCCCTAGAGTCTCCGAAGCCAATAGTTACAAGTCCTAACCTCTATTTCCCCAAACCTGTCCTATTTTCTGAGTTCTGAAATTTCTGCACTTCATCTTCTTCAATTGAAGTCAAGGAATTTTAAGAAATTCCAGAAATTTTCTAAAACATCATAAACTCCTTCCTACATACCTAAACCTGATTCTGAACTGCAAAATAGTCCTTCACTAGTGCTAAACTGCAGAACAACAGCCCAATTCCCCAAACCCTAACCCTAGCCGAATCCCAATTCAACTAGGATTGTAATAGTTCCATTTTAAAACAAAAAGGGAGAAGAAAACGGATCGGTTTACTTTTGACAAGGGAATCTAAGCAATTTAAGTTTAGGGGAATGAGAAATTTTCTCATATATGTATATTTTTAAGATATGCATGATTTACCACTTCAGTGGTAATCACATTATGCGGGGTCCACCATAGATTCAATTAGATTTTATGTGGGGTCCACATTTTCTATTTATGTAGATTGAAGGAACTAGAAGAGTTAGGGGCAGACTTAAGATAATCTTAAGAGAAGTGGTGAGAAAGGATATGCACAACTTAGGCCTTGCATCTAACATGGCCTCAAACAAAACTGATTGGAAGGCAAGAATCCATGTAGCAGACCCCATTAGTTGGGACGAGGCTTCTTGTTGTTGTATTTGAGATTTGGTTATTAATTGCCATATGAAACGCTATACGTGAAAGGGAGATTCAAGGCTTCATTTACTCAAGGCATGTATCTAAAGATGGTATTCTACAGCAACAATATCTACCTACTTGGTCTGTAGTAACCCATATTGTTTTTTATCTATCTACTTGGTCCACAATAACTTATAATGCCTTTAGGGCCTGTTTGGTTACGCGAATCCAGAGATTTGAAATCTCTGGATTCACAAATGGGAGATTTATACCTATTTGGCTGTGTGAATCTCTAGATTCATGAAATCTGAGATTCACATTTTTACACTAAAAACGTGAATCCGTAGATTTATGGGTATGAGGTGAAATCCAGAGATTTCACCCATACTATCAAAGCGTTCCAGATTTGAACCATAATTCAATAAAAAATTTTAAGATAAATCGATTCTCCAAAATTCAAACTAACCATTTATTCACCTTTTTGGTCAGCAATAATGTAGCCACGAGATTTGGTTGATTTGAAATCTCTAATTCAATCTCTGTAACTGTCCTTTTACGGTTTATCCTTTTACCTACCTACCTACTTGTTCCACGATGTCCCCACACTACCTTTTATTCACCTTTTTGGTCAGCAATAATGTAGACTGTCATTTTACGGTTTTACCTACCTACTTGGTCTACAGTAACCCATACTGCTTTTTACCTACCTACTTGGACCATAGTAACCCATACTTTTTTTTTTTACCTACCTACTTGGTCCACATTAGTCAATATTGTTTTCTACCTACCCATACTTTTACCTACCACTTGCCTTTTTGCAATAACTTATGTGTCGACATCCCTACTATCGGCATTATTTGGATAGTGCCTTTGATGCTACTACTTGCCTTTTTGCAATAACTTATGTGCCAACATCCCTACTATTGGCATTATTTGAATAGTGCCTTTGATGCTACTATACTTATGGAGTTTGTTCATCTTCAACAATGCCAATTGTTCTCATTATTGGATGGTTCGTTCGACATGAAGAATTAAAGATTAATTTTGTAAATTGCAGTTGATTATCTCTTGGGTGAAGTTCTCTTGGTGTTGATTATCTCCTGGGTGAAGTTCTTCTAGTGTTTATTGGCATCTACTATTGCTACTTGTGTTCAAAATGATGGAGTTTTTAATATATGTTCCTGTTATTCCAAGCATGGTATGAGATCTCGCGAGATATCTCAGTTTCTTGCATAGTTGTTAAGGCGTCGCCTAAGCATCGCCTCGGCGTCCGGGTGCCTTCGAAGCGCCTCAAATTGGCGTCGCCTTATTTTTAGACAATAAGGCAACCGCCTTAGGGTATGAGGTGTCGCCTCAGGTGCCTCGGACGCCTTATACCTCAAGGCGTCCGCTTTTTTTTTTTTTTTTTTTCCTTTTTTTGAATCACATGAAAGATGCCAGATTGAAGGCATATATTGAATTACTTATTAGATTCCGATTGTAAAGTATCTATTGTTTGAACCTATATGCATATTTATAACGGAAGCTACAGGTGATCAAATGTTAAAATAAAAATAAAAACAAACAAAACTCGAAAGAGAATAAGTTCTTGACTTGAGTCTCACACTCTCACTCTCACTCTAATCCTAATCTCTTTCTCTCTTCCTCTCTTCTTCTCTTCCATTCCCGTGACGATACTCCAGCAAGCAGTGGCCAGCGACAGGCGACTTCTTCTCTTGGTTTCTTCCCACGACTTTTTATTTAGGACCTAATATGTGTGGTTTGTAGTATGTTGGATGACATAAGGTAGGCTAATATTAGTTTTTTTATTATATAAGATATGATAGATTTCTAATGAATTAGAGTGAATGAGATGTACACTAAAAATTTCACTTAAAACGCCTCAACCGCCTTAAAAGCGCCTCGGAGGGCGCCTCGTTGACTCATCGCCTCGACTAGCCTATACCACCTCGTATCGCCTCGCCGCCGTGACAACTATGGTTTTTTGGTGTAGTGAGACATGATGGGCAGTGATTCTAGAGGTTCCCAAATCTCACTACGAGATCTTGCCATCTCGCGAGATCCCACCCTTATAGCTCTCGAGATGGTGAGATGGTTCCTTTTTTTGTCCAACCTTTTGGTTCAAGGAGTTTTAAAGCCACAATCTCATACGAGAGAGGCCTATCTCACCTCTCTCTCGCTACTCTCGCCTCCGTCCCGCTAATATCTCGCCCATCTTGTCGGAAAGTTGAGTTTTGGCAGGATTTTTTTGGGGATTCAGTTGGTATTCAACTTCCAAGCACCTTTAACACATATCTACAGCTTCAAATTAGCAACATTTAAGCTCATTTCAGCTTTCATCTTCAACAAATGTAAGATTATTGCCCAAAACTTGAAATTTGCAAATGCTATGTTGTACAATAGGTGTATGCATGTGATGTAAATATATGTTGATCTACTAGTGCAGATCTACACTTTATATGAAAAAATTTAACTTTCTGATATTAATTTAATTTCTGTATTTTAATATTTAAAAAATATAATTTCTAAAAAACTAATTAAAATTAAAAAATATAGAAAAATACTTATGATATGAGTGTGATTCTAACTTATGTTGGACTACATTGAGAAGGCTAAAACCCCATGTAGTTCTATTTTTTATTTACATGCTTGCTGTATTTTTTATTTAAATAATTAAATAAAAAATTATTAAAAAAATAATATCTATTGAAAAATTATCTCTTTTTTTTCAAAATGATGTTTATGTTATGAAGTTTATTTTAAAATACAAACACGTCTGTTTGGGCATTGTATGTATGTTATCTTAGAACAAAGTGTGTCTTGTTATTCTATAAATTGTTTTTACATGCTTTTAATTATGTATAAATGGCAACTAGTGGAAGTGGCACTGGCAGAGGGGCCCAGGACACTGCTTGGCAACATGGGGATCCAATGATTGCCGACAAGAAAAAATCCCAATGCAAGTACTATTATCTCAAGACCTTGATCTAGTGGTTCAACCAGATTGAAGCAACACTTGGTTGGTGGCTACAAAGATGTTGCCAAGTGTGCCAAAGTTCCTTATGAAATGTAAACAAGCAATTGCAGCAAGTCTAAAGGGAGGGAGACAAAGAAAGGATGAGAGGGCATAAAAGCAAAGGGAATTTGAGGATGCAGTGCTACAGAGACCTTTTGTTGATGTTGATGAGGAGTCAGATGACAATGAGGAGATGAGGAATATGGGTATTGAATCAAAGTCCAAATGGAGACACATGAAGGCTGCAATGGAAGCTAGCAAACAGTCTTGACAATTTGAGAATATGAGGCAATATGAATAGTCAAGAGGAGTAGGTGGTTCAAGGTCAAGGTCATCCATGCCAGCTAGACATAGTTTTCAAGAAAGTGGGGGAAGTGAGAGAACTCAAAGGAGGAGGAAGACTGCACATTTGGATGCCACATTTCACCAAGACTCCACCCTCTTCAGGCATCAAGACACCTATCAAAGAAGCATCCCATATATGTTTGCTAGAGGTAAAGAAGGCGGTAAGGAGGAGGAAGCTAGGGTGGCAATCTAGAAATTCATGCTCTACAGCAACATTGCAGCCAATGTAGCCAACACACCACACTACCAGGTGATGATCAATGTAGTTACTAGGGCAGGTGTAGGGGTTAAAGGCCCAACAGCTTGGGAAGTGATGCATAAATATTTACCAAAGGCAAAGAAGGAGGCGGAGGACTACAGTGGTTCATTGAAGGAACAATACGCAACATATGGCGTTACTATGATGGTTGATGAATTGACTGGACCTACTAGACAGTCCATCATTAATTTCATGGTGAACTACAATGGAAAGACAACCTTTCCTTAAGTCAATGGATGTGATGCCCCGCATCTTTTTATGTTATTATTTTATTATTGGGTATGAATGCTTCAATCTTTATGATTATTAAAGGAGCATGATGATTGGTTTAATGGTTTAATCAAATGGTTCGAGTGCAGTTAAAGAATAGCTTAAATGAGACTAGATTCCAATTGATATTTTGGTTGAGGTCAAACACCGCTTGTGGGTCCTACAACAGTGGAATTAGACTGAACTAAAAACGAGGAATCAATATTCGCACCTCAAAGTGGGCCCTGCGTAAGATAATATAGTGGGCCCACAAGCCCATAAAGGAGCCCACTATTTAATTAAAAATATATATACATATAAATAATATGCTTTATATAATATAATATATATATATATAGTTAAGGTTGATAAAGTAAACAAGAGAAAGGTATTATGTGTGGAAACAGAAGTGAGTTAAGAGAGAGAGAATGAATAGAAAGGTTTATGCGTACAGAGAAAAGACAGAAGAAGAATTAAGGAGAGAGAAGAGACTTTATGTACAGAGACGTGTAGAAGAAAGTTGGGGAGAAGAGAGAAGAGAGGACGCAACACAAACATACCAGGGAGAGATTGAGAGGAGAGGAAAGAGAAAGTAAAGAGAGAGAAAGGTTGCGAAAGTTTTGGCTGCATATCCTAAAATAGCCGATAATTATTTGGATCAAGACACACACATGGAACAAGAACATGTAGGTGATAGAGCAACCTATGTATGTTATAAGTGGGTGATTCCACTAAGTAAACAGGTAGCATTCACATGTTAATATAGAATTGATTTTATTTACTCTTACACAATTTATGGAAATGCATGATATATTGCTATGTGAATGAAATAGAAATGCATGGGATCAGATGACAACTTAATGACTTGATTGAACTACTTGAATTGAAATGTCAATAGTATTCTTGAGATGTTGAATTATAAATTGAAATGACGCTTATGCTTGTTAAATGTAGAATTATCATGCTCTCGTATTTAAATGATTGGATTGTATGAATTGTGTCTAGTTTTATTCAGATAAGACTAAGTGATGATTGAAATACAAAAGGTATGTTGAAATGAACAGAGCATAGTAATGCAATATTGAAATCAAATGTAAAAAGAGTAAAAGAAAAAGAAATAAAATGTTAATGGCTTATGTAAGTCCTAGTACTTAACGTACACAAATGGGAGGGCATGAAGCGGCTTCTGTAAGTCCTGGTACTTAGTGTACCCAAATGGGAGGGCATGAAGCAAGACTGAAAAGTGGAAAGATATACTAGATTGATGATGGCTTTCTGTAGAGAACACCTAGCCTTGTGCCAAAAGACTGAAAAGAGAATCTTAATGAGAACCTCTAAGACTGAGACTGATGCCACTTGTGTGGTTTAGACTAATGGTGCTCTATCTATAGGTAGCGCTTAGGTGTGGTTTAATAATGAAAAAGGAAAAGGAAAATGAAAAGAAAATTGGAATGCATGATTTTATATGACTTTGAAGTGATAATTGATGCATGATGAACTGCTAGACTTACTTACATGGTTGTCTATATTGCTTACTTGATGCAAAGCTCACTATTGTAAATGTTGACGGGTCCTCAGATACATGATAAGGGCAAGGGTGCTGCCACCTGACAATGCCTTTAAAGTGGAAGATGGAAACTCTTTTTCTTTTTTGTTGCAACTGATGTTTGTTTAACTAGACTGCGGATGTATATATTCCTTCGAGACTGTATGTACTTAACTAGATATTGTTGAAAGGTCAAATGTAAACATAACAGAACTTTAAGATGTATACATATGTTTATGAGTCAAACTGTCAAACAGGTTGTCTGTTCCTTGAAAATGTTTAGTTTAGCATCTTGTTTTAGTGATTATGAACAGGCTAATAATGTAAGGAACTGTCACGTGCCCTAGTTGAATGTCCGTAATGTGGGCCCCACCAAGCCTGTGAAAACTGGGGTCGTGATAGTGGATGCCTCAGATAAAGTTAAAGATGTTGACTACTTTCACAAGCTTCTTAAGCAAGTGGTCCTCGAGGTAGGGCAAAGAAACGTTACCCAAATTTTCATATATAACGGTGCTAACTTCAAGAAAGCTGGTGAAATGTTGATGAAAAAGAAGAGCAGCAAGATCCACCTCTTTTGGACACCATGTGCAGCAAACTCAATTGATCTCATGTTGATGGACTTGGGGAAGAAGAAGTCGATCAGTGGTGTGGTTGAGAGGACGAGAAGGGTTAGTAATTTTATTTATAACAATGGTTATCTGCTGAAGATGATGATGAACTACTGTAAAGGTGATCTAGTTAGACCTGGATTGACTAGATTCACCACCAACTATGTGACTTTGAAAAGCTTCCAGAAGAAAGTGGTGGGTCTTCGACACATGTTTGCAAGTGAGAAGTGGTTTAGTTGCCCCGGATCTAACCACTCTGATACAGTAGCAGTCCAACGAACCATTGCTGATGATTCCTTATGGAGGGAGCTGAATAGGACAGTAGGCATTTTAGAGCCTATTGTGTTGTTTTGATGATGGTGGATGCGGAGAAGAAGCCCACGTTGCTCGTTGCCCTCCAACAAATGAGGGAGTTGGCTAGAGCTACTGCCTCTAGCTCCTACAAATCCTACTCGAGGATCATTAATGATAGATGGGAAATGCACTTAATGCATCCTTTGCACTTAACTGGTGAGTCACTTTAATTTTTTGTTATATACTTTAATTTACATTGTTATAAACAACTTGCACTAACCAAATTTTTTATTTCCACAATACAAGCTTACTACCTCAACCCAAAGTACCACTACAAGAATAATCTGGGGCATGGAATAAATTTCGATCGAAACGGTTGAAATTTTGACCGAAATCACTGCATTTTTGGAAATCAAAATGAAACCTTCAAGATTTTATTGAGATCAGCAAATTTCAACATTTTGCAAGTTTCGACCAAAATTTTTTAAGTTTTGACACTCCAACTTTTTTTCCATGGTTTTTGTTGATTTCTATCCCATTTTTACCTAATTTCTATAACTTCTTTGGCTTCAAACACCTCTTTTGCCTCCAAACTTCCCATTTTTCTATTTTGTTTTTTCATGTCTTGAATGATCTTACATTGCCTTGAAATTAATTTATGTTTAATCTAGGACTATGATCTATGATTGTGTGTTGTTAAACTTATTTTTTTTATTATTTGCAACCATTTCTTTTTTAATTTTCTGATTTTAGAAAATATTTTTAAAATTATGTATCTTTCAAAAAAATACATATGTATACATGATATATGGCTTCAACTTAATATATGTGAGACACCATCACTTGATTAAGTTGGTCATTGTATTTTGTTGACTTCTTGTATATATAACCATCTATCAAACAATTCATTTGTTAGGATAGTGTACAGATCGGGGTGAGTGTGAGTTAACGTACTCGTACTCCTAGCTTCTCCGATCTGTGATGAATCTTCCCCAAAGCAAAGGTCTTCCATCACGTGCCACCCAACCGAGCTCCAGGATTTAGCCTTAGTGGCGGGTGGACCAGTCTTCTTAATGAGGTTAACATAGTCGGGCCAGCTAGTAAAGGCATCACTTAAATGATAAATTTTCAGTGGTTTTTTTTTTGGCAAAATATTGTCTATTGTGTTTATTATGCTTTAAATAGGTAGGACGCAAGAAATCAGATGAAATGGAGGTAATATAAGGCCCAAAACCTAGGGTCGAAATTTTAAGAAAAAGTACCAAGTTTCAACAAAATTTTCCATTGAAACCTAGAGATTTCGGTTTCTGCCTGACCAAAATTTGCACCATGTATGGGGCTTAATGCCAAGTTGATGAATGTGATGAAAGACATGGTGGAGAAATTTGTGCCAGATCCCATCATGCAAGGAACAACTAATGGAGAGGTGAGACAAGACGTGGTGGAGAAGTTCGTGCGAGATCCCATCATGCAAGGAACAATTAATGGAGAGGTGAGAATTTATTCAATTGTTTCTTCAACTTCTTGCATACATAATACAATAATTAAACAATTGGTGCACAAATTAGGGAGTTCAATGATGCCTCTAGGAGTTTTGGAAAGCCTTTTGTGGTTGCAACTTGGCATAAAACTGATCCTAGTAAGTAGTTCATTACTATAAGCGATAAGTCTATAAAACTATAACCTAAAAGTATTAAGTATTAAGATTTACTTGCCTAATGCATTATTATATTTGGTTATGTAGCTGACTGATGGGGTTATATGGATCTAGTGTGCCAAATCTTAAGGACATAGCTATTAAGGTCCTCTCGCAGACTTTCTCATCCTCTAATTACAAGAGGAACTAGAGCACATTCTCACTCATCCATAGTAATGTACAAAACAAATTGGGGAGTAAGAGGCTCAAGGACTTAGTGTATGGGCTTTACAACAAGATGTTAGAGTAGGGCACATACAAGATGATATGGATGACGACACTCGGGACCCAATCGAGTTGACTTGTATATTCCAGGAGCCCCCCACAAAGGATGAGGAGGATGATGTCATATATCAATGGCTTAGGGATCGGGATGCCCCAGTGTTGGATTGGCCAGGAGAGCAACTAGATCCTACTATTGTTGCTGCCATGGGCCAGATGCTGTGGTTAAGAGTATGTCTTCTGATGAGGGTCAGGTTGTTGTAGCTGCAGCAGCAGGACCAAGCATCCTATTTGTGGAGCCACCTAGTCGACTTGATACAACTGATGTGAGGTATAGTAATGGGAGTTCAGATGATGTCGATAATACCATCCCTCCAAGTCCAAGTGGACCAAGTCGGCCTTTGAGTCATGGAGGCAGTCAAGCTGGTGGTGTTGCTGGTGAAAGTCATTCATGCTAGTCAGCAAAGGGGGTCACCACCAAGTCCAACACATGCGACACAGGACACGGGTCACAGTTCTCCTACTGCCAAGACTTATACTAGGAGTAGGAAGACTAGATCAAACTGAGGACAGAGGAATGATGATGCGAGCATGCAGGATCTTGTATTGAACATAGGGAACATGAGCGCAAATTATAGCCACAGTGGTTCACAACAAAGAGTTGGCAATCATTAGGTACCTATACAGGGATTACACCACTGGGTCAGATTACACTAGCTACTATTTTTATGGAGGTCATGCTATTCCTCAAGACCCTACACCTAGAGAGTATGCATATGAGAGTGAATGTGGGCTATTGACTGAATGGTCTAAAAATCCCTACCCATATATTCAGCATCAACACGAACTGCAAGAATAGCAGTGGCTCTTTCAACCACCCACGACTGATGGTTACCCCAGATCCTATTCCTCCAGTATTCTGACATAGAGAAATATCAAAGCCACATAAACCTATATGCAATATACTACAGTGATGAGTTCACTTGGGAGTCATATGTGGCCACCGTTCAGAATCAGTTGATGGCTAATGCTGAGTGATACCAACCAGTAAACCAGTCATCAAGTTTCAATATTCAAACTTTAGACGTTTACATGTGCAATTGTGTTACTTGTATACAACTATTTAGTACAAGTCCTTACCATTGATTTCAATTGAATATGCGGCTTTATATTTCTATTTATATGCATGGAGGACAATGATGTTGTGTGGCGACATGGTGTCCTCGCGAATCCACAGGGCCAAAGGATCACATGCAACTACTATGGAAGAGCCCTCTATGGAGAAAAATGTCGATTCAAACAACACTTGGCTGGTGGGTATTGTGATACACCCATGTGTTGCACTATCCCTACTCCTATGAGGGAATATATGGTGGCCCACCTCATGGAGATGGAGGGCTGACGTGTAGCTGTCAGTATAAATCGTGGTTGTGGACCTTGTAGTCATGGTGCTACTAGAGCTGGTGGTGGAGTTGATGCTCGAGAGCCTGGAGTTGGTGGTGGAGGTTAGGATCTTGATTGAAATTTTATGATTTGATCTCATTTCATGATTGTCTTGTGCTCTTGAGAACTTATGACTTAAAGATTATGACTTACTAACACTTCCAATGGTTGTAAAATTTTGAAGACATTTAAGTTCTTTGATGTATTTGATAGTTGATACACTAACTTTTCATTTATATACCTTAAATGTTCTACATTACATGTTGTCATACCTTGCATTCTTCAATCCTGCAACACTTCGATTTGACACATAGGTCGACTTAGAAGACATACTTAGGGTTATTTTATCACAAATCCAAGGCCCCCAGTGTGTTCAAAAGGCCTCAAATGGGCCAAAAACCAAGATTTAGCCTAATCGGGACCCTAAAACCCATCGAGATGTGACACCGAGTTGACGCAAAAAAAAAACCCACATCTCGGTCAAGATCTTGGGTTTTTAGTGTAGCGAGATCTTCTACCATGATTCCAAGCTGGATACTCCAGCTTGAGGGGGAGTGTTAAGATATGCATGATTTACTACTCGAGTGATAACAATCCATCATAGATTGGATTAGATATTATTTTATTTCATTTGTTCCTATTTATCAGATTGGATATTACTTTCTATTTTTATGTAGCTTGACTAGCAAGCAATACTTAGGGAGATTTGTTTCCTTTCCTTCTTGTTGCTTGGGTATCGAGCAAGTCTATTTTAGGAAAATAATATTTGAAGATCTTGTAACCAGATTTAGGGATATTTTGAAGAGCTCTCTAATCTGGAAACTTTTCAATAATAAATACACTGTTGAGGGGGAGAGCTGCATCCTACCCAACTCTGCATTCCCTCCACCACTTCTCTCTTCTTTCAGCTCTCTATTATTTCTAGTTATTTTAATTTTAGTTTTGTTACAAAAATAAATGACTAAATACTTCACATTGCAACAACAATGACTCAACCATCAACATCCAAGCCTTAAGAAAAAATATGCACACTAGACAAAAGCATCTTTTTAGTAGTGTGGTAATAGTTGTCAAGCCAAAAGGCAAATCAAGGAGGTCGAGATGTGTCAAAACTTAAGTCAACACCAACCAAGGCACCCTTGAAGAAAACACTTGGATGCCTAGAAGACGCATTGACAACCAGTGGAACTATTATTATTTTCAAAAGCATCTTTTTAGTAGTGTGGTAATAGTTGTCAAGCCAAAAGGGAAATCAAGGAGGTCGAGATGTGTCAAAACTTAAGGCAACACCAACCAAGGCACCCTTGAAGAAACCACCTGTATGCCTCGGAGACACATTGACAACCAGTGGACCTATAATTATTTTCAAAGGGGGAAAAAATAATAATTTGTTAGTGTCAACCACATGAATAAATCAGCATGCAACACAGTCACACTGAGAAGATCCTTCCAAAATGTAAACTGTGAAAAACTAGTACGATAGATAACAAAGACTAAAATTCATCCCACAAAAAAATAAATAAATAAATAACAAAGACTAACCATGATAATCTCAAGGCTGCGCCTTAGGCGATACCAATCATTGGCAGCCAAATACTGAACCTTTGGATCACCAGCTTTAACTACCAATTGCACAGCAGCATCCCAATTCCCATTTTCCTGAAAATCCATGAGCTCCAAATGTGCTTTAGAAGCGATCTCTGGAGAAGCTTTTGGAACTTCTGGCTTTCCATATACATACCTTCCAGTTAATAAAAGATTTGTCAACTTCATGCATCAAAGGACTAGCGTCCTGATGAAAAATAGATCAATAATTTAAATTTAATTTTATAAATGCTTCAGAGTTAAAATCACACTGAAGTTCCAAATATATCCATACTCAGTAGTGAAAATCCACGACAACCAATAGCAAAAGTGGAATCTTTTTTAAAAGTAGCGAAGTAAAGCATCACACTAAAAGAACTACACTGGAATTAAATAAACTAATGAAGTCTGACTTAAACAAAAATAACAATTAAAATAAAATTTAGATCTCCTCAGCTGGTTTGTTAATGGAAGAGTAAGTCTATGTTTTTTCTTTCCTTTTCGAGTCATTCAGGATTGACTTTAGTCCCCCTTCTGAGTCAGATGCTATCTTAGTCAAACTCTATGAGTATATAATAGGGGTTACAGCCTGAAGTTGACAAATGACGAGGATGTATATAATAGGGGTTACAGCCTGAAGTTGACAAATGACGAGGATGCTTTCCTGCTAGTAAGATTACGGGTTTCAGGCTACCTTGTGTGGATCCTAAGAGGTTCTGCAGTAAATTCAGTAGCATGGTTCAAGTGGATTCCTGATTGGAATCTTCTCTCTTTTCTAGTTTGTGTTCTTTATCTAGTTTGAGGTCAGCTTTCAAGTTAATGCTATCTTTGGCTGAATTTTATTTTCAAATTGATTTGTTAAAAGAAGTCAATAATTAGACATTTGGCCAAAGAATTGAAATTGTTTGGTTGCATCATTTAAAGTATATCCATTTATAATAAATTTAAATTTAATTCTTCAAATTCAATCTGCTGGAGGGTCTGGGAAGAAAGGAGATAGCGGAGGGAGCTGACTCAGGGGATGGTAGTGCTGCTGAAGGCAGCAAGGAGGGAGGGATGAAATGTACTGAGAGTGGAAGGAGTCGTCTGAAGCTGCTCATTTTGTAGGCAACGATGACATTGGTAGCTCTAAACGAGGCATTGCCTGGAGTGCTCTCTTATTGGATGGTACAGCAGATTACTCAAGTGAGGTGGTGTGCTTAAAGTACATTGAGCCTGGCAGCAGTGAGGATTTGATAGGAGCTGCATATGACCTTGCTACTGTCAACAAAGAGAAGTAATGGAGGAGACACTTATCGGTGGCCAGCCAAATGTTCTCTATGCAAAGGAGATGCTATTGAAACAATAAAAGGGAGGGTTTGATAGGAGCTGGATATGACCCAGCATATCACCCTTGTGGGACACTTATTGGTGGCCAGCCAAATTTTCTATATGCAGAGGAGATGCTACTGAAACAATAAAAGACCTCTAGGCACAATTGCACACTCGTTAGAGAGTGGATCATTTGTATTCAAATTTAATCTGGAGGCAAAATTGTTGGGAGGTTTTAGGGCATGTTTTATCCAGAAGCAAACATTGTTAGAAGCTAAAACCCAGTGGAGGTGTTGGAGAAAATTGACCTCCATTCTGTGCCAATATGGGTTTCTTTTCCAAAATTGTTCCTTCAGATCAGTTAGTTTAATATTAAGAAAGGAATATTACATAGAAAGGCCTTCTCCTAGAACACCCCACCCCCAAAAAGGCATTCCTTCCTAGCTAGTATACCAAGTAGGAAATCAAGCCAATTACAATCTGTAATAAACATGTGCTTCCACATCCTTCTGTAGTAGGTCTTTCAGTTCCCTAGGAATTTTTGTGGCTCCCATTGCAGCTAATTGTGCCTCATGTGTTCCCTTGCCATGTGATATGCTAGATGGTTTTGTTATTTCTAAACATGATTAAATTCCTTGTCGTGAAGCATAGCTGCCACCTACTTTATTCTCTCCCCTTTGTTGCCTGAATTCTTCACGGTTGTTGAGTGATCCCATTGATAATATCAATTGCCAACTTTGAGTCAGATCTTGTAGAGTGATTTGAAAAATCCTTACTTATGTCCAAGTGACATGGCAGGCCTTTATATATATTAGTAGCTTTTAAAGAAGGAAACAAATATTCCCGATGTGGGACTACTACAATAAAATATCCAAACAAACAATTCTACCCTTATTAATAAAATACTACTAATACTACTGCCTTACAACACTCCCCCTCAAGTTGGTGCATAGATATTTATCATGCCCAACTTGCCAATGATACTACTTAAGATTTTGGTACTCAAACTTCCATTTAAGAATATAAGCTCTTTGACTGGCAGAGGTAACAAAGGTAATATGGATCAGTGCAGACTCAATCTTCTCCTTGATGAAGTGCCTATTGATCTCCACATGCTTGGTCTTGTCATGTTGTACTGGATTGTGAGCTATGTTAATTGCTGATTTGCTATCTGAGTACAGCTGTATAGGTGTCTCTGAATCTGATCCAAGCTCTTGAAGTAGGCCCTTTAACCATAACACTTCACAAATACCTTGAGCCATTGCTCTAAATTCGGCTTCAGCACTGGATCTTGCAACCATGGAAAAATATATTGCCGAAAATCGGCGAAATTTCGCCGATTTTCGGTAATATCGGTGATGAGCAATATATAACAGGCCCCAAAAACAAATTCCTTGAAGTCGCCGGAAAATCGGCGGCGAACCAGCGAAAGTTTAGCGAATCAGCGCTAACCTCAGACTGAAATGGTGAAACCTCAACTCAAATCGAATCGATATTGTTTTCTAATCTTTGTTCACAAGAATCCAGTTCCAAAATCAACCTAATTTGCCTACCATTATTATTAATAATCTGAATTCAAACTCCACATCGAAACGGCGAACGAACAAAATCCAACAAATTAGCATTTCAGCAAACCAAGAGGAGGACCCATCAGCGTAACTGGCAACAGAACCTCCACAAATCTAGAGTCTCCAGATCTGCCATATCCAAGTTGAACCAAAATTTGGGAATCAAAGTCGACAAATCTTCACAGTTGGAGACCCTTCAAGCCTTCTTGCTTTTTAGGTTCCAGGTATTCTATTCAATCGAACCCAATTTAAGATAAAAAGCTTAAACAGATACCCAATGCAGAGGTAGAAACAGCGGTGCAGATTTTCCAGTGGGAACTTCGAAGGGAAATTGAAGGCCATCCAAGAGAGATTTCTGGCAGACCTCATCATATCCTATGCCGTGGAGAATCAGGAAGCAATGCCTGAACACCAGAGCAAAAGCCAAAAGCATGAACCCCTGTGAACGGCGAAACCCTCATGCCCATACTTGAACAGTGGCGGTTGAAGCAGCTCGAACTTTGGAGTGATTTCAGGCGAACTTTCAGCAAGATTTCGCCAGTTTGCCTGGTTTGCCAGGTAGCAAACCGGTGAACTCGAACGAAATCTCGCACCCTGCTTGCAACCACCGCATAGTTTTTGCTCCTCCAAGTTACCAAGTTGCCTTCTAAATAAGTATAGTAACTAGAGGTAGACCTTCTATCATTCGGACAACCTACCAAATCTGTATCTGTGTATGCCTCAATTTTCAAATGTCCATAGAGGAAATCAAATTTCTTTCCTGGAGTAGCCTTTAAGTATAAGATTATGTAAACTGCTTCCAAGTGTGAGGAGTAAGGATCATAGATTTACTGGCTAACAAGACTGATAGAAAATGTAATGGCAGGTCTGGTATAAGACAGGTAGATCAATTTCCCTACCAATTTCTAGAAGCTCATGTTATCAACCAGTTCAGCTTATTTTGCCTTTAAGCGTAAATTGGGCTCAATAGGAGTCTCAACTGGCTTACACCTTAACATCCCAATTTCTTTCAGTAGGTCTAGAGTATATTTTCTTTAAGAGCCTATGTCCTTGATTTCAAATTTGGTCCCTAAAAAGGTCTCTAAGGTTGAAATCTCCTCATCATTGCTACCTATGATCACAATGTCATCCACATATACTAGAAGTACAATTGTATAGGAATTCTCTTTCTTGATGAACAAGGTATGATTTGCATTACTCTGTTTGTAGCCAATGGATATCATAGCTTTATGATATCTAGACTGCTTGAGACTATACAAGGCCCTTATTAACTTGTACACTTTTCCATGGGTCTCAGTGGTAGCATATCCAGGTGATGCATCCGTGTATACCTTTTCTTGAATTTCTCCATGAATGAAAGCATTCTTCACATCTAGCAATTGCGGGTTCCACCCTCACTGCATACTAAAGAACAGCCTGAACTGTGTTCATCAACTAGGGCAAATGTTTATTGATAATCTATCCCGTAGGTTTGGCTACCAATCTTGCCTTGTATCTTTCCATAGTTCCATCTGCCTTGTGTTTGATGATGAACACCCAATTACATCCAACAATCCTTTCCTATAGGCAAAGAATCCAGTTCCCATGTCCAATATTTTTTAGAGCTCTCATTTCCTCATCCATTGCTTCCTTCTAGTTTGGGTAACACAACGTTCTCATTTCCTCATCCATTGTTTCCTTCTAGTTTAGGTGACACAACGCTTTCTACTATGTGTTAAGAACAAAAGTAGAGGACAAAGAGGAAACAAAGCTTTGAGATTTTAGGGACAAGGATTGATACGAAAGAAAATTAGAAATAAAGTGTCTGGTGCATGTAATTGGCCGCTTTCTCAATGTAACTGATAAGTCCAAAGATCAATCAAAAGATGGCTTAAAGATAGATTTACCAAGAATTGTTACCTCAAAACTAGGAGCAGAAGCTTCCAACTAGGCTCACCACAGAAGGGGGATCTTCTCTCACGGATCATCGTTGAGAAGTCTTCAGAGGTCATTGCTCCCCATACACATCATTATTCTGATCCATCAATTGTTCCTGTCCAATCACTTCATCTTCCAAAGGAGAATCATCAACAGGAATTTCAGGTGGAATGGCTAAAGGAGCAACAAGGACAACCAAAACATCTTTACTAGTCATGGAACAAAATTCGATCGAAATTTCATTAATTTCGGTCGAAATGTCTCCACTTTTCCAAATCGAAACAGAATACAAGGATAGATACGAAAAGTGTCCAGTATCGTATCGTATCAACCGAAATTCGACCCGATATTGTAACGAGCTGAAATGATACAACGTTATGTTATAAAATTTCCATTTTCGAGCTGTTTTTCTACCTATCGTCATTTTTGGCCATTTCGAGCCATATCGCCTCAGACATTTCGACCATCTTTTCAACTTTTTTTTTTATTTCTCTTGATTTCATCCCTCTTTTCACCTAATTTCTACAACTCCATTTCATTCAAACACTAAATTTGCTCCTCCATTTAGCATTTTCTCAAATCTTGCAAGGTGAGTAACCAACTTCCTCATTTTTTTTATTTTGAGCAAATTGCACTGGCACCCCAAAATGGAGGCCTTAAAGCACTAACACCCCACTTTATGTTTAAAAAGCACAGAGACCCCAAAATTGGATTTTCATTGAATATATTTGTCCAATTTGTCACTGAAAACCTTTCAAACACTGTTTATTATAAGGATAAAAATAAATAGTGATTTAACTGTTTTCAATGCTAAATTTGACAAATATATTCAATGAAAATCCAATTTTGGGGTCTCTGTGCTTTTTAAACATAAAGTGGGCTGTCAGTGCTTTAAGGCCTCCATTTTGGGGTGCCAGTGCAATCAGCTCTTTCATTTTTGTTTTGTTTGTGCCTTAAATCTTCTTGGATTGCTTCCAAATTTAAGTATGTTTACTTTAGAGTGTTGCTCTATGAATTTGTAGTGTCAAAATTAATTTTTTATTCTTTCTACTATTTTTTATTTTTCTATTACTAAAAATTATTTAGTAAATTATGTATATTGCTAAAAATGTATATATATGGTAGATGTATGAGTTTCAAATTAATGTATGTGAGAGTTGAGACACCATATTGCTTTGATGGTGTTGAATTAATTTATTTCTATTAATTATTTAATTTTACTGAATTTAATATATATTTAAATCATTTTAAAAAATTAATTTATGTTTTAAATTTAAAAATAGGAGAGTATTAGTGGAAGCATGTATGCAATTTTTTGAGCATGTTGTGGAGCTTTTTAAGATAGTGTGTATTTTATATATTTTTAAATTATTTATATATTAGAAAAATACTTATATTTTTTTATATTTAAAAATAGGAGGTTATTATTAGAAGCATGTATGTAATTTTTTGAGCATATTAAGGAGCTTTTCAAGATACTTAGTGTGTATTTCTTGTATCAGGCACTCTCTTTTAAAGATGTCAGACATAGCTTGGCAACATGGGAGGCCACTGACAGCTGATAGGAGGAAGAGCGAGTGTAATTACTGCAAGAAACAAATAGGAGGAAGTGGGGCCACTAGACTAAAGGTGCATCTAGCTGGTGGAAACAGGGATGTAGTAGGGTGCCAAAAGGTGCCCGTAGAGGTCAAGAAGGCAATGGCCTCATATATTCGTGGGGGAAAGCAAAAGAGGAAAGAGAAGAGAACACAGAGGGAGAAGTTTGAGGATGCATGCTTAGATGACCTTCCAGATCCCGAGGACTATAGTCTAGATGAGCCAGGAGAGTATGGATGTGACCCTGACCAGAGGCCGAACAGATCAAGAGGGCGATGATGATGAGTAGGGAGCAACAAAGGGTTGATGACATGAGGAGGCAACAAAGGTCTCTCGGTTGTGGGTCCTCTAGAGAGTCAGCAGGTATGGGAGGCACAAGCAACTCCCAAATCCCTTTAAGGAGTCAGAGTGTGAGGCAAGAGGTTCCTATCCCACGGGCCCCTACAAGGGGTCAAATTTCGTCAGCACATCCTATAGATCCGGATCTGGAGATTCTTCACAATGATCTGGCCCTATTTAAGAGGCCTGAGCATAAGTAAAGAAAGTTGAAGCACTTATAGGGGAGTGTGAAGGAAAAAGTGGGGATGGCTTTCCCCAAATGGGCTTATTACCATAGTATTCCAGCACACACAGCCCAAGGGCCCTACTATAGGGATATGATTGAGGAGATAAGCAAGGTTGGGAGTGATGTACAAGGACCCACTCCTTATGAGATATGTCTATTTGCCTAAGCATAAAGAGGACTTAAATGAGTATATTAAGGGATTAAAGCCCATGTGGGCTCATTATGGAGTGACTTTGATGGCTAATGGTTGGACTAGTCCCTCTAGATAGTCCATCATCAATTTCATGTTGAATTTTGATGAGAGGACAGTGTTCCTCAAGTCAGTAGATGCATCCGGTGATAAAAAGGATGCAAAATATATTTATAAATTATTAAAGCAAGTGGTGAAGGAGATTGGAGTGGAAAATGTGATCCAAATTGTGACTGATAATGACTCGAACTACAAGAAAGCTGGGTTGAAAATGTAGGAGAATTCCAAGTATTAAAACAATATAGTATTAATTTTCATTTTTAAATACATATATTTACATTACATATTTACATGTTTACATTACATATTTACATGTACACTTTATGACTTTGTAATTTGTAATGATGCCTTGATGGATGGATAGATACAAGCTCTTTTGGACTCCATGTGCTACCATAGTTGTCACGGCGACGAGGCGATGCGAGGCGGTTTTAGCTAGTTGGGGCGATGAGTCGACGAGGCGCCCTTCGAGGCGCTTTTGAGGCGGTCGAGGCGTTTTAAGTGAAATTTTTACTTTATGTACATCTCATACACTAATTCATTATAAACCTATCTTATATATAATAAAAAAACTAATATTAGCCATTTAGCCTACCTTAAGTCATCCATAATACTACAAACCACACATAGTAGGTCCTAAATAAATTCCAAGTATCATACTACTTGGAGTAGGTTGTATCGACTAACCGGATAGCGAGTTCGAGTATGAAAGATGTTGAATGACCTTTAAACAATAGTAATCAAATACTACTTGGAGTAGGATAGGATGCGGGAATCATATAGCGGGTTCGAGTATGACATCGAACATTACATGGATAACAACCACGTGAAAGTCACGGAGAAGTAGCTATGTCACAAGAACCATAACGAACTTTAATTGCAATTTGCAAGTCACAAAGAAGTAAATAATTAGTTAATAATCTCCAAACAGAAATTAAATAACGAGTAGCAACTTATAACATTGTTAAAACACAAAAGAAAAAGAAAAAAAGCATGTTGGCGACATACCGTCGCCTGAGATGGTGAACAAAATCACCGGAGGCCGCTGCAAAACGTTAATGAATTAATGTTACAAATGATCCCATGTATTCCGTGTAACATTTGTATAAGCATTCAGCCATTAGATTATTCCCAATTGGAATCTAATTTCCAATTTATTTTTGGCCTTTGATTTGGAAAAAAAAATGGTGGTTTTTTAAAATCCCATAAGGCGGTCGCCTCAGGGTCTGAGGCGTCCAAGGCGTCCGAGGCGCCTCGAGCTCGAGGCGCCCGCCTTATGGGCTCCAACTGAGGCGATACTCGCCTCAGGCCCTCTAAGGCCGCCAGGACGCCAAGGCGACGCCTACGCGACGCCTTGACTACTATGTGTGCTACTCACTGCATGGACTTAATGCTCAAGGACATCGGAAAGGTCAAGCTTATGAAGAAGACCGTGGAGCAAGCCCGACAAGTTAGAACCTTCATCTATAACCACACATATGCATTAAAGATGATGAGGGACAAATGTCAGAGTGACTTAGTGAGGCCAATCATAACCAGATTTGCTACTAATTGGATAGCACTGCAGAGCTTTGAGAGTAGGAAGATTGGCCTTAGGAGCATGTTTGCATCAGATTAGTGGTTTAGCTGGGAGGGTTCTTCATCCGTGGGAGGAAGGAGAGCACACTTGACCATACTCGATGAGACTTTCTAGTATAATGTGAGGATAGTGGTGAAGATGCTTGAGCATGTGGTGCATGTGTTAAGGATGGTAGATCAACAGAGAAAACCTACTCTACCACATAAATTTGTTGTGGTAAAGAGGATGAAGCAGCAAGTTGCTCAGGTCCACCTACATGGCAACAAGAAAGTCCTCGAAATCATCCAAGTTAAATGGCAGTCTATGTTGCAGCATCCACTGCATAAGGCTGGTGAGTTGTTAAGTCTAGTATTCAATTTAATTTTCATTATGTTATCACACTATTAAGCATTAACTATTCCCTTTTAATATGACATACTTTTTCTTACACAGCATACTATTTAAATCCCAAGTACCATTACAAGGACAATCTTAGGATGAGGCAAGATTTGATGGATGCCGTCCAAACTGTAGTGGAGAAGTTGGAACCGGATCCATCTAAACAAGCAATCATCCTTATGGAGGTGAAATAGTGATTTGAATCATTTAATATTCACAATTCATAGTTTTATACTAAGTCATTAACCTAGTAACTAGTTATTGTTGATTCTCTTTATATATTAGATAGATAAAGGCATTTAGGGATGCCACTGGGAGCTTCGGTCGTTTTGTGGCCGTATCAGGATGGGAATTTGCCCCTGGGTGTAAGTTCATTCATTTATTTCATTATATATTTAATCATTATATTTTATTTTTAATTTAGTTATTTAAGTATTGAAATGACTTGGAGTCTATGTTTGTTGCAGCTGAGTGGTGGTTGTAATTTGGACGTGACTCACCCCACTTGAGTGTGATTGCAAGCAAAGTGCTCTCCCAAACATGTTCTGCCTGGTTGTGAGCGAAAGGAGCACCTTTGAGCCTCATTCACTCAAAGAGGCACAACCGATTGGGTGTGAAGCGTCTAGAGGACCTTGTCTACATACACTATAATATGAGACTGAGGCAGGATCATATTAAACGGGGGATGGACAAAGAGAGTAACAATATCCAGTTGGCTAACATATTTAAGATAGATGATGAAGATAACCTAGTAGTTGATTGGATCAGGGACAGTGGAGAGCCATTGCTGGAAGAGGAGGGAGGTCGTCCCAGTAAACAAATTGCAGAGGAGATGGGGGCTGATGTGGAGGACTTCATGGCCCAAGAGGGGAGTGCACATGCAGCGCCCGCCCGTCCCTTTATGCCACACCCTAGTGCATCCACCCAGAGTGAGGATTTGATTGTCTGGTCCAACACTGAGGATGATGTGACTCACGCCTTTGGCAATGACGACGATGGTGATGATGATGACAATGACGATGATGATGATGGAGGGGACGAGGAGGGTGTTGGACCTCGTGATCAGGATTCAGCTGATCCTAAGGATAGACCACCACCACCACCAGTACGTGAGAGTCAAAGGGGGAGGACGAACACCGATATTCATAGGCGAGAGTCAGTTCACCCACACAACACAAGATTCAGACCATAATGGAGCTGCATCTCGAGGCCAAAATGTTTCCTTACATATTCGAGGAAGGGAAATGGGAGACAGCACGGCTATAGCATAGAGGACACGCCATCATATGGATCCTATTGTCCGGCTAATGCCGAGAGCTTGCTGGGATCTATGAGATCGATGAGCATTGATGATTCTAGAGACTCCTCCACCTTCAGAGGATCCGAATGGCATAGGCCTGTAGAGTCGCATATGATACTGCTATGGAGAGTATTGGTTCTACTAGGTCGACTTATGGAGCTTATGGTTATGGACCATATGGTGTCCCTCCTAGCTATCAGACTCAGGGTCAGCCACTAGTGGAGCCATATGGTTATGGAGCTTATGGTGTCCCTCCCACTGTCACCTGTCAGAGTTTGCCAGTGGAACCTAATTGTCAGTATAGACCTTATCCTTATGCTGAAAGCCAAGTTACTCCTTCATTTGTTGAGCAAATCTTCCACTCTATTCCACAGCCACCACCAGCCTTTCCATATGCAGTTGAGCCAGTTCCTTATTCAAAGATTCACAACTTCCCACCATCAGGAAATCTTAGGCATGTGGATGAGGCCACGTACAAAGCTGCAGTTGCTAACTACGTCGACAAACTATATGGGGCAAACATCATGGGACTTGTATTGTCATTTGTATGGGGTGCAAATGGAAGAGGGAGACATTAAATAGAGTAGACTTGTAATTGGTAACATTCTCACTTCTTCTCATATGTAGTATATACTTGGAAAGTAGGATGTTACATTTTCAATAGTTTTTTTGGTAAACTAGTAGTTCTATAGTGTTTATTATGCTTGAAATAGGTAGTATGCAAGAATCCAAATCATTTTGAGTCCATATGAGGCCCGAAATTGAAGTTCCAAAATCTGGAGAAAAAAAAAGTGTCCAGAATCTGTCGAAATTTCGACCAAAACATAGGAATTTCGGTCTTTAGCAAGGTCGAAATTCCAATTTTGACCGAAATTTGTTCCTTGTTACTAGTACACTCCCCCTAAAGAGGTGTAGCAGCAAAAGAAAGGAATTTGTTCCCAAAAAAATCCATAGAAACAAACATGCGACGAGATGCATGACAGTAACACTTATAGGCTTTCTCGGTGGCAAGATAACCTAGGAAAATACATCGTAACCCACATGGATCCAACTTACCATAGGGATGACAGTTTTGGGCAAAGGCTACACATCCAAATACTATATGGGGTATAGTAAAGGATGTTGTCCCTCAAAGAGCCTCAAGGGGACAGTGTTGTTGCAACACTCGAGATGACATTCGGTTGGTGAGATATTGCAGTAAGGATGGCATCCCCCAAAACTGAGAAGAAACATGCACAGTAAACATAAGGGAGCATGCAACCTCAAGAAGGTGTCTATTTTTTTAGGTTCAGCAACCCTATTTTGCGGTGAGATCTACAAATAGTTTTTGGATAATCCCATGGTCAACTAGGTAAGAGGAAAATGCCCCACCTGAATACTCAGTCCCATTAGCAGTGCGTAGGATTTTTACCATGGCCCCAATTGTGTATTAACCATTTGGTGAAAAATTTTGAAACATGAAAAAAAACATCACTTTTATAGTGGCGTAAGTAAGCCCACGTGGTTCTAGTGCAACAATCAATAAAAGTAACAAACAACCAATGTCCAAAAATAAAAGCAGTATGAGATGACCCCACACATCATAGTGAATAATAGAAAAAGAAAATTTACTATAATTATCTGAAATAGGATAAACATGCCTAGTTTACTTAGCCAAAATGCAAGCATCACAATGAAAGTCGTTCAAATTACAACCCTAAACTAAATCAAGAAAAAGCCTACATAAAGTGGGTAAAGGAATGTGACGTAAATGGTGATGCCACAATAACAAAGTGAAAAGAGTGGGACAAGCGGAACTAGAGGCCGTAAAAGAAGTTAATGGAGACCCGTCTAGCAAACAAAGCCCCCCTTGCTGTTTACCAATGCTAATTTACACACGTCTCCAGGTCTTAAAATGCACAGAAGGGAAAAAAGGTTATTTTGGAGTTTATAACACAAGTGAGGCTACTAATGGGCAAAAGAAAAAAAAATTAGGAACATGCAAAACAGAAGATAACTTTAAGGAAGGAGAACAGACAATGGATCCCTTTCTAGAGATAGGAGAAAAAGAGCCCCCCGCAGTTCGAACATAACAGGTTAAGGGAACAAAGGAAAATGTATGAAATAAAGATGAATTACCAATCATATGGTCTGTTGCCCCAGAGTCAATTACCCGAGAGGGACAGGTCGAACTGACACTACGACAATCGAAGATACATGTGGCAGACTGTGGATCTGAAGGGGGAACAATGGTAGAAGCAACACTCCCACTCGAAGTTGGCGCAGAAGAAGAGATATCAAGCCTAGTCATCAACTGATGAAGGTGCTAGAACTTGTTAGAGTACTAGGTGCTTTAGAATTGGCTTTATGACAGATGCTTGATTTCCTCCCCAATTTGCATTCCTTCGTCCTCGGGACAACCATGCAGCTTCCAACACTTGTCCTTGGTATGACACTCCTGACCATAATACTCAAATTTAACTAGTGTACGAGAATCGCCTATATTGATCTTGTTACCACCTGTACCAGCCACCAACGTAGATCTGGCAGGCATGTGAGTGTGCACTATTGTAGTCATATAACTGTCCTTAGTGTCAACCATAGTATATGCTTGCTGCAATGATGGAAAAGGCTCTCGTGAGAGGATTTAAGCACGTATTTGATCATACTCAATCTTCATGCTTGCCAAAAAATCATACATGTGAGGTTAGTGTTCCCACGTCTGATAGGCAAGCAACATCAAAAGCACAAGTTGGGAGTAAAATGGTAGTAAAAGTCAAGGGTCTGATAGCATCCACGAAGAGTGTTGTAACACTAGGATAGAGGAAGTTCCTTATCTTGCAGTTGATGGAGTTTTCACCCAATCTCAAAGCATTGTGCATCATTTCCTTTGAATAAGTCTCCTTAACAAACCTTCTAGATCGTGGTAGCAACAGGAAGAAGAAGAAATTTTCTGCAATACTTGGTTTAATGGAATTAAAAAGGAATCCCATAACCAAGAATTCATCAGCCTCCCACATGTCTTGTGTTGTACCAAGAGAGGAGGGCTTTACAGATATCCCATGAAGATAAGACTACGAGCACCAACCGCAAGAGAAATAGATTGAGACTAGTGAAGATTATAGGTCCCATTAAGTTTAATTGTGCTCATCTGAAACGAGGAGAAATCACGATCCCATGAAACAGAAGAAACGGGAGTCTCCTCCATATCAGATGTACTAGAAGAGGCAGAGGTTACTGAATCATAAACAGCATGAACAAGTAACAAGGATCCCTTGGTAGGAGAAAAGTGCTACCACCAAGGGAGAAGAGCCATAGGTGAAGAAAAATGGGTTTTAGAAGACAGAAAAAGGGAAGAAGGGAGAGACGATGGGTCAAAGAGGATTGAGGCAGGGTGGTGATACCTCTAGGGGACCTTGCAAGAGGTAGCGATGGCCCTAGAGGCTATCACTAGTTGTGGCGGTGATGGGCTAGCTAGTGGCCGCCCTAGAGACTAGGAGCTAGCAATGGCCTCTAGGGACTATCGCAGGTGGCTGAGGTTGCCAGCTAGAGGCAACACCCCTAGAGATGTCATTGGGTGAGGAGTACTGGGGTGGCCTGTATGGGAAGGGGGGGAGAGAGAGAGAGAGAGGTGGAAGAAAGGTGGTAGGTGTTTCTTAGTTTTAGCGTTTCTCAAATCTGAGGATCAGATTTGTGCCTTTGATACCATGTTGAATGATTTGAGAAATCTTGACTATGTCTCAGTAACATAGCAAGCCTTTATATATATTAGTAGCTTGTAAAGAAAGAAACAAATATTCCAAATGTGGGACTATTACAATGAAATATCCTAACAGACAATTCTTCCCTTATTAATAATACTACTAATAATACTGCCTTACAACAAATCTAATGGAGATGTTCGTCCTACCTTTTTGGGTACAGATTTGAAGCCCTGAAAGGGATAGCCTGCATCTCCACTGACAGCATTGATAACTCATCTCCGCTTCCTGCAAAAGCCAATATAGTGTCTCTGATACGCCCCTGATTACACAAGTGTATCAAAGTAAGAAGAGACAGAGACAAACATTAGAAACATTGGCTGAAACAGGGCAGAACATAGATGAAACAAGGGAGATGTGGTAGCTACACCAGCAGCGGGTGTAGAGGGAGGCCAAGTGGCATCCCAGGAGTGGGCAAACACCACCATTCTTATTATGCACTAAAAGACAGAACTGTAGGCCAGATGGCAGCAGGACAGTGGATAAGAGAATCAAGTTTTTTAGAGTACCAGGGGAGGGAAGAAGAATATAAGGGGAATAGCAGAGTAAGAAAAGGGGGAGGAAAAAAGAGAAAGGCAAGTTGATCTTGCGGGGAGAGGGAGCCTCTCAGGAGAAGGGAATGACCTTCTGATGTTAGTACAGTTTATCTTATTTCTGTTCTATCATTCCAAGAATTAGTTAGCAGATGAAAGAGTTTGTTGTAGTGATTCAAGTTGGATTGTCATCATAATACTTATGCAATGATATTCAGCTTCCCTTATCTATTAATGTTCTATATTCATTAATATGAGTAATCCTTGCTGCTGTTAAGGAGTCGATAGGAAGATAGGTTAGGCTCGTAAGGAGGGGTCCTAACATTCTGGTATCAGAGCACGTCGATTCAGGGAATGGTAAGAAGTAGAATGGAGTCCAAAGTTGAATTATTGGAAGACAGTGTGAAAATAGACAAGGTAGAACAAAGTCAGGTGGCATTCATGAGTGAACTGAGAACATACCTGGCAAAGGGAAAAGCCCTAGAGATCGATAGTCCATCACCTGAAGTTACTTTGGGAAGGCAGGCTGAAACGGCACCAACATCCGTGAGGGACAACTCGCAGAGTGCCGTCGTACAAGAAACACCACGAACCACAACTTCCCTAGGGCGTCGCGATTTCTTTCCGAGGTATCTGGAGTTACCTATTTTCAATGGCGAAGATCCAAATGGATGGTCGGCTAGAGCGGAGAGATATTTTGGGCTGCAAGGGCTCACTGATGCAGAAAAGTTACAGGCAGCGTTGATTTGCTTCGAAGGACCTGCAATTGGGTGGGTACAATTCCGAGAACTACAGAATCCCTTCCATACGTGGGAAGAATTGAAGCAGGAGTTGCGAAAGCGATTCGGTTCATCACAGGCAAGAACACCACAAGAGGCGATCATGGAATTGCGGCAAGGAAGCACGGTTGTTGAGTATCGCAACCAATTTGAAGCCCTTACCGCCGCTGCCGGAGCCAAGGAAGAAGAATGGTTACAAGGGGCATTTTTGTCTGGACTAGGTGATGAAGTTAAGGCTGAGTTATGCCTATTTCAACCTAAAAATTTAGCCCAAGCAATGGATATGGCCCAATCCATCGAGGCCAAAAACAACACCCTTCGTGGGCTTAAGAAGCTTCCAGTAGCGCAGCCCATTAATGGTTGGGGACAGAATACGGCTCGAGAACTTGTATCACTGAACCGAACAAATCCTATAAGTTCACGGCCCAATCAATCGGGTCCAACGACTCAAACCAGTACCGGTTCGAATGTGGTTAATCAAACCAATGTAGGGCAAACCACAGTGAATAGTTCGTCGTCTTCGAAAGGGGTCTCGTCTGCTACATCCGGCGGTGCAAGTAGCAATAGCAGTGGCCGTCCAAAGTGGTTGACACCTGAAGAAATAAAAGTGAAGATGGATAAAGGCTTATGCTTCCGGTGCGATGGTCCCTATAGTCGTGGTCACCAATGTCCATTGAAACAACTGAAAGTTTTGCTTCTCCATGAAGACGAAACCCAGGGAGGAACAACGGTACTCGCAGAGGCACCTATCGAAGTTGGGGAAGAGCCACCTGAGCCTTTGACGGAAACTGAACTATCATACACCTCTCTCACAGGGCTTGATTCACCACGTACGCTGAAGTTAAGAGGATTGATTGAAGGAATTCCGGTGGTGTTGCTAGTAGACTGTGGCGCAACACACAACTTTATCTCACAACAACTGGTACAACAGATTGGGTTGAAAGTTGAAGGGAAGAAACAATTTCAAGTCACTTTAGGGGACGGTAAGCATGTACAAGGCCAGGGAGTACGTCGGGATATTGCCATATGCATCGGAGATGTGCAGTTTGTCAGGGAGCTCTTACCATTCGAACTTGGTGGAATCGATGTCATTTTAGGAGTGGAATGGCTTTCATCCTTAGGAGATATTCAAAGCAACTGGAAGCTCCAAACTCTGAAGTTCAAATGGGAGAATAAACCAGTGACACTAAGAGGGGATCCTGCACTACTCAGATTGGAGACATCTCTACATCAACTGTGGAAGGCAACACAATAAGAAGAACCCAGGGACTTACCGCCAAGAAGACAGCAGGATCATTCAATACGTTTGATCGAGGGCAGTAACCCACCAAACCTCAGGCCATACAGGTACCCACATTCACAAAAAAAAGAGGTGGAGAGATTAGTCAGTGAAATGTTAAGCTCTGGACTAATTCGACCCAGTGTAAGTCCATATTCCAGTCCAGTGTTGTTGGTGAGGAAGAAAGATGGAGGATGGAGGTTTTGTGTCGATTATCGGGCACTTAATAAACTCACAATACCCGACAAATTTCCTATTCCGGCGATAGACGAGTTGCTTGATGAATTGGGGGGCGCACAGGTGTTCAGCAAGCTCGATCTCAGATCCGATTATCACCAAATCCGAGTTGCTGAAAATGATGAAGAGAAGACTGCATTCCGCACACACAATGAACATTACGAGTTCCTCATAATGCCCTTTGGGCTTTCGAATGCACCAGTGACTTTCCAGGCACTAATGAACGAGGTATTCCGTAAACACCTACGTAAATTTGTGCTAGTGTTTTTTGATGATATTCTTGTCTACAGCAGTACCATGGAAGATCATTTAGATCACTTACGGTGTGTTCTATACATCTTATCACAAAATCACTTGGTAGTGAATCAAAAAAAATGCTCCTTTGCTGTCACAACATTGGATTACTTGGGGCACATAATTTCTGCTGAAGGAGTCTCAGCAGATCCACAAAAGATCCGCTGCATGGTCAAATGGCCACTTCCAAAGAATGTCCAAGCACTTAGAGGATTCCTTGGTCTCACGGGGTATTATCGGCGATTCGTTCGGGATTATGGGAAGATAGCCACACCACTCACCAAGCTGTTGAAGAAAGATGCTTATCAGTGGGATGTTTCAGCTACTACAGCCTTTGAAGCATTGAAGGCAGCAATGACTTCCGTACTTGTACTTGCTATGCCTGATTTTTCGAAAGAATTTGTGGTGGAAACGGATGCATCGGGCATAGGGTTAGGAGCTGTCCTCATGCAAGAAGGGCATCCTATCGCCTATTGGAGTAAAGCCTTATCACCACGAGCCCGCGCCAAATCAGTTTATGAGAAAGAGTTAATGGCAGTGGTGTTACCAATTCAAAAATGGCGCCATTACCTCTTGGGAAGACACTTCAAGGTTCGCACCGACCAAAGGAGTCTCAAATATCTATTGGATCAAAAACTCATGGCCGAAGATCAGCAAAAATGGATTATGAAGTTATTGGGGTTTGACTTCGAAATCCTTTACAAACCAGGGTGTGAAAACAAGGCTGCCGACACACTATCCCGACAAATGGAGGGCCCAATCCACTGTTCTAGTCTATCTGCAGCAATATGGGAAGGTGGAGAAGAATTAGAAGCTGAACTTCAGGCTTCTGAACACTATCGGCAGATGATACAGTCATTACTTAGTGGTTCGACTGCATTTTCAGATTATAAGTTGAAGAAGGGGACTCTTTTCTTTAAAGATCGTTTGGTCATTCCTGAGGGTTCTAAAATGATTCCTAAATTGTTGGCTGAATTTCACTCTACTCCATTTGGGGGCCACTCCGGCTATTTTCGCACCTACAAAAGAATTTCAGCAGTTGTGTATTGGATAGGTATGAAGAAGGCTGTCAAAAATTATGTGGCCAGTTGTGACACATGTCAACGAAGCAAACATCAAGCCATGAAACCAGCAGGGTTGTAACAGCCTCTCCCAATACCGGACCAAGTTTGGGAAGATATCAGTCTAGATTTTATCGGTGGATTGCCTAAAAGTCGTGGTGGAGACACCATATTGGTGGTAGTGGATCGACTTTCGAAATACGGACACTTCATGACACTCACACCCATATTAAGCAAGAGAGGTGGCTGTAACCTTCACCAGGGAGATAGTAAGGCTCCATGGGTTTCCAAAATCCATTGTCTCAGATCGGGACAGGGTCTTCATGAGTAACTTTTGGAAAGAGCTGTTCAGTCTAGTTGGGACCAACCTGAAATTTAGTAGTGCTTATCATCCTCAAACAGATGGCCAAACGGAAGTGGTGAATCGAGGCCTTGAGATATATCTCCATTGCTTTTGTGCGAGACAACCAAAAAACTGGATCACTTGGCTTCCTTGGGCTGAATATTGGTACAACACTACATATCATTCTTCCACCAAGATGACACCATTCCAAATAGTCTATGGACAGAAGCCCCCACCTTTACTCAAGTGGGAAGGGAATTCTTCCAAAGTAGCTGAAGTTGACATTTACCTGAGGGAACGGGATTAGATTATAGCTGAGCTGAAGGACAATCTGAGGATAGCCCAAGACCGTATGCGGTCTTCTTCAAATCAACACCGACGAGAGGTGACTTATCAAGTGGGAGAGGAGGTTTTTCTCAAACTCCAACCATACCGCTTCAAGAAGTTAGCCAAACGTCCCAATGAGAAGCTCAGCAACCGATACTACGGTCCATACCCCATTGAAGCACAAATTGGTCCGGTTGCCTACAAACTTACACTCCCACCAGACTCCAAGGTACATCCGGTGTTTCATGTTTCACAATTAAAGAAGGTAGTGGGTCTCAACATCACAACTCAGCCCTTACCAACATGTCTAACCGAAGATGGGGAACTTCAACTTATCCCGTAGACACTCCTAGACATTCGCTACTCAACTAAGGGGTCATTGGAAGTACTGATTCCATGGCAACAGTTACCCAGTTGTGAGAACTCCTGGGAAGATTTTCGTGAGCTCCACAATCAATTTCCTGAATTTAACCTTGAGGACAAGGTGAAACTGAAGGGAGGGAGTGTTGATACGCCCCTGATTACACAAGTGTATCAACGTAAGAAGAGACAGAGACGAACATTAGAAACATTGGCTGAAACAGGGCAGAACATAGATGAAACAAGGGAGATGTGGTAGCTACACCAGCAGCGGGTGTAGAGGGAGGCCAAGTGGCATCCCAGGAGTGGGCAAACACCACCATTCTTATTATGCACTAAAAGACAGAACTGTAGGCCAGATGGCAGCAGGACAGTGGATAAGAGAATCAAGTTTGTTAGAGTACCAGGGGAGGGAAGAAGAATATAAGGGGAATAGCAGAGTAAGAAAAGGGGGAGGAAAAAAGAGAAAGGCAAGTTGATCTTGCGGGGAGAGGGAGCCTCTCAGGAGAAGGGAATGACCTTCTGGTGTTAGTACAGTTTATCTTATCTCTGTTCTATCATTCCAAGAATTAGTTAGCAGATGAATAGAGTCTGTTGTAGTGATTCAAGTTGGATTGTCATCGTAATACTTATGCAATGATATTCAGTTTCCCTTATCTGTTAATGTTCTTTATTCATTAATATGAGTAATCCTTGCTGCTGTTAAGGAGTCGATAGGAAGATAGGTTAGGCTCGTAAGGAAGGGTCCTAACAGTCTCCAGTAGCTGATATGATCACTCCTCCATCTGAGGCTACTGATTCTGTAAGGGCTCCATCACAGTGTAAGGCATGTACATAGGAGGCTCGAAGTAGGGACTCAAGCTTTCCACTCTACTAGAATGTTCCACTTTTCAGCTATATAATCAAACTTGGCATTTCTTTGATCCAATAAATAAATAAGACTTGCCATTTCATTTACAAACAATGTAGGCAGTCCCACAAGTTGCCTCAACATCCTCCACAATAGCTGCTACCAACTGCACCTTTTTTCTGATTTTATCTCTGAAGATTCTTGAGTCAGTCCAAAGGTCTGTATAGTTGCACAAAAAGCCAGTTTAGCTGCTAATCCAATCATCCATTGGTCAAAATGGTGTTTCACCAAAAGGGCAGCTTCAGTGACCCCTTTTATAGCTCTTCTTTCATTTGTAAATTTGGTGAACGCACAATCCTATACCAAAGTACTGAAATGCCACTTGAAAAAGAGGTGGCGCCTACTGTCCGTTCCTGCCCAACAGAGACAGCAACTTTGATGTTCTGGTGTTTTCCTTTAAAACAAATTGTCTATAGTTGGTAGTACATCTCTAAGACACCTCCAGACAGTAAAGGATTGTCTAGGAATATTTTCAGCAAACCTACTTCCTTCCACCAACCCACCTCCTACGCTTCTTGTCGAATGGATTCCCAGGCTGACTGTGGAGAGTCCTGTGGCTGTACCTTTCCATACCACTACCTTAGCATAGCCCTTGCTTAACCTGTCCACCAGAGGGAGATCTCTCCAAACACCCATCAGGACTGCAAACTCTTTGCATAGTCTTACCAATCTCCATCCACTAGAAATTTGCCCACCTTCTGCATCTGCTGGGAGACTACATTGAGTATGATTCTTTTCCAACCTTTCCATTTCATTGTTCGTTTGCTCCATGTTTGAGTGCAATCAGTTGTGTTAGTGCGAGACCTTTGGTTACAGATCAGACAACCAAGTTCATGGAAAGACCGTCTTATGCTCAAATTTGGGTGGAGGTGGAGGCGTCATAACAGCTTCCTGAGTATATTCTTGTTCAATGTAACAAGGGGTAGAGGTTCATCAGCAAGTTCTTTCTTAGTGGAGGCTTTTCCATTGCTTATTCAGTTTTGGGCACTTGAACACCAAGTGTGCCTCAAGAACATCTGAAATCAATGGAGGCCAAGCTGCCAAAAATCTAGCTTACCAGAATATGAAAGTTTGGAGATCAAAGGACGCTGAACCCAAGGAGAACCACAAGGAGAAGGGAGAGAAGAGGGGTGGAGATGATTTGGATAAGAACATCCACATGCCAAAAATTAAGGAGACTATCTGCCTAGGAAAAGAGAAGGCTTCAATGGAAACAACCAATATGCAGTCCTTGCAGTAGAGGAGATTGACAAGGATGGGAAATTTAGGTGTTCTAACACTGGATTCCTTTCAAAATTGGAGAGAAAAAAAATGACACAATGCATGGGAACCTAGCATTGAAGAAGAGGTGTTGGGTGAGAAGTCTCAGCTTTTTATCCATTGTGGGATAATGAAGGTTGAAGATACTTTAGGCAGGGATGTAGAGATAGAAGAACACTCTACTAAGAAGGGCTGGGCGTAGAGAAGGGGAACTTGTTTTTTATTTTTGAAAGGGAGAATCAGAAAGTTATTATCCTGAGGTGGAGGTGGAAGAATCAAACTCTAGGAAGGAATCTGAGGAGGACCATGATGATGGTTTAGGGATCTTGTAAAGGAGTTAGAAAAAAACTATCAACGGGACAAATTAGGAGCAGGTTAAAATCAAGGAGGAGATATTCATGAAGACAAACTCTGGCATCTTGCCTGAGAATCCGGGGAGAGTGCACACAGAGAAGAAAAATGATTCTGATTTATTGAGGCTAGCCAATAAGGAGGCATTAGATGGAGCCGACATCGAAGGAAGGAAGATAAGAACACGTTACAAAATGAGATGCGTCAAACCAGTAATAGGGAGGCGGCATCCTCTTTTTTGCAAGAAAAAAAAAAAGCAGCACTCCAACCATCCCCTTAAAGCTTTTTTTTTTTAAGTAAAAAAAATCTTTAAAAAAAACCGATGACAGATATTCAGGTAGCTTTGCTAAGGACAAACAGGAGGGCTAGAAAGCAAAGGGAAGTGGAACTATCGAACCAAACAACCACATAAGGTATAGCGAATCATCTTACAAAGGTTACTTATCAACTCAATCGATGAGACTCAGCCAAGGAAGAACAAAACATAGATCATGGTTAAATTCTGGTTATAAACCCCAACCATAATCTCTCTAAGGCTGCGTTTGTTTGCTGGAATAAAGGTGTGGTGGAAAAAAAGGGGTGGGAAAAATCTTGAAAAGAGTGCAGATTTCTTACTTTTCCCTTAAATCCCAAAATGGTAGATTGTTTGGTTGCTTGGGGTGGGAAAGTGAGAGACAAGTTTCCTTGATTCAAGGAAACTTGTCTGCTGATGTGGCAATCCAACTTTCCCACCCCAAGCCATTTTAAAACCCCACATATTTGGTGGGACTTTGTGGGAAAGTTGGGAAAAGTAAAAAAGTGGGACCCACCACTATTCACTTTTCCACAAAACCCTTTCCTTTCATTTTCTTCTCCCTCACCCCACTACACATGGGACCCATATGTTTTTTTTTCCCACCCCACCTTTGCAAACAAACGCAGCCTAATACAATTCAAAAAAGGCAAAAACAAACTAGACCATCAAATGGATGAAGAATGGTCAATTTTTAGTGCCAATCATTGTTGTCAAGGACTCAAGGTGACCAAAGCAGTTGGGGCACCACCTAAGCAATTAGGCGATAAAGCAGCACCTAGGCGGCACGACCAAATCTGTTGAGGCAAACGTTTTAAATACAACTAATGTAAACCCAGTTTTAGGGTTACGGGTAGTATTGAAATTTTCCTAAAACCAAGGGCTGCCCAGGAATTTCCAGCAAAGAGAATGGGTATCCTAGGGTGTATAGGGTATTCTATAACTTGAAAATCCTGCTGTAATGTTAACTCAGATCTGAATTTTCAACAAAAAACAGAAAACTAAGGTTTTGGGGGCGTTTCAGCTCGGGTGGGAGAAGAGCTGAACTTGCTGTCCCTGATGTTCAGACCTTGTTTTCTTGAACATAGGGAAGGACCTGACTTTCAGCAGTTTTATGTTTCAGAAGTTTAAACTTAGGTTGCAGAAGTTCAGAGGAAGAAGATGAAGAGCAGGAATTCTAAAAGAGCTAGGGTTTGAGGGTTTAGATAGAGTAGGATTGGGGTCAGAAGTGAGTTGCATCCAAGGAGGGGGTAAGGGAAGGCAAAGGGGAGTGAGTATTAGGGGTTTAACAGGGAAGAAGAAGCCAAGCGGGGAGGGGAAGGGGGAGCCATAGGGTAGGGGAAGATGGGGGAGGGCCTGGGAGGTGTCGAAGGGTTTAGGGTAGGGGAATAGGGGAGTTGCAGGGGTGGAGGAGGCTGCGGTTGAGGTGCAGCAGCAAAGGGGATGGGGTTCCCTAGGGGTGCAGAACAGGGGACAGGCAGGAGAGGGGCAGGGGTAGGGAAGGCTTGTGTGGGTAGGGAAGAAGAGGGGAAAGGTGCTGGGGTTTACTTGTTGGAAGCTTCTGTAGATGAATAATGGCTGCTGTGAATTGAGAATAGCTACCGGTTGTAACTGAAAAACTCTTCAAAATCCGCTGTGGACCTCCCAGAGAGAACCACGACCCTGTGTTCCACAAAGACTCTTAATTTTGTTTAATCAAACTTAAGAATTAGAAAGAAAGAGTAGACTTATTTATAGCCCACTAAAAGACTTTAAATTTAAGTGGGATTCCTCTATAGATTAGGATCCCACCACATCAATCATAACGAATGAAATCATAAAATTTAAAAAAGTCTAATGGAGCCTAATTGACACATGCAGAAATGAAATTCTAAATAACTTAAAATTCTAATTAGCATATACTAAATTCTAATTGACATGTGCTGGACTAAGGACTCAAGGACTATTATCTTATCCACATTGGACCAATTCAAACACAACTTAAACTAAAGAACAAAACTCAATTAGGACTCTAAGACTAAACTGGAATTAATTCCAGCAAGTAAAGAAGGCTGGAAATGCCCTAATACCCCTACTAGGGGGTTTGTCATGAGGGTTTCTTGGAACCATCCAAGGGGCCCCACTTAGTGTTTCCACCAGAGGCTCTTTGTGTTCACATCATCAACTACTTTTGAACTTACAAATTTCTATTATAAGCTAAACAAACATTTAATAATCATAGTTATGAAAGATTGTCCAAAGAAAAACACAAACATAAGTTCATCTCATCAAGCATCATAACATATGACTATGAACTATATCAAATTATAAATATGAAAATGAAAGTAGCAATTATACTTATCTCTATGATAGTGTGATGCCAAATAAGTACCTTGTGCCTTTTTACCCGACTTTTTTTAAACGAATAATTTTTGAATCTGAATGGGAATTTGATATGTCCCTTTTTCACCAATTTTTTCACCGAATACGATAAATTAATAGATCACACTATTCTGAATTCCAAATCATTCTCCATTTAATGATTTATTGATTCCCGAATCCGAATGAATAACTATTAGATTCATATATGGCTTTGTAGAATAAAATTTGTTTAAAAAAATTATGTACAAAACATAAAAAAAAATGACCGTTTAGCGCCTAGGCAGCAATACAGTGCACAAGGCGACAAAGCGGTAGCGCCTAGGCGATAAAGCTGCTGAAAATTTGCATGAAAAAAAAGGGGTTAGAAATATGGCAGTTCAAAAACTGCCTAGGCAGATGCTTTACAACAATGGTGCCAATGGAATTAAATGGGCCACAAGCTTAATAACTTTGGATTTCAGTTTCAATCACTAAGGGTGAATAAAATTTATGACAATGTTTGGCATGATTTGTCCACCCTATTTATGGGAAATAAGGAACAGAAATTGAAATTTTCAAATAGCCATGATACTATTCTGTTATATTGATTTCACAACTCTCTCTCTCTCCAACCTGTCATCCCTTTTCTACTATGCACAACTCCTAGCCCTTCTCTTCTGCATACTTTCCCACTCCATGTTTTCTAGAACTCTTCATGCACAGAGCTTGTCACTGAGGAACCCCCTCCTCAAAAAGCAGGGGGTCTCAACCCTGGATAACATAGGTTTTGTAACTCTAGTCCGTTGGCAGGACTTATACCAGTAAATTTAAGCACTTGACCTAAAATTCAGGCTGATCAGAATTTGATTCAATTGAGTTATTAATTTTTGTCATAATCTGATTTGTTCCTTTTTCCCTTCTATACTGTGTCTAGGACATTTCTGCTGGTTCAGGATTACTCCTGCACTGGTTCAGGTGCAGGACCTAAGAAATTTTCCACTGCAACTTGGTAAGATTTTCAGGTTCAGGTTACAAATTAATCTAGAAACTCTTCACATCTACAGCAAGAAGAGTCAAAGTGCACATGAGAACTGACATGCTTGGTAAAAAAATGTCATGTAGATTGCAGATAGTGTGGTAGACTCCAGCCTCTTGTGATAATGTTAAGCAATCATTTCAAGCTTCTTTTGAGATAATTGACATTGAAAGGGTCCAAGAAAGTCATAATTTAGTAAAGGCTCCACATATCACCAATAAGTAAACATAGAAAGTGAATTCCTAAAAGGAGGGAGACAATGTAAAATACGAACTAAAAACACACCATCGTAAGTACAATCCAGTCCCACCAGCAACTATAGGAACATGCCCATTGTCAAGAATATCTCTTGTAGCTCGCCTTGCATCCTCAAAGAACTGTCCAACAGAATAATCTACAATTGCAACAAATATTATCATTTAAACTTCTAGCAGGTGATTCCAAGACTATAAACGCAGAATAAAAGAGAAAATGCAATTCAAATAGGTAATAAGTAGGCCAGAAAACGAATAGAAGAAATGCAAAGCAAGGCATTTCCATGTTTTAGAATTTGTATCTTTTTAAGTATGAATGTTGAACCAATTGTAGTTCATGATATGATCTCATTTTTCAAACAAACAGAAGAGCTTCAATGACAAATACCTAGAAGGCCCTCCATACCACACGAGGCTCACATATGAGCCATATAAAATTCAAAAAACAAAAACAACAACAGAAAACACATCTCCAATGCATCTAGAACAGGAATAACCCCCATATCCATGGTTGTCAAGGCAAAAAGGCAAGGCAATGCTATAGAGGCCAATGAAAACCAAGGTGACACCAAGCAAGGCAACAAGGTGTTGTGTAGGAAACAAGGCGACCTTGACCCAAAAATGGGCCTAGGCACCTAGGCTAACCATGCCCATATCTACTTAGATTTCTACACTTTGAGGACCAATATATTGCAATGTTCAGAGCTTTCTAAGCTACCATAAAATAGAGTAATGAATGATAACTAAGGCATAATAATTTCAATGTGATCCAAGTGACCGCAGCTGCAAAAAACAAATCTCAAATCTGACTTTGATGCTGCACTAATCCCAAAATCCCTTGGGCTAATCTTAGCATCTTGTTTTAGAATGCTGAGAGAAATCATACATTAGAAAGAAAAACATTACCTAAACACAAGTTCATAATGTCTGTCAATCAATAGAAAGAACTTCAAGAGCCATATATGATAAATATATATAGATCAGACTTGTAGCAGCATATAAAATGGATAAAACCTACATCAATTTGTAATACCTTCAGATGGGTGCAATATATCAACCAAATTGTGTGGCACTTCCTGCAAAGATGTAACCAAAAACCAAGAAATGCATTTGTCAAGTGATTGATATCAAACATGGGCTAGAAAACACTTGATTGCAGCAGATATGCTAAGCTAAAATCAAGATTTTTTTCACACTTCAAAAGTTTCGGTGATTGGTATCATTATACATTAAAAACAAGGAGTGTGGAATGACAAAAACTTTATCCTAGTAATTTCTTAAGGATTAAAAATAATGAAAAGAAGATGAGAAATGGTGTATTCTACTTAAACAGCTTTATGTATTACTTCCTTTTGAATGTTATAAGAATACTTAACAGCAGAAGCCAAATGATTCTTGTTCACACAGTACATTTGGTAGTGCCTGTGTGTTGGTCATCATTGTTGTCAACACAGTGCATGTATTATTGTTGACATAATGCATCCTAGTACTGTACAGGATAATTGGGTCATGTATGGTGGCATTCTAGGCAGTTACAGACGTCAAAATGGTATAGAAAGATTCTAGATGAATTGGATAAGTTGGTAGCCATTTGGTAGTGAAGAGAATGTCCACATAGCTCCTGAAGTGAGTAGGTCATCCGAAAGGCATTTCTGTCTACCACATTGGTGAATGTCACTATGTCAGCCAGAGAAGTCAGTGGGGTTTGGTACGATGTTGATACAACACACGGGTGTTTTGGTCATTTGACAGTATGTGGCTTGTTGGTTGTGACGTTGGAGCATCCAGGCCTATGCTGGAGTATGAGATACTTTGCATGCAGCTTATACTAAGAGTGTGCAGCATATATTGTAACCATGCAGCTTATACTGTATGATAACAAAGAAATACTATGAAGAGGTACAAAAATACTGAGAAGCCACTCAAACATACAGTGAGGAAGCAACAGAGTACTGAGAAGTGACATGGGAATACGAATTACGATATGCATTATGGGTTTTGTGATTAAATATGTGTATCGAAAGGCAGCAAGTTTGAGAGAGCATTTTCAAAAGTTCAGACAACTTTACAAGGAAATGAAAACTGAAAATTTCTGTCATCAAGTCCTCTTCAAAACAAGATTGGAAGCATACAATTTCAAGTTGGGATGATGAAGTTATGTGGGCCCAATAGGATGAGGGCCAAATTCCAAGATCCAAAAAAGAAATCAGCAGGCAATCAGGGTTTGTAAGACCCTGCAATTAGGGATTTAGGGTTGTTTAAGGGTTTTAGTTGTAGGGATGACATACTAGGTAGGGTTTAGAGGCTTAGGGTGAATGAAATACAACCCTGAACCTTTCTGTTTTTGGTTTTAGACTTGAATTCCAGAAGTCTAGGTTTGTGGGCAATTAGGGTTTCTAGGGGGTAGTTAGGGTAGGATTAGGATCAAGTGCTAGATAGAGGATGGGGGTTGTGATTCTAGAAGTGGAAAGGATATGCTGGAGGGGGATTAAGAGATATGGGATTTAGGGTTTTGACGGAAGAGGAATAGGGCCAAATGGGTGGGGAGGGGAATTCGAGGAGTGCGATAGAAGAGGGAAGAAGGGGGAAGGCTTGGTGCGATGGAGGGGTGGAGAATGTTGGCTTACTAGTTTGATTGCTCGCAGAAGAAGATTGGATAGAGGAATACTAATAACCTTATTGCCACAGGAAACTCCTGCACTTGAGAACCCTAGAATCCTACTGATCCCCCTGATCTCTGTTGTAACCCTCCTTCAATTATTTTATTCATCAAAGCTGATTTGGTTACAACCAATAGGCTGTATTTATAGCCTTTATTGAAAGGCTCCTACTAGAGCTTAACTTTGGAAGCAAAACAGAAAAGGGCTCTTATTTTAAGAAGGAAAAACCTATTTAAAATAAGACTCCAACTTATTCTAGATTGACCTAAACAACAACATAAAAGTAGGACTAGACTCCTAACGAAATACGACAGCACTAAAGAAACTCTATATTAAATAGAACTCCTAGGCAAGGACTGCTAATTGACTTCACATAGACTGACTCAAGAAAGAAAAGAACACAGTTGAACTTCAAATAAAATTCTGCTTGTAACAAGACCTAAGTGGGCCTGACTGGGATGGTCCCACACTGCTGGGGCTGGGCCTGGTCTTCCAGTGATAATAAAATAGAGTTATGGTGATTCCCGTTTATCTGCTCAAGATGAAGGATATTTTTAAAATCCCAAATATATTTGGAGTTCCTGTAAAAATCTGTGCTGAATTTGATGATGTTCCAAGTTATATTGGTAGTGCCTGTTGATACAGATATTTAGTCACAACCAATGCTCAAATCGGAGGCTTGGAGCTATAACAAAGATGCTAAAGCCAATATTTTAATGGGCTATTCTGATTGGTTATGGACTGAAGACACGTAGTCCCTGATTAAGAGCGCTGGCGTCGTAAAATAAGCATAAGAGATCTTGTTTTAAAGGCTCCCATTGTGCTCTAGAATGAGACAATGCAACCATACCGATCCAATGGCAGAAATCCATTTCACCTTTTGCTGCAGATCAAAGGGCTATGACTGATCTGTGCTTGATCGACCTAGAGTAATTGGAAAATGGCCTGCTAATGAGCCCTTGATACTTGATAGTTTACATCTAACGAGGCTTGACTCATCTGACAGATATTATTAATGCTTTTCATGAAGATGCTAATCTAACAGCTTACAGCATATGCGTCAGTGCACATGTGAAACATGTGACTAAGAGACATCTTTTTTCTTTTTTTTTCTTTTTTTTTTTTTTTTTTGGATTAGGAGCTTCTTATATACCGGAAGGGGAATGAGAATATTAATGCCACCGAATGGGTGCGAACCCAAGACCTCCCCGTGGGAGGTTGGGCCTTTAACTGCTTTACTAACCCACCATTGGTGACTAAGAGACATCTTAGTGCAGTGAGCATTCAACCTGCTTTCCTTGAGATTTCATTTGGAGGCCTACAGACAGCTGAACTTCAAATAAGTATAATTTCCTCATCCAAACTTGCATTTGAGTGATTCAAGTTGCAGATTTTCAAGCGATGAGAGCTTCATCCTCTAAGGGAGAGAAAATATAGGGGTTATTCATTGAAAATCACAGATTTCTTCCCAACCCTTTGTGAAATGCATTCCAGACATCACCACTCATCTTCTTGTATATCTGAAGACATCTTGAAGTGCCCTAATGGTGGCTTTGCTCCATCGAATGCTTGAGTGATGCATTTTAAGTAAGGTTTGGTGAAGAAACAGAGAAAACCTTTTTTTCCTTTTATTCTAAGCACTTGAATCCATCTCTATTTACATTATTATATCTATAATCCTTCGCCTACCAAAATGTAAGGAACACATTGTACCCCAATTTGCATAGATCATTGTACAAAAAAGGGTGCAAAAAAAAGGGAATGAAGAAAAGAGGAGAGTGTAGAAGAAGAGAAGAAAGAAGAAAGGAAAAGGAGATCTGTGCACACAATGTGTTTGTGAAGACACTAAAGAAGAAAAAGAGAGAAAGAAAATCAAAGAAAGGAAGGAAGAAGGATGAAGAGATTGATAAACCGAACTGTGTGTTTCCTATGCAGCCAAGGAACACAGACTTGGAAGATTCATGTGAGCTACTAGCCTACTAGTGATCTCATCTAATCTCCAGAATACCAATGATCAGAGACAATGCATACAGTGAGATTTCTTTTATCTCATGTCATTTTGATTATGCATATTCATCTTGTATGCTAGATAGGTTAGGGCATTTTAAAATATGCCTAACTTTGTATATGACTAATATTGGGTGCTAGGAAACCATTCGGGTTAAAATCATTGCCTCTACTTTTAGAGATAGAAGCAGGTTGGATGTCCTGAAGCATTGGTTGGACTAATTCATCTAATGCCATGGGTACGGCCTCCAAGATATATTCTAGGTAAATGGGTGAAAGACCTAGCCTTTGTATTTTTCAAAAGGGAAACTAGTGATGAGCACACACTAAGGTCTAAGTAACTATTATGAAGGTCAACCTAGAGAAGGGGTGAATAGGCTGAACTAGTGGAGAATACCATATGATGACAAATAAATACAAATTTAAAAATTAAGCAATAGAAATAATGCAAAAAAAAAAGGCACACAATGATTTTATAGTGGTTCGACTCAATTGAGTCTACGCCCACTCCTGTTTGACCTTAGAGAGATTCCACTAGTGACACCCTTTCCGAAAAATGGGGGGACACAACACCCTCACAAAATTGAATTAGGCAAAGACTATCCAATGCAACTAATAAAAGAAATTGGATGAAAAGTTATCTAGGGTGTGGCACAAACCCTTGAATGTATGTAATGAATATCAATAAAGGCACATTGGGTCTCCCTGTTATTTGCTTCTCGGCGGTGCTTGAGGAAGATCTCTTTCAGTTCGGCTGCATTTGTTTGCTGGAATAAAGGTGGGGTGCGAAAATTCTTGAAAAAAGTGTAGATTTCTTACTTTTCCCTTAAATCCCAAAATGGTAGATTGTTTGGTTGCTTGGGGTGGGAAAGTGAGAGACAAGTTTCCTTGATTGGTGATGTGGCAATCCAGCTTGTCTGGTGATGTGGCAATCCAACTTTCCCACCCCAAGCCATTTTAAAACCCCACATATTTGGTGGCACTTTGTGGGAAAAGAAAAAAAAAAAAGAGACACCCCCCCCCCCCCCCCCCCCCCCCCCCCCCCCCCCTCCCTCCCCTCCCCCCCCCCCCCCCCCCCCCCCCCCCCCACCCTTTCTTCCCCCCCCCCCCCCCCACCAAAAAAAACCCCACACCACCACACCCCCCCCCAAAAAAAAGAGGAGGGAAAAAAAAAAAAAAGGGGTTTAAAAAAAAAAAAACTGGCTAAAAAAAAAAAAAAAGCCAAAAAATCCCTCCTCTTTTTTCCTTAAGGGGGTTTTTAAGGACCTGAATGAGGCTACTTAACAAGGTGGAATAACTCAAGAAGAAAAAAGGGACTTTGAATAAAAGTTGAATAAGAAACAATACATTCTACCAGCAGTAGGTGATTCCTACGGCTACCCAAGAGCAATAGCTCTCACATAAACTTTCTCAATGCTCAAAACATGTCTCTTCTACTCTTCCTTCCCCCTATTTATAGCAATTACGTTCCTACAGTATTAATTAACAGAATCATCCCAATTCGAATAGGACTCTTCAAAAGTAACCTGAATTCGAATAGGACTCTTCAAAAGTAACCTGAATGTAATATGACTCTTCAATCTAATCCTAAAAAGTAACCTGAATACAATAGGACTCTTCAAATCTGCCAATCGTTTCCTTCCCTAGAATTTAGGGATTTACTTTCCCTGTCGAGTGTAGACTTGTGTTACTAGGGACCTATCAATACTCCCCTCCAACAGTTTCACCTTGTCCTCAAGGTGAAAATCTGAAAATCTCTTCTGCTGGGGTTTAATGGAGTGGGCTTGACCCAAGGGGGTTTCTTTGGGGGTCTAGCGGCCCAGTCTTTGTGTTGGGTTTGTTTGGGCCTTAAGTTTGAGACGAAACATAACTGATTGAGGCCCAAATAACACAATCTTTGGCTCATAGGGATTGGACCAAACCCATGAAGCGGTTTGAGGTGAACCGAACCAACCCCAAAAACCCTAATACTCCATCGTCTTCTTCTTCCTTTCCTGCGACGATTTGCTGCAACCCTAGCTGCCGCCTGAGGTTTTCTGTCGGCAGCGACTGAGCTCTTCTTCTTCGATTCAGCGGCAAGAGTCCTCGCAGCCCCGACGTTAATCCGGTAGGCATCGACACCCGAAACTCTCATTCGAATCGACTTGGATTTTTCAACGTGTACTTTCAAATCGACTTCGGCTACGTTTGTCTCAACCACCATACTGTGGTTGTCCAAAGCTGAGATGGATTTCTTATCGCTCTCATCTCTGAACTCCATTCTTAAGGCCTCCGTGAAGTTCGCCCAATCCAGTTTCTGCCAGTGTCTCCGGTAGACCCAATCTAACGCATCATCTTCCAGATGTTCGAGTGCTACTCCAAGCCAGTGTTCTTGCTGAATCTGATGTTGCCAGCAGAAGAGCTTGACTTCAATCAACCATTCCTCCGCTCGTTCTTCGCCTGGAAAGATCGACAATGTCATCTCACTTCCCTGGGATCGTGAATGCTCTGATACCATTTGTTAGGTACCTGAATGAGGCTACTTAACAAGGTGGAATAACTCAAGAAGAAAAAAGGGACTTTGAATAAAAGTTGAATAAGAAACAATACATTCTACCAGCAGTAGGTGATTCCTACGGCTACCCAAGAGCAATAGCTCTCACATAAACTTTCTCAATGCTCAAAACATGTCTCTTCTACTCTTCCTTCCCCCTATTTATAGCAATTACGTTCCTACAGTATTAATTAACAGAATCATCCCAATTCGAATAGGACTCTTCAAAAGTAACCTGAATTCGAATAGGACTCTTCAAAAGTAACCTGAATGTAATATGACTCTTCAATCTAATCCTAAAAAGTAACCTGAATACAATAGGACTCTTCAAATCTGCCAATCGTTTCCTTCCCTAGAATTTAGGGATTTACTTTCCCTGTCGAGTGTAGACTTTTTTTTTTTTTTTCCCACCCCGCGCCCACCACCCCCCCCCCCCACCCCCCAAAATTGGGTTTTGATTGGGTCCCAACGGATAGAAAAGAATCATATTTTTGAATTGTTGGTCAACCAATAAACCATGTTAGTCGACCGGCTGAAAGTAGCTGTTAAATATATAGTCGTCAAAAAACTTGGCAGCTTATCAATCCCTTGTTGATTGACGGCACTTCAACTGTCACACTAGCAGTCAACAAGTAGCCTGTCGGCCACAACCGATAGGCCACTGGTGATGCTAACAGTCGCTCAGGCTTAATTGCCTGACGGTCGACCATTACATCGACCTACAGCATTTTAGGGCTTCCCAATAATGATTTTTGAAATCGGTCAACTGCCCTAAAGTTCAACCTAACAGTACTCCATGCACATGCAATTTTTTCAAAAATATGGATATGCAGTTTATGCATTTATAAGGTGCCACTCGTCTTAGTCTATGTGCATGGTCTTGATTGCTTGATTCTTCTTCATTCTTAAGCATTTCCTTTCCTTCTTTTTGTTCCAAGATATTGGATGATCTAAGATCCTTATCATTGACAATCATGTTTGCTGGCCTTCCATGGTAGTAGGAGATACTCTAAGCTACTGGCAGTGATTTTGAATTCAAATCAGTATTTGAAGCCGGCATTCTATAGTCGTGGTAGATACTCTTAGCTGTTGGAGGTGAATTTGAATTATTTCCTTTTATCATTGTTGTGGTCGAACTAGGATTTGATCTGGTCGAACACCTGGTCCGACCAGACCACCATGACTCAAAACGAACCTGAGTTAACTCTTGGGATAAGATTAGAAGTTACGAGAGATAAGAGGAGGAATCCATGTCAAATTCTATCAACACTATTCAAGTGGAGTTCAACTAGCCTAAGAGAGACAGATTCCTGGTACAACTCTAAACAAGAACTACATAGGTCGATCAAAGAGAACTATATAAACACATATCATAATCGATATAAGGTATGCGCTCTTAAGTTACTCTATTAACTGAGATATTGGGTGATAGAGAGGTGGATCCTTTTGTTCAGAGTGAGTTAACTTGTTCGTCGAAGAAGATACTCTGACCACGTTGGTCGAGCACGTTTTTGCAGGTTCGAGCGATCGACCAGGAGGGACCGAATTCTGCCACAACAATCATGTTGGCCGGCTTTCTATAGTTGTAGTAGACACAACTAGCTGTTGGAGGGGATTTGATAAGATTCAAATCAATATTTCTATCGTTTCCTTCTATAATCTAAATACATCAATTGGGGTCGTCCGTGATTCAAACTAAATAACTACTTGTATGTCTGAGTACCCAAAAGAAAATTAAAATAATAAATTATTGCGTGAGTAAAAGAACACAAGCACCTTCCTATCGCTCAACGAAGGCTTTGCAGATCCAACATCGAGTCCTCGGTATACCTGCAACACAATCCACAGCACAGTTTCAACCGGACATATCAGTTTCTTCTATCGTAGTAATGTCAATTGACTAATCTTTAAAGATACAACTAGTACTTCCAATTTCTCACAAAGAAGGGGGCATGCAAACCTGGACAGAGTCAGCGCTTATGATTTCCCCATTGAGTCTCTTTGCAAGCTCCAAGGCAAGCTTGCTTTTACCGGCGCCCGTAGGTCCAGAGATGACAATGACCTTTTCCTTATTCTTCTTATTGTTCTTCGTTATGTTTGCATCTATGGTGGAGGTGGTGAAAGAAGTGATAGTAGCTATTGAAGAGCGATGGCGAAACGAGAAGGTTGGGTTTGGGAAGAGAGTGCATTGGGAAGAGGAGGCCAACCTGAAGCTCCATGTCCGTAGCGCAACTCCGCCACTCATTTGTGAAAATGCCAGAACGACAAGAGAAACTCGGACTTTGGCGCTTTCAATATTCAATCAAATTTAAGTTTTTTTTGGTAAACACAATCAGATTTAAGTAGGTCCTGAAGAAAGGATTCGATTTGGTTCGAAATTGAAATTGAACCAAACCAGACAGAGGCCTCTTTTGGAAATCAAAATCGAACCTATAAATGTTTGGTTTTTATTCAATTTATATACATCCAATTGTTTATTCGGCTTTGAGTTTGGGTAACAAGGTACCTATTCTACCCAAAAAAAAAGTAACAAAATAACCTGTTGTGGAGAGCATATAGCCCGAGAGGTCCCCTACGAGAGACTCAGAGAGCCCCTCGGGAGGGACACATCCACCCACTCGTATACTCCCCTCCCTCGGGAGAATCAGAGAGCCCCTCGAGAGGGACACATCCACTCAATCGGGTAGGTGTGCTCCCCTCCCTCGGAAACTCAGAGAGCCCCCACTCGGGTAGGTGTACACCCATCCCTAAGGGGGCTCAGAGAGCCCCTTAAGGAGAGAGCACACACCCACTCGGGTAGGTGCGTAATATCTCCTTAAGAGTCATACTTGAAGTAAGTTCAAGAAAACCTTCAATACTAAGTCCAAGAGTGACGTTGAAGATGACCAAGTCAAAAAGGTCAGTTGCAGATAACTACTCAACATATCCGTTCCGAGACTTGGGGAGACGGATAAGTGAATAACGGCTCTATTAGGCCTGCCAAAGAAGGGAATGCGCTTCCTAAGATCTCTCACCCACTCTTCAACATAATAGGCGAAATACAAGGAGACGCCGCATCCAGGTATCTTCTATATAAACCTTCATCCTACAAGGAGAAAGGTACGAGATTCACTTTACCATTATTCTCTATGCCTTGAGAACTCTCTCTCAAGGTCTTCTATTGTTGCCTAGACTAACTTGGGCGTCGGAGGCGGTTCCCCGGCCAAGACTTGGCCGGCCAGTTCTTGTTTTCTCTGTGAGTGTAGGCATCTCAGCTATTCTTATTTGGTTGGAGAAGCCTCCAAGAGGTTATCCAACTATCCGGCTCTCAAAGAAGTTCTAAACACAACAAATTGGCGCCGTCTGTGGGAAACGTCACAAAAGTCATGGCGAGACGTACCACTAACTAAGTGACGAATTCCAATCAAGTTACTACTCGAGGAAGAGAAAAAGAGATGGAGAACGAACGTATTGAAGGACAGGTTCTCCCTTCTCCAGATCTACAAGTTCTAATTCAAGAGGACGGTCAAGAAGGAATTCCTGAGATTCCTCCAAGAACCGTACCAACTCCATTTGGAGAAGGAGGTTCAGATCAACCCCCAATTCCGGCAACAGTTGTTGATTTACAAAATATGCAAAGGGAAGTCCAACAACAAATGTTGGAACTCCAAGGAGTTGTTCGAGGTTTAGTTCATCAAGTCGGGGTACCATCCAGACCCTCTCGAAATACACAAGAATGACGAAGGCGTGAAGCTTCTCGTCGTACTCGAGGTAGGCAACGCCTAGGGAATGATGTTCGAGAAAGGCAAAACCCTAGGGGACCCAAACAAACAGTCGAACGTGTTGGAGAAAGATCTCAAGGAGTCCATATTGAATAACCACCTCCCCAAGGAAATCGGACTCGGGGAAGTGTGTTCAACCATTTGGCCGGGCTCAGGCAGACTCAGGATTTACCAAGAAGAGAACGTCGAGATGAAAGAGTTCGTGAGCAAGAAGGCGAAAGCCAAGGAAGAAGGGAAACAAAATCTGATAACCCGAGAGGGTCGGTCAGCCAATCTAGATCTTCTTGTGGACCTACTTCCCAATATTCAGATCTTGGAAGTGTTCGGTCTCCGCAAGGCGTCAAGAGACACATGGTCTCGGGAGAAGATTAGAAGTGTCACATCCCCCCAGCTGGTACCTTAACTGACATACCGAGAGTGTGATCCACAGCCCCGAAGATCAAGTATCGAGGAAATCATCCTCCCACATATCCAATAACATAATCATAAATAGGAAATAATCAAAGTTTTAATATTATAAACAAAAGATTTAAATCAGGAAATAAATAATCAATATAATCAGAGTGTGAAAATGATACCAAATGTAATCACATCAAAAGAAGTAGAGAGGCGGAAACTCACTCCACAGCTATAGCAGAACGTAGTACGTAAGTCTAAAAAGAATTACAACTGTTTCTAAAGAAAAGCAAGAATAGAATGTTCAAAGTAAACTACACGTTTTCTAATCTATAGATGACATCTTCAAAATAGTGGACTTCATCAATCCAATAGAGATGTTCCAGCTCTACATTACGTCTAATCGTAGTACGCAACTTGATCACTCGAGGGATCATCAGTGTTGTCTTCATGGTTGCCAATACCTTGCGTGTAGTACGCTTCTTCGGCTTGCGCTTCATCGTACTGTCCTTCATAGTAGTCAGTACCTATAGAATAATCTAACAAAAAGATTGTACAAAAGGAGTGAGTTCGATTGAACTCAGTAAGGCAAGTTAACTCATAACAACATAAATAACATACAACAGAGCATAACAAGATGCAATGAAATATGAAACAGATCATGTATGTATGCATCTAAACTTTATGTATGCTGGTCTCTATTGGCAGACATGCTTTAAGTCATAGCACCGTACTTCTTTGGGAAGGTCTTAGTCACTCGGCTCCGGTTGGTAGTGGGTCCTTCATCCCTCTCAAACAATCCATGGTTGGGGGTTAAGTCACCGCTCTCTCACATCACCATTGGTCTAAGTATTGGCGCATGTTAGGGTAAAGCCTAGCCCAATGCAAGTCATCTACTCAATCACATCAACTCAGATCCAGATACATCCATTCCTCCCCTCTCGGGATCCTTTCCAGTATCCTTCACACTAGAGTCAGCGTATTCCCTCTCGGACTACGGACTCATCAACCCTATTGGTTATCCACATATGGTAAATGGGAAGCTCTCATATCCTCTCACGGATATAACTCACCTCACCGGTCTTGAGCGCCCATGAGCCCAAGTCTAATCATATGCAACCCTCCAATAAATGGCCCCCACAATGTGATTCCCGTCCTCTCACGGGTTGGTTACCGGTCTTGAGCGCCCGTGAAGAATTCACTAGTGCTTCCCCAAAGAAAGAAGAACCCAGGAGAGTTCTTAACTTAAGATAAGTTCAAGAACCCGAGAGTGTTCTTAGGATTAAGAAGAACCCAAGAGAGTTCTTGACTTAAGAAAAGTTCAAGAACCCGAGAGCATACTTAGAATTAAGAAGAACCCAAGAGAGTTCTTGACTTAAGAAAAGTTCAAGAACCCGAGAGCGTTCTTAAAATTAAGAAGAACCCAAGAGAGTTCTTGACTTATGACAAGTTCAAGAACCCGAGAGCGCCCTTCAAAGAAAACCCAAGAAAGTTTTACAAAGGTTAGATTTCTCTAAGGCATTATGCTTCGGGAAACACTCGGGTATCCACTCGGGAGAAATCTCAGAGCTTTCTTCAAACAAAGAAAGCCCAAGAAAGATTTATCAAAGGATGGATTTCTCAAGGGCATTACGCTTGGGAAGACGCTCGGGTTGCCCTTCGGGAACATTCCCAGAGCTTCTTTTGAACAAGGAAGAACCCAAGAAGGTTTTTGAATTTAGAAAGGTTCAACAACCCAAAAGAGTTCAACGAATAATGAAGAAAATCTTCAAGTGACAGAAAAACTAAGGCAATATGCTAGGGGCGTCACTCGGGTTAAAACTCGAGGGGTCAATCGAGGTCATGATCGACAAAAACTTGAAAGAAAGAAAAGCATAACGCCTCAGTTATTAGCATACAATCTCAAAGTTGAAAGGTAACCATCAATTCAAACTTCAAAATATATTTGGCCATGATGACCAATATTACAAAAACAAGTTGCAGGAAAATAAAAACAAGTTTTCTTTCACATAAGAAAGCTAATTCTCGGGAGGGTCTTGCTCTTTGGGAAGGCGGAGAGTTGGTTCAACAAACTCAGTCTCAAACTCATCTTCGGGAGTTTCCTTAACCACGGAAGTCTCCCTTTCAGAGCTATCTTCAGTACCTTCTTCTTCAACTTCATCAACATAGAGGAGGGGATCAGGAGGCCTAAACGGTTCCTTGCACTCAACCCCCTCGGGCAAAGCTTTCTCAAGCTTCTCATATACCCTCCCGTCCAACATCCTAGATAACTTCTCGGGGTGAGGAAGATCAACTTGTTGAAGAACCAAAGTAAAAGCATCGTCAAGACCAGACGATAGGAAGTGATGGAGAGATCAGTCTGAAGTTTCTTGAATTGGGTAGTGCCAAAGTAGGAAGTGATAATCTTTCTATGAACGAGGTTGGGAACTTCATCAACATGAATAGGAAGCTTCCCGGCATTCACTTCAGAACGAAGCTGGTGAACGAGGGACTCCATTTCCTCTTTCCTGCTCGCAAATTCCTCCTTCTCCTTAAGGGCCTCCTCCAAGTCTTTTTTGGCTCGGGAAAGCTCTTCTGCAAGAATTGATTTTCTTTCTGACATTTCTCTCGTCTCAGGCTCTTCTCCTCATCTTGCTTCTTCAAACACTCAACGTTCTTCCTCATGCCAGAAAGCTCTACATTGGCTTGTCCGTGGGCTCTCTCAGCTTCTCGGAGTTGATCAACGAGATGCTCAGAATGAATCATACACTCTCCCATGTAATGCGCTCCCCCCGAGAAATACCTGAAGGAAATTTGGAATATCAAGTTATAAAATTTACCTTAAGAACTGCATACCTGGATAACTGAAGAAGGGGAATTACCTATAGGCGTTGGCATAAAATTTGTCGTTAGGAAGAGTTTTCGGATGTCGATCCGACGATCATCCTCAAGGATCATCCCTTCCAAGAAGCCGTGATCGAGCAGAGCATGGATGGAGTCCCCAAGAACGGTGTCGTTAGGAACCAGTTAAGTTGGCCATCCCGCCCCCCCGGGGAATGAAGACTGGGGAATGCCAACGATGGGAGGATTAGCTGGGATCCTCGGGGACCCCTTCTCTTGGCGGTTTTCTTCAAATATCGGTTGGGAACCCGAGGCCTCTTTGGTGGTGGTCTTCTTAGCTAGCTTGCGGGCGAAGGCTTCTTTTGTGGAACCACTAGCAGCCCGAAGAGCATTGATATCTAGTTTGCTGGACACTACAAGAACAAACAAAGAAGATTAGAAGAAACAAAGCAAAAGAATCAAAGAACTTAAGAACGACGAAAGAATAAGGGGCTCACCCGGAGAGAGACCCCACAACTGTAAGATGGACGGATACTCAAAAGAGTACCCATGAATTGCGGCTGAATCCCCCTCAACCCGAGTAATCCTTTCTAAGGCCGCTCCTTCAGTGGTGGATAACTCAACAAGCTTATTAGCTTCTTCAAGTTCCACATTCGTTTTCTTCACAAAGGTAGTTGGGAAGGACGGCTGGACTGGGGGCTTGTAGAAAAAGAAATGATGTCTCCACCCCTTGGTGGATGTCGGCATAGTGCCCGAAAGGATTATATTGCCCTACCAGTCAACCATGTCAGTTGCCCGACGGTTAAGAGAAAGCCAACCCCGCTGAGATTGACTCTTGACTTCGAAGAATCGATGAAGAAGGGGAAAAGTTGGCTTAACTCCAACATTGTTGCAAAAACCAACAAAGCCAGTTACATTTCTCCAACCATTCGGGATTAAGTTAGAAGGAGATATCTCATAATGCTCGAGTAAGTCTTCGATAATCCGCTGTACCGGAAGACGAAGACCTCCCAAGAAGGCATCAAAGTAAAGGGAGGATGTTCAGGGGGCTCTCCAACCCGACTAGACTCGGATGGGAGAAGGAAGGAATAGTCACTAGGAATTTCACAGGAATCCTTCAAGCGCTTAAGATGGATTTGCTTGATGTCGCAAGGGTAAAATTCAGGACCCGAAAGCTTTCGGTCATAATCAATATGAGAAGGGGTTTTCGGCTTATTCTTTTCTGAAATGCCTCCTCCGAAAGCAATTCAACATGGAGAAGGGGAAGCCAACGATTTCTAGAATCCGAAGGACGAGAGAGAGGGGGATGAGGCGAAGAATGCTTCCGATGAACAACTCGAGATCAGGCAGGAAAGGGTTGACTAGTCTTCTCAACTTCTTGACGTTCGGAAGAAGGAATAGAAGAAGGCTCAAGGTTAATTAAGTCAAGTCCTAAGTCAGAACACAAGGGTTCTTGACTAATCGGGTCATCCCTAGCTAAGTCAGCCGCTGCTCTCATAACTTCTTCAGAATTTGCATAGTCGGGAAGGTCTTCTTCACTGGAATAATATACATAATAGGTTCGAGATGAGGTTTCGGGACCCGAAACCTCGCTGGCGGGAACCTCCCTAGGGGAAGACGGTCGGGCTAATTCTTTGCCTCTCCTCGACTTATCCATAATTGCAAATATGGAAAAGGAAAAGAAACCGAGAAGGGATAGAAGAGACTTACTGGTTGGAGAGTTGAAAAGCAAGACAAAGAAAGCAAAGACTAGCGGCGCAATGGAGGAGACTTGAGAGACACGCTTGCAAACAAAAAGTGAAAATGAGGTGACTCCTCTATTTATAGTGAGAGTGAGGAAATGAAAGGGCACAATCTAACGGCCTAAGATCAATCAAGGCGACGGTTGAGATCAAGAATGCTAAAGGTCGTGATCCAACGGTTGGCGATGAAATGGACACAACGGTTGAGATTGAGAAGACAAAAGGTCATGATCTGATGGCCGAGAGTCAATGACTTCAACGGTTGGGATTTTGTCACCGTTGGCATATCAAGAGTTGCAATGAAGAAACGGTTACGACAAATCAATACGACGGTTGGAAGTTAAGAATAGCAACGTTTTAAGAAGACTTTTAAAGAAATGACTTTCGTCATTTAAGATGACATATACCCAGAAGTCTCTAGATAAAAACTTTGACGAGAAGAAATGCGAGAAAAGCATTCCATACGTTCGAGAAACCAATCACACGGAATGGGGGGCTCTATTGTGGAGAGCATATAGCCCGAGAGGTCCCCTACGGGAGACTCAAAGAGCCTCTCGGGAGGGACACATCCACCCACTCGGGTAGGTGTACTCCCCTCCCTCGGGAGAATCAGAGAGCCCCACAGGAGGGACACATTGTCACACCCCGCCCGCCGGGCCCGGTTAACCGCCCGACAACCCGTGGGTGCGAACCGTCACAGGATCCATGGTTTTAGTTTATCAACAGTAATAAATACAAATACAGATAATCAAGAGCAAGAATAGTGCAATAATTAATAAAAAGGTTACATGAGTCCAAATACTCCGATAAATATCCAAGAAATAATCAAAGGAAAGAATCAAGAATCAAATGTAATATCGAGTTCAGCGGAAGCAAAAAGAATAACTAAATAATCTTCATATTCAGGAGGCTTCATGCTCTGCAAGTTCATGTATCACTGTCTGTGCCACATCAGCTTCAAACGAGAAGGCTCTTTATACGAATCATCTCCAACTTCCGACGTTGTGCAACCATCTGTACAATTTATATAATACATACAATGACAGGAATGAGTTCCAACGAACTCAGTAAGGAACAAGCAATTCACATATATATGTCAATACAATCCACGAATGCACATATGAAATGATATGGATGATATGCAGAAATATGAATGCTACTAAGATCTAACTATGCAAGTCTCTAATGGCTGACATGCTTTAAGATATACACCAGCCTCCTCTGGGTAAGTCTCATGATCACTCTGATCTGGCAAGGACTGGTTACCTCTGTAGGGATCCTGGGCAAAGGGGTAAGTCCACACCTGGCTCTCAAACCATGGCTAGGGGTTAAGTCAACACTCTCTCACCACGACCATTGGCAATGAGTACTGGGGCATGTCGAGGTTTCTAATCCAATGCAAGTCATAATGGTAACATACTATATGAAGTCCAGATACTTCCCCTATGGCACCAACCAACTCGGTTCAGTATCCTTCGCAACCTAGGAGTGAGAACCCTCACGGACTGGCTACCGCTGTTGGACTCCACTCCTTAACCCTATGGTCATCCACATATTATTGGGGCGGATGCTCTCATGACTCCTCACGACACCCGGTCCGTTCCTTAGACGTCCATGAGCCCAACCCTAACATATGCAACCCTACCATTACATGACCAACAGTGGACCACTCAGTCTCCGCAGGGACTAGTTACCGCTGTTGGATGAAACATAGTCACGGGTCACCCGGCTTCAATTCCCCTGCCGAAAGGGTAATAGCATGTGGGGTACCTAGCCATGCAATTCTAGACTCTCCTAAATATGTCATCCAGTAATCATGATAGTGCTGGAGACATCAGCAGGCATGTGTCCCATTCCACATCCTTCTGATATCCCAAGCTAAGATATCCCAAAGGAATACCCCTTCCATCACAACTACACTACAATCACTCTTTATCATACCATGAACAGTTTTGCAATATCATGAAAGATGAAGTACATCAAGTAATACCACAAACAACAAGTGTACAATAAGATTCACATGCTTTATACAATTACAACAAGTTACATGATCAAAGAATAGTAAATAGAACAACAGAATCATCATGTATATGTAATTGCATATAAATAAGAATGCATGTCCTTATCTGTAATTATGTAAAACTCCTTTAACTTGAATTCCAGAAACTATTATAAGACTTTAACTTGAAACAGAGAACACCTAGGCATAGGGTTACAAGAATATATAAGAGTCAAGAGTCAAAACAAATCCAAAATCAAACTTACACAGACACCGGAAACCGGCCGGTCGCTTGAGCCGGTCGCTTAGGTTAAGCGACCGCCACTAGTGACCGCCCCAAAAACATAGAGTTACAGATCCGAAACTCAGGCTTCTGATCATCCGTTTTCAATCTGGATTTCGAGTGATCATGGCCAAAGTCTCGAATCTAACACTCCAAGAGACACTAGGTGATAAGAAACCTAACAAATACCATAAATGGATTACCCAGAAACTTTCCCCTTGACTAGATCCATCCATTAACAAATGCAGGGATTCGTTTATGGACAGGATCTCATCAAGAACATTGGAAAGGGAGTACAACAAATCAAATGGGTAACCACTAACAAAAAGGAGATGGGTTCATATCAATTAGAGGTTAAAAAGAAGAGAATTGCAGATGGAGATTCATTACCTTAATCAGAATCACCAAGAATAGAAGAGAAAAGGTTTCATATCATTAACAACACTTCAGACCTGAATCCCGTACGTTTCCACAGCCGCCTAATCGCCCAAAATAGCAATCCCGAACATAATAATGCGTTAATAGGGCGAGGGATGCTATTTATAATGAACAGGGGGCAAAATAGGGCAAAACCTCGAAAACAGAACCGGGCGGTCTGTAATATCCAACCCTATTCTAACCTTGACCCTGACCCGGATCCACTGTTGTATTCAGGTCCGAGGACCCGAAGCGGTGGAAGAAGAGATTTATGGACCATTCTGATTGATGATCATGATTCGGAGACCGAGCCCATGGACATTGACAATGATACCCCTTGCTTAAATGCATTGTCAGTGTTTAAGGAAAGTCTGCGCATCAGAGAAGATTAATATGGTTGATGTACCAAATGACCTCCTGTGCACAATCCGAAGGTATGCCCCGAAACTATACTTCTTGATTGAATTGTGGAAGAAAACCTCACTCAATTTGACCTTGTATAGCATTTCAAATCCCTACTTGAAGTTGCTATTCTAAACCTGAGTTTTCTGCTGAAAATATTTTGGTCGATCATTTTGGTCGATATCATCGACCAAGGACCATCGACCAAAATATCCCAGTCTACCAAGTTAATGATTCCATGGAATATTCCTTTTCTATTTAATATGATCTCGAGCCTTGAGCCTTTTGCAATCATTTTTCTCACCTGGGAACGTGGGGAGAGCTTCCCAAAGCAGCTCCTTGGTTAGTGTGAAGGGTATCTCATCAAAGACACTTAGTTTATCATTGATTCTTGTCTTCATCTTCCACACTAAGGTATGACTCCTCCTTCCACTCTCTACCCTACCCTTTTCTACTATTTTCTATTGTCATCTTGCTGATGGGACATTTGGAATGGTGCTGCAACCTTGCAACCACCACTCCAAGTGCCTACTCATGCTCAATCCATGATTTCCTTAGCCATTCATTGATGCTAATGCTTATATCTCATGCCTGGCATATGTATTCCATGATTTACCTATTAACATCATACCATTTGATATCAAACTGAGCTATAGAGTGTATTATGTTCATGTTTAACATTGCCATATGATTCCAATCGAATTTCTATTAGTTCCTCTAGCTATTGCATGCTATTCCTCATCAATGTAATCAATTCCAACTCATGCCATGATGTTTATCACTTGAACTTGATAGCTCAAATTGGGGCTTTTTAATTAGACCATTGGATTGGGTTAATTCCTTGATTTATAGTGTCCTACTACTGTTGTTAAGTATGCCTCCAAGTTTCAGATTGATCCGAACACCGGAAGACTCATTTCGGACCAAAATCCCCAAAATCCACTATTCTGCCCCAAGGACAATTTTGGTCGATACTTTTGGTCGATACCATCGACCAAGACCATCGGCCAAAGTTGTTGCTGACAGCAACCTTGGTCAGCTTTGACCCAAATGACATCCGATCTTCTCGACTTCTTTTCTAACTTATTATTGATGTTTGTTTAGGGCCTTAACAATTCTATTGGACTATTCTTGGTATTCTCAATTCATCATCAACTCATCCAAGGTAAGGATGGTTATATCCATAAACATATAAGTCATCAAATATTGAACTGTGCTTTATTTAAAGAATGAAATCCCTAAATTTCCTTTCAATCATTATGAGACTGTTACATATGTGTTAGAACAGTAGCATTGAAATCTTTATACTTCTGTTGTGTTACTTTATCATTTTGATTTGCTTATGATTATAATGATTCGTTTCAATATCATGATTTGATTACTATTGTGAATATGCATTGGATACATGAGAAATGATGAGATTTGATGTGTGATTGCTTACTATGACTTGGGATTTGGAGAGTGTCCTACTGACACTTCTGTCTTTGGGCATCGGAGGGAATAGTATGGGATGTTCTCCGATGGTGCCTATCGACACTCTCCCGAGTTATTGGATGACATACATAGGATTGTCTAGTTGTGTGGCTAGGTTCATCCTTGTCGTGTCAGACCCGAATCGGAAGGGCATTGCGACCGAACAACCCGTGGTAGTGTATGGTTGGATGGGCGCTCTAGGCCGGTAACCAATCCGGTAGGGGACATAAACCATGCTACGGATACCTGAAAGGGGTCATTTATTGGTAGAGTTGCATATGGATAGACTTGGGCTCACGGGCGCTCAAGACCGGTAACCAATCCGTGAGAGGACGTGAGAGCTTCCCGTTTACTATATGTGGATGACCAATAGGGTTAATGAGTCCGAAATCCGGGATTTCGCTACTCTTGTGTGAAGGATACCGGAAAGGATCGCCGGGGGCGAGGAATGGACGTATCTAAATCTGACTTGACCGACTGAGTAGATGACTTGCATTGGGCTAGGCTTTACTGTGACATGTGCCAGTACTTGACCAAATGGTGATGTGAGAGAGTGGTGACCGATCCCCTTACCACAGCTTTTTGATGACTTTACCGATCTTCCCCGGGCATTCCCAAGATATGGAAATGGGAGAGTGACCGACGACCCGAGAAGTACGGTGCTATGACTTAAAGCATGTCTACCCTAGAGACCAGCATTCATAGAGTTAGGCTCATACCTGCATCATATGTTCCATATCACATTGCATTATTATATGTTTTGAATGTGTATGATTTCTAATTATGGAATAACTTCCTTGCTGAGTTCTTCGAACTCATTCCTTTTTGTGCAAATGTTTTAGATTACATTCCAGGTACCGAAGATTACGATGGCACCTCCTATGAGGCGGACTATGATTCCACATACTACCCTCCGGGTAGTGGCGTCGGTGAGGATCCGTATATTGGAGCCGAGGAGGATTACTATCTGCACCAGGGTTAGCCCCACAGTTGTGCGGGAGCGGCAGCACTGGGTTTACTTCATCCGTACTGTTGAGGAGACTACCATTAGTATAGAAGAAACCCTAGCATAGTGCCCCATTCCCCTGGTGTATTTGTGGAACCTTGGATATTGTAATTAACTTGTCTTTGAATTATTCCAGTGACACTTGGATATGTAACTAACTTGATTTACTTCTTTTCCGCTGCTCTGAGAGGGTGGCTACCACACCTTCTCACCCTTTATGATTTTGATCACACTTTATTATTATCTATATTTCGCACTCTGATTTAGTTAATCTTATCTTATTCATGATACTTAGTATTAGCTGTTTTTACCATTGATTATTACTGTTCATGATTGTGTTACCATGTATGTGGGAGGCATGGACCTCAGATCATTGATCCTTGGACTGTGGATCACATCCCGGGTATTAGTCGTTCTTAGGGTTTCAGATATGGTTACCTCTCATGAGAGTTGGTTACCTCCCATGAGAGTTACCCATAATTAACTCCCACAAAAACAACCCAAGATAGATAAGGGAACATCTCATTAATATTTCAAAATAAAGAATGGAATTAGGAAGGGTTTACCAATGAGAGAAAAGTAAGGTTCACAATTAAAGTGAAAGGAAAGACATTCAAATCATACAATTAGGGATTTACTAACAAGAATCCGTGTATCCCACGGAAAGACTAAGGAGAATAAAGATTCACCCTTAGGGCAAAGAATTTACAATCAAGAAAGGTTTTGGGGAGGGTCCAATGAATTAATAGAAAATAAAAGGGTTGCCAATTGGTTACCCTCTCATGAGAGTTACCCAAGAATTTCCCCTCAAAATCTCTCCCTTTTGGTTTCCAATGGTCCAAGGAATAACAAGGATCAACCCCTCAATCATGAGAACACAAGGGAAGGTCATGGTAATAATATGAGACCTTCCCCACAATCATAAAGATAGGTAGAAAATTAGGGAAAGTATCATTAAGAGCTTTGGTGGAATCAAATTCAAGAATCATCGCCATATGGCTTTCAAGAACATAGAGTGAATTCTGGAATTCACTCTGGGGCTAAAAGAATTAAAGAAGAGGTCATTACAGCAGTGTTGTCACATCCTCCCAGCCGGTACCTAATCTGGCATACCCGAGAGTGTGATCCACAGCCCGAAGATCAGGTATCGAGTAATCAACCTCCCACATAAACAATAACATAATCATGAACAATAATAATCGATGTGCGAAAGATAAACCATAGATCCAAATAAGGAAAGAATGAATCATATATAAATCAGAGTACTAAATATAATCAGAGTGTCTAAATCAGATAAGTAAAGTGAGGCGAAATCCCACTCTACAACCAGCGGAAATGTAGTTTTAAAAGAGAAGAAATAGGATAGAATCTAATCCCAATAGCAGGTACAATAGGTAACTAAATTGTTCTCAATCTTATAGACAATATCCCTATAAGTATAAATCTCATAAATGGCACAAGGGCACTTCCACTCTATGGTCGGACTAAGCATCGTACGGAGCATAACCACTCGCGGAATCTTCAGTGTAATTGTCGTAACCGCAATCACTTTCCTGGAGATATGCCTCTTCTCCTTGCGCTTCTTCATACGAGCAAGTCATGATACTCGAACCTCGTAGAATAGTCTAACAAACATTGTACAAAAAGGAATGAGTTTCAAAGAAACTCAGAGATGGCGCTTAAATCCATAATAACATAAATGGCAGGATTACAAAACAAACATAAATGCAATATGGTATGAGACAAACAATGAATGTATGAATCTAACTCTATGTATGTTGGTCTCTAATAGCAGACATGCTTAAAGTCATAGCACCGTACTTCTTTAGGAAAGTCTCATTCACTCATCATCAGTTGGTAATGGGTCCTTCATCCCTCAGGACATTCCATGGCTGGGGTATAGGTCACCACTCTCTCACATCACCATTGGTCTAAGTACCGGCGCATGTCAGGGTAAAGCCTAGCCAAATGCAAGTCTTCTACTTAGTTACATCAAGTCAGATCCAGATACGTCCATTCCTCGTCCCTGACGATCCTTTCCGGTATCCTTCACACTAGAGTCCTCATAGTCCCTGACTACGGACTCATCAACCCTATTGGTTATCCACATATGGTAAACGGGAAGCTCTCACGTCCCCTCACGGGTTGGTTACCGGTCTTGAGCGCCCGTGAGCCCAAGTCTATCCATATGCAACCCTACCAATAAATGGCCCCCATAATGTGATTCCTGTCCTCTCACGGGTTGGTTACCGGTCTTGAGCGCCCATGAATCCCCATTGCTACCACGGGTCGTTCGGTCTCAATACCCCTCCGATTAGGGTCTGACATAACGGGACATCCTAGCCAAACACTACTAGACAGTCCTAAATATGTCATCCAACAGTTTAGGAAGGTGTCCAGAGGGCATCTCCGGAAACATCCCATAATATTCCCGTAGTAGTCCTAGGACGAAGTGTCGAAAGGACACCTCTCCTTTCCAAACCATACTTAAGCATACACAAGCATCAATTCATAACATCACATATATGGTAACTTCATATATGGAAAGAAATCAATAATTACAATCAACTTGTATATAACTGGTAAGTAAATCATACATGAGTCAATTGAATATAAACAAGTAATGCTACTGATATCAAGACAGTACCACAGTAGTATAACATTATAAGAATCTAATTAAAGAAATAAATTAACAAGATTCAAATATAGAAACTAAGATATGCAATTTATGTTGTTAAAGAAGTAACCATCCTTACCTTTTATAACTTGCAAAGGAATCCTAAGAAATCAAGTAAGATCTTGACAAACTTGAGAAGAAGGTCCTAAACAAGTGTATACAACATATTAGGAAAGATCCCTAACGAAAAGATATCAAAACATCCAAAACAGACCAAATCTGAGTTGCTGTACTCATTGGTCGATTGGATTGGTCTATCGTCCCATCGACCAATCAATCGACCAATGGAGACAGTGGCCTACAAAATCAGAGTTTTAAGAATAGAGAACCGAATTTGGTGGTTCAAAAGGGTACTAAACAAGGGGTAAACTACATTGGTAGTATCCTAACATATAGAGGACCTCAAAACACTAATCGAATCAAGTTTTCAAGTTACAAATTCGGAAACAAAAAGTTACCATAATTAGATCAATCATGGTTCTTGAAGAATTCAAGATAGAAATCATAGACAAGAACAATAGGAGAATGAATCATTGATTCAAATAAAGATATCATGGAAGGCATACTGTTGGTAATACATCAAAAGTAATTCAATTCAATTAATTGATGGGGAAAAAATTCCTTACCTGAATTCGCTTTCCCTTACTTGAAGTATTCGCAGCGGAAGTCTAGATCCACGTTCTCGTTCCACCACCAAAGGTTTACCGGCGAGATTCCTCAATCACAGGGAAAGGGAATAATATCCACAACCCAAATGCCGTGGATTAATGGAATGAAGATCGAATACTAGCAAAGAAGAAAAATCTAAGCCTCCGATTCTTAGAGAGAGGGAGAGAGAGATGGAGCCGCCGTTTCTCAGAGATTCGCTCGTGCGAATGAATCACTCTGTTACTTACTCACTAATGCGGTGGTTACTAAAATATATAACCTATTTTGTAACCGCCCTAATAGTGAGTTTCCAATATTGCCCTTGGGCATTTAATTTATTAATCAAATTAATAAATTCCAACAGCTCCCACTTGCACATGGGCAAGTGTTAATCTTTCAATGTGTCCCAGACACACTTGTATATCCCAGATATACACATTCAATCTCTCTGCTATGTATCCCAGATACATAGACCTCTTGTGTCCCAGACACACATGCATATCCCAGATATACATATATATTGATCTCTTCACTATGTATCCCGGATACATAGACCACCCGTGTCCCGACACTAATATCCACAAGTCATACTGGCAAAATGGGTTGTGCGACCGGTGATATACTGCACGCGTGAGCCCCAAACTAGAAACCTTCCCGGAAGGCCGAATGGCACATCACTCATAGAAACAAATCAAATAAGCATTAGTATAACACAGTGTCCTAGGTTTATTCAAACTCACCGGACTAAAGGTATCTCGATCCCTCCGAGAGATCACCTTCTTGTCCTTAAAATGTTCACTACTTGTAACACATACAGTTGGCGCCAAAGAAACACTTTTTAGGGTGCAGTTGAATCAAACCTTTCCTTTCGCCCGGACCATCACTACACTTAGGATTGACTCCTTTCCCGGTAGTGCCCCTTTAGGTCGAATCTATCATGACCATAGGTAACACCCCAAAGTAGCCACATCAACCCTTCGTTTCATGATGTCGTCGAAAGTTACTAAGAACACTAATGGACCATAAGGTCCAGGACTCACACAATGAGAGGAGGAGCGAGGGATCCATCCTCTCATTTCCAATGATCGCTAAGCACACATAGTATGATATATGTGCTATGGTGGAGCATTCTATATACAATAGAACGTATGTCCATCTCAACACCATACAGGTCTTAGTCCAGTCGCAACCCCTTGCGCCTAACCCGAAGTTTCTTTATTGTCGCCACCCTAGCGCCACATAAAGTACTCGCACTGCTCTCTATAGGCAACATGAATAGTGGGAACATTCATGTCGATTCTCTTCACAATAGAGAAACTCATCTTGATTCCAAATCAAGGCGACATCATGATTATGAATTGACCTACACAAAGTCATTCACAATCCGTCTCATCTCTCGCTCGCCTCCAAGGCGCCAGAGGCAAATGCTCGTGTGAGTGAGCCATTCTCTTGCCTATTGACATATGTTGTTTTATGCTAGAAGAAACACAATCACACGGAAAGTGAATAAAAAAGCTGCGAATGAACTCATATTATTCATTAATAAGAAAGTCTCAATACAAAATAAGTCACAATCTACGCAAGCCCAAGGATTTTACATGAGAAATAAAAACATCCTTGGCTATAGGTTTGGAAGAGGGTCACTACCATCAAACTAGTAGATATGTGCTTAAGTACAACTTTCTTTCTTGTTGTAATGTCTCTAACAAAGTGATATCTCAATTGTATATGTTTGGTCTTCCCATGATACTTGGGGTCCTTGACATAGCTAAGAGCTGCCGTACTATCACAAGTAGACAAGGGCAGCCTCTTTGGATGTCATCACAATCCCGATATGTCGAAGGAATCTCCTTAACCAAACAGCCTCTTGAACCGCAGCTGAGCATGCCACATACTCTGCTTCCATGGTCGAGAGGGATATACAAGCCCGCTTCTTGCTACACCATGAAATGGCCCCGCCATTCAGCAAGAAAGCATATCCGGAGGTTGATTTGCGCTCATCGATGTCTCCAGCCCAGTCGGCATCACTATAGCCAACTAACCGCAAATCCGATCCTTGGTAACACAACATGTAGTTACTCGTTCCTCTGGAGATATCTCAATATCCTCTTGATCGCTTTCCAGTGCTCTATGCCCGGGTTTGATTGGTACCGACTAACCAAACCCACTGCATAACAAATATCCGGCCTAGTACACATCATAGCGTACATAAGGCTACCCACTGCACTGGAATATGGAACTCTTTCCATCTTGGTTTTCTCCTCTGGAGTCTTAGGACCCATATCAAGGCTCAAATGCAAACCCTTCTCCACTGGAGTATCAATTGGTTTGCGTTGTGCATCTGTATCTCGTCAAGACATTGTCAATATAGGTCTCTTGAGATAAACCCAAGTAATCTCTTTTGCCTATTTCTCGACAATCTTGACACCAAGCACATAGCTTGCTTCACCCATGTCCTTCATATCAAATACGGAGGACAACCATTTCTTAATGGTTTCCAATAGCTCCTTGCTATTGCTAGCCATAAGTATGTCATCTACATATAGTGTCATAATGACATAATTATTATCAGATCTCTTGGTGTAAACACAGTGGTCTTCCTCAAGCATGGAAAAACCATTTTCCATCATAGCTTGGTGGAAGCGCACATTCCACTTGTCTAGATGCTTGCTTTAAGCCATATATGGACTTCTTAAGCTTGCACACTTTGCGCTCAAGTCCATGTGCTTCAAAGCCTTGAGGTTGATCCATATAGATCTCTTCCTCAAGTTCTCCATTGAGAAAAGCAGTTTTTACATCCATCTGATAAAGCTCCAAGTCCAACTGAGCAACAATGGCTAGTATGAGGCGAATTGAGGCAAACCTAACCACAGGGGAAAAAGTTTCCTCATAATCAACGCCCTCTCGTTGGGTGTAGCCCTTAGCCACTAAACGAGCCTTGAATCTCTCAATAGATCCATCCGCCTTTCTTTTGATCTTGAGAACCCACTTGTTCCCAATCGCCTTTCGGCTCGGGCGGCAAGTCAACCAAGTCCCGGACATGATTAACTTTCATCGACTCCAACTCTTCCTTTATTGCTTTTAGCCATTCCTTTGAGCTTGACCCCGCAAGAGCTTCCTGCACGCTCTTTGGTTCATGCTCATCGACTGAAATCATCTCACGGTCGATCTCTTCGGGAGTTACCATGTAGGCTTCATCCTCTATGTCGAAACGTCGACGAGGAACTAGCCCGCGCCTACTACGGCGCAAGTGCATGTCAGATTGCTCACCGTCTAAGGTAGCTATCACATCTGCACTCCCACTCCCACTAGGATCTTCTGGATGAACCCCAGGTTCATTATCCATAATCTGAATCCCTGGAGTGACAAGACCACTATCTTGTATCTCAAAGAATTCCGATGATTCTTTGTTAACTCCTGAAAAGAGATGGAAAATCATTCTCCAAGAATGTTGCATCCCTAGACTCAAGTTCCGTTCTCCTCTCATTCTCATCTAGTCCAATGAAGACATGGCCCTTTGAGGGTTCAGAATATCTCACAAAGATACATTTTCTTCCTCTGGGTCCAAGCTTTCCATATTGGTGAGAAGTAGAGTGAACATATGCTGCACATCCCCATGCGCGCAAGTAACTCAAATCTGGCTTCCTTCCGGTCCACAACTCATATGGTGTGGAAGGAACCGATTTGGTTGGAACTCTGTTGAGGATATAGGCCGCGATCAACAAAGCATCTCCCCAATAAGAGATGGGTAGATTTGCCTGCGCCATCATGGATCTCACCATGTCTAGCAAGGTTCTATTCCTCCTCTCGGCAACCCCATTTCTTTGTGGAGTCCCTGGAATAGTAAGTTGTCTAGATATCCCCTTTTCATCACATAACCATTTGAACATATCGGAGAGATACTCTCTACCTCTATCCGTTCTAAGAGTTTTAATCCTTTTATCTAATCGATTCTCAACCAAGCTCATGAATTTCTTAAAACATTCCAGAGCTTCTGACTTATGAGAAATTAGATAAATGTGACCATACCTTGTATAGTCATCTATGAATGTGATGAAATATGACTGTCCTTTTCTAGTATGCACATTCATGGGTCCACACACATTTGAATGGATAAGTTCTAAAGGAAGAGAGGTTCTCAAAGCCTTTTTAAATGGTTTTCTAGTTGCTTTTCCTGCTAGACATGACTCACAAAGTTGGCAAATCGGATAGTGAACCTTGGCCTAAGAGACCTTCTCTTGCCAACCTGTTCATCCTATCTAAGCCAATATGTCCTAGTCTAGCATGCCACAAATAAGAATCAATACACACGTATTTTGGCAAACAAAAGCATTACTAGAATTAAATGAATAATCAATTGTATCCAATACAATGAAACCATTATCAAGAAAACCATAACCATAAACTGTATCACCCAGATACAAAACCAAAGAATTGTTTTCAAATACAATTCTAAAACCATGTCTTAAAAGATAAATAACGAAACAAGATTTCGCCGAATGTCTGGAGCATACAGCACATCATGGAGTAACAGCGTCTGGCCACCTCGCAAAACTAATTTGCATGTGCCTATGCCATGAACCTCCACGCTTGAGCTGTTCCCCATCGTTATCCTTTTGCTTCCTCTTGGAATACGACGGTATTCCACGAAGCTCGAGCGTTCCCTTGTTATGTGTTACGTCGCACTTTGAATCAACAATCCACAAAGGATTTAGTTCAGCAAGCATAATAGAACTTGTTACATAACAAGATGAGGTATAACACACAAGATACATACCTCTTGCTCAGTGCAATCACGAGCAAAATGACCAGGCTTTCGGCACTTGAAGCAAATCAAAGCTGATTTCTTCTTGCCAGCACTAGTCCCCCTTGAACGCTTGGGCCCACTCTTGTTTTTGTTCCCACCCTGGTTACTTTGCTTGGACCGCTGAGGTTGAGCTTTCTCTCTCTTGCGCTTGAAGCTTCGCACTCTTACTAGTGCTAGCTTCAGCAGCAAACACATCGGTTTGAGGGGTATCGGCCAACATCCGATCCTCATCAAGCTCAAGGTGCTTGGCGGCTTGATCGAAAGTCTTGACCTCATCGGCATGAGTCAAGAAGATCTTCATATGCTCCCAAGTCTTTGGCAATGACCCGATGACTGCGGAGACTTGCTCCTCATCGGTCTTCGGAGCCCACATGCGCTCAACTCACTAATCATGTTAGACATGATGGTTATATGCTGCCTCATGGTGTGACCCTGGCGCATCTTATAACCATCAAAAGTGAGTCCGAGCTGGCGGCCTCTTGTGGTGGAAGTCCCTCCATACTTTGGAACTTCCACGGCCTCCCACAAAGACTTTGCGGTCCTATGCTTCTCATAACGAAGCATCGGGTCATCCCTCATGGAGCTCAGGATTGTAATCCTGGCTACCCGGTCTTTCCTCTTCCAAGCATTGTATATATCAAGGTCCCTGCGATGCTGTGCAGTGGTACCTTCCTCAGGTGGGTTCATGGTCTGGTTTATGGTCTCTAGCATATCCCGCGCTCTTCCAAGAGATATTGCACCTTTCGGTGCCGGAGGTCATAATTCCTCTCATTCAGCTTATCTCCTTTAGTGAGGTCGGCAACAATGCTCTTGGTAGCAGCCATTTTTCTAGAGATATTACATACAAGAATGAGTTCAATAAATCTAGCATAAAACACAACTCATGCAACAACAAATCACACTAGCATAGTCAACCTATGGGATAAGCACTTAAACCAAAAGAGATGCTAAAAAAACATTCAATCAAATTCTCATGCAAACCCACATAGACTTATACACTAGCTTCATTCTGTGCAAGAAACATGATTGATAGACCCATAAATAAAAAAAATAGTTTTATTAAAATAAAACATGCAATCATGTTAAAGCTATGAGGTGGTTCACACAGAACACTTCTACCTCATTAGCTCCCACTAGGCCCCAATAGGCCCTCAATGCCCAAACATCACACAGACTGTCGGGCCATTGGTGTTCAGTAAGTTAGAAACACATTCTGAACTGGACAGACCAATTTCCAAAAAATCCATCTCCCAGACGGACTGCCGTCTGCTCAGACGGAATTCCGTCTGCCTTTTATGCCCAGGCGGATGACCGTCGCCCGCACGGAAATTCCGTCCGGGCATTCTGGATCGGACGGATGACCGTGCGCCAGGCGGAAATTCCGTCGCCATTCTGTGACCAGGACGAATGACCGTCCGGGTTCGGGACTCGTCCACCGTCTGCGGGCCCAGACGGATGACCGTCTCCCAGACGGAAATTCCGTCTGGGTCACTGTGACCACTCTGATAATAGACGTTGGTAATACATCAAAAGTAATTCAATTCAATTAATTGATGGGGAAAAAATTCCTTACCTGAATTCGCTTTCCCTTACTTGAAGTATTCGCAGCGGAAGTCTAGATCCACGTTCTCGTTCCACTACCAAAGGTTTACCGTCGAGATTCCTCAATCACAGGGAAAGGGAATAATATCCACAACCCAAATGCCGTGGATTAATGGAATGAAGATCGAATACTAGCAAAGAAGAAAAATAAGCCTCCGATTCTTAGAGAGAGGGAGAGAGAGATGGAGCCGCCGTTTCTCAGAGATTCGCTCGTGCGAATGAATCACTCAGTTACTTACTCACTAATGCGGTGGTTACTAAAATATATAACCTATTTTGTAACCGCCCTAATAGTGAGTTTCCAATATTGCCCTTGGGCATTTAATTTATTAATCAAATTAATAAATTCCAACAGATACTTAGATCTTCAAGAAAATAGATCTAAGAACATAAATCTAAATAAGGAAACAAAACTTACCATAGATGTATCAGTCATGATTCTTGAAGAAAGCATGGTATGGTAGAAGAGAAACAACTAGTGATTGATAGATCATGGCTCATGTAAAGAAAACACAGCGATTGACTACTAACATGATCAATATAGTAGATCTAAGAAGATCAGAATTTAAATCAAAAGATGAACAAAGACAAGATCATGATTTGATCATGATTCCTTCAAAAGCTTGCAATGGTCATGGTTAAGATCATCGCATTAGCCATTAATCCTTAGGAAGATCATGAGAGACAAGTTCAGAGATGTTTGCAACAGAGAATGCAGCATCTCCTCTACTGTCTCAACTCAAAAAGGAAAGAAAACAAGGATAAAGAAGAAGAAGAGAGTGTAAACATACCTTTTTGTGTAAGAACAAGAGTTTTGACGAAGATCCGTCAAGATAAACACCAAGGATGCAAGGGAGATGACTTGCAGAGGTCTTTGGTTCGTTCCAAAGAGTTTGGAGGCAGAAAATATGAAGTAGACTCGAGATTGGACTTAAATAGAGCAAGCAAGACCTAATTACCAAAGACAGAACCCATTGGTCAAGTGGATTGGTCGACTGGTCCAGTCGACCAATGAGTCGACCAATCAGTTCAGCAACTCCTAAACAGGGAATTGAAGGCCCAGATCAAATCCAATCCTAAAGGGGTTTTGCACACATATCAAGTGACTTACCTAATAGGTAGAAATGCCTTCAAACCATGATAGAGAGCACTCCAAGTCCATCAACTAATCCGATCTTCATCAACACTCATGGATTCAAAGCCAGACACCAAGTCCTCCACTGAGATGGCCCAAAGCTGACTTCTTACTTTACTTCGGGTCACTGGACCTACAAATAACAAAGTTTCCGGGTCAAGGTTAGGGCTGGGTTTCACAAGTGTAATACTCTTCTCAAAATCAAAATATCAGAAGTAGAGAAGAAAGAATGAATTAAAGAAGAAACGAATTGAATACTAACCTTTTAGAAGAGAAACCGCTGAAGAAACCTGAACAGATACTTGAGGATCTTCCTTGGCTTCGAAGGAGAGGATCTAGGGCTTATCCCACGTTCTCCAAAGACTTAGAACAGAATGAGAGTGAAAAACATGGAGTTCCCCCTTTTTAAATAGCACAAAGAGTTCAAGAATTACTAGGGTTTCACCAAACTGACCAAATTGACCCTGTTGGTTGATTGGTTGCCAAAGAGGAGGTTCAAAGGTCGATCCCACGCTATCAAGAGGTTTAGAAACATGGTGGGAATAGTTTACCACGAAATTAAAAGAAATAAAGCTTTTGAAAGCCTTCAAAACAGATATTTACCAAAATGCCACTGCCTGGACAACTTGTTCAAAAATAGGGATTTAATGGGCCTAACTTCAATATTTTTGGATGGGCTTCTTTCAATACATCATACTACTTACCTAGTATGGAGGGATGTCTTCAAAACAGGTCCAACTAAGCTTTAGGTCCATCAACCAAGTTCTTCATCACAAATAAATAGTTCAACTCCAAATCAAATAAGGTTTCCATAAGGAACACCATCATCAATATCCATGGGTTTTGGGTCAAACACCATATCTTCTACTGAGATGGCCCACAAAGACATCTTCCTCATTTTGGGACATTGGATCAACTCGAAGGGAAAGGTCTGACATGGCTTCCTAAGATTTTAAAAGATAGTAAAACTGAAATCACGGTCAAACTTCAAAGTCAACATTAAACAAACCCTACTTCACCCAAAACAGATCGGGTTTCCGGGCTAGATTTGGGCTGGGTGTCACACACATCCACTCAATCGGGTAGGTGAGCTCCCCTCCCTCAGAAACTCAGAGAGCCCCTCTGGAGGGACACATCCACTCAATCGGGTAGGTGTGCTCCCCTCCCTCGGAAACTCAGAGAGCCCCCTCAGGAGGGACACACCCACCCACTCGGGTAGGTGTGCTCCCCTCCCTCGGGAGAATTAGAGAGCCCCTTCGGGAGAGAGCACACACCCACTTGGGTAGGTGCGTATTATCTCCTTGAGAGTCATACATGAAGTAAGTTCGAGAAAACCTTCAATACTAAGTCCAAGAGTGACGTTGAAGATGACCAAGTCAAAAAGGTAAGTTGCAGATAACTACTCAACATATCCGTTCCGAGACTTGGGGAGATGGATAAGCGAATAACGGCTCTATTAGGCCCGCCAAAGAAGGGAGTGCGCTTCCTAAGATCTCTCGCCCACTCTTCAATAGAATAGGCGAAATACAAGGAGACACCACCTCCAAGTATCCTCTATATAAACCTTCATCCTACAAGGAGAAAGGTATGAGATTCACTTTACCATTATTCTCTACGCCTTGAGAACTCTCTCAAGGTCTTCTATTGTTGCCTAGACTAACTTGGGTGTTGGAGGCGGTTCCCCGGCCAAGACTTGGCCGGCCTGTTCTTGTTTTCTCTATGAGTGCAGGCATCTCAGATATTCTTATTTGGTTGGAGAAGCCTCCAAGAGGTTATCCAACTATCTGGCTCTCGAAGAAGTTCTAGACGCAACATAACCCATACTTAATGCTTTGTTATAAAATGTTTTCATAGGTTTATTATGGTTTATTTTGAGGAGGAGAGGGAGAGAGTTTGATGAGAGAGTTTACCGAATAGAATTTAATTTGACTTAGTTTCTCCTTTAAAGGTTATCGCTAATTAAACTTAATTAATTAGTTTTTAGGGGTAGACATATTTTCTGAGCTCTTTTACTCGGAAAAAAAAAAAAGAAATTTATAATTTTGAATAATTTTGGTTTTACAATTGATTTTTTGTCTTTCTCTTTTTTAAGGTTTCCAACAATAATTTGGATCACATCCTCCTCTCATACGCCCGATCAGGGTCAAACCTACAGTGGGGCTGGGGGCTTTTTTTTTTTTAATTTAATTTTTTTATTTTTTATTTTAGTAATTCCTTCATTTTTTTTATTTGTATATTAATTGCCTTATTCTTTTTTTTTTCCAGTTTTTTCTCTTCCTACATGTGAAATATCACTATTTGGCTTCCCAATAATTGAGAATAATTTTTAAAAGGTAAAATAATAGGTATAAATGTCATTCCTAATTAAAAGTCAACTTTTGAGTCTCTATTTATTCTCCTCTCTCTTCTCTCTCATGTTTTCTTCTTATTTATTATCTTCTCTTTTTATAAACGTGGGTTAAAGGAAAATTTTGAAAAAAAAAACTTATTAGGTAATTAAAATGTCATTTCTATTTAGAAACTAACTCCTCAATCCCTATCTATTTGCTCATCTCTCTTGTTTTTTTCATATTTATTTATATCCCTTTCTTTCTTCTTATTTATTCTCTTCCTTTTCTATAAATGTGGGATTAAGGCAAAAATTAGAAAAAAAGAAAAAAAAAAATCTTCTCCACAATTAGGTACTCTTTCTCAATTTTTTCTCAATTTATTTATCATTCTTTTTCTCATTTTTTTATTATTCTTTTTGTTTTATTTTATATTATCTGTTTCTTTAAAATAGAGAAATATATTCAAGACAATAAAAAGAATTATGACAAGATGAGTTATACTCTTTTATTGAGTTATTCATTATATATTTATAATGGAACTAACGTCTTCTTTGATATGGGAATATGAGAGTCTACAAATAAATACAATATATGATTCTTGCACACAATAAGATGTTTTTGATATTGAATGATAGATTGCCACCCAAGATAGAAGGTGCATAGAATGGAAATATTGACTGCCAACATTGTGTAATCTGTCTGTGATCTTCAATTAATATAGGAATGTGAATCACCAAGATTGCATGTTGAAGTGGTTGATATCTTCAATTAGAAGTAATCTATTTGGGAGTAATGGACATCCACAATCAATATTATTCATAACATTCCCCCTTAGATATCCATCAATAGATAATTTACTTCGTTAAAACCAAAAAATCCCGTGGGAAAAAATCTTAATAAAGGAAAAATAGTATACACATCTAAATAATACATCTTGGTAGCTAGCCTTGTTGAAAACCTTACCAAAAAAACTCAGTGGAACAAAACCTTGGTAAAGGAAAAAAGAGTGCAACACATATTTTATTCTCCCTGATGATAACATCATTGAGTTTTTTTGAATACGTATTTTCCATTATCATATATCAGTTTCTCAAAATTTGAATTAAGCAATGCCTCAGTAAATAAATCTGTCAAATTATCATTTGAATGAATTCAATGAACATCAATTTCATCCTTTTGTTTAAAGATCAAGATTAAAGAAAAATTTCGGTGAAATAGGTTTCGTTCTATCTCTTTTGATGTATGCTCCCTTCAATGGAGCTATGCATGCAACAATCTAATTATTTGAGCGAACAATCTCGTAAATACCAAATTGTGGGTTCATACATATGACCATTTTATAGATGCATCTAGTAAAATAATATATTATTTGAATGGTCCACATGATAGGTGGATGGGTCTATATATTTCATCCTATATACGTTAAAAAAATGCAAAATGTTTAATCTCAACTTTAGCTGGTGAATATTTAATAATAGATTTTCTTTGAGAACAAGCAGCACAAGAAAATTTACTTAATTAAATAATCTTCTGGTTCTTCAATAGATGAGAAATGAATTTTCAATAATAATTTTTGTTTGCATCATATTTGATCTGAGATAGTCTAACCGGTCGTGCCAAATAATAAAACTATTAGAATCAATGTTCTTTTGATTTATCCAAGAACGTGTTTCAACTATACGGATATTCGTGTAATACAAATTGAAAGAAAATATCTAACACTTTTGTAGTCATGTATAGATATTCACTCTTACCATCATTTGTAGTCTCAATCTGATAATCATTTTGGCAAATAGCTTCGAACTTAATAAGTTTATTTGATAATTATTACAAAATGATGCATTATTTATAGCCAATTTGATCTCCCAAGTAATAATAGATTAGCTATTCTAGAGCACTCAATCGATGTTATACTACCAATTATTGTACGATATTGGCTTCTACATCATCAAATAAGTATATATTTCTCTTTTAGTATAATATGATGAATCCATTGTTTCTTACATTATTCATTAATCATGTAACTTGTTGTAGTTGTATAAGTCATTGTTATACAGTTGAATACTTGTTGTATGTGTTGTTTCAATATATTTTATCACTTTATGATATTGAACAAATGACTATATTATGATGGTGAATAATGTGATGTAGTTGTGATGGAAGGGTATCCATTTAGGTATCCATTGTTTGGGACATCAAAGGGTTATGGTATGAGACACATGCTCACTGATGCCCTCAGTACTATTATGACTGTTGAATGACATACCTAGGGAGTCTAGATTGCATGGCTAGGTGCCCTACATGCTATTACCTTTTCGGTAGGGGAATTGAAGCCGAATGACTCGTGACAATGGTGATGTGACTATGTTTCATTCTACAACGGTAACCAGTCCGTGCAGAAACTCAGTGGTCCACTGTTGATCATGCAATGGTAGGGTTGGATATATTAGGGTTGGGCACATTGACATCCAAGGAGTCGCCAAGGAGTTGTGAGGGGTCATGAGAACATTCCGCCCCAATAATATGTGGATGACCATAGGGTTAGACTGTGGAGTCCAACAACAATAGCCAGTCCATGAGGGTTTAGCATATTAGGAAATATTTATATTTTTCATCAAAATAAAATAAAATACATCAAAAGATATATAAAAAGTCAATAAAAAAATTAGAAAGGAAATAGATTAAATTTAAGATAAACCAACATATGAGATGAGATTTGAGGGGGAAATAATTACAAACTAACATAATATCAATTTTATTTTTATTGAATTCTATTAACATAACCAAATATTCAATTATTATCTTCAAATGAGTTTGCAACATCTAGATGTATAATATATGTGAGGCTATCAAAATTATCCTCTTTATAGGCAAAATTTACTCTAATATCATTATTTTGGAAAGTCAAATTCATTTGCACGTTTTTTTTATTCCTTTAATTGAAGCTTGATAAAGCTTAGCAAAATGTTGTGGAGTACAACAGTTACATGCCTAGTGACTTTCATACCACATCGATGACCAATATTATCTTTATTTATTGAAGAACTAAATTGAGAACCCTTATCATTCTCTTATTTATTTTCTTTATAATGATGATAATTATTCCGTATTTTGTCTCATCCATTTCTACAATCATGACTATAATTATAGTTTTGCCTTCTTTTAGGCTATCATGAATTGTTGGATTCACTTAAGGGAATGAAGCAGAACCAATTGGACGAGCTTCATGATTTTTCATTTATAGTCCATTATTTTACTCAACCATAAAAAAACATATATTATTCAGAGTATTTCTTAAATATCTTTTTCATGATATTGCTATTGTAGTAGCACATATGAAGCATGAAAAGTTAGAAAATGTTTTTCTTTCCAGTAAGTCCTCATCAATAATATTTTCTCCACATAATTTCAATTGAAAACTAATTTTAAAAACTGTAGAATTATACTTATTTACAGTTTCAAATCTTGCAACTTCATGTGCATCTGCAGAATTTTATTCATTTACAGTTTTAGATCTTACAACTTCATGTGCATCTGTAGAACTTAATTTATTTACAATTTCAAATCTTGCAACTTCAAGTGCATCTGCAAAACTGTACTCATTTGCAATTTCAAATCTTGCAACTTTAAGTGCATTTAACAATATTTTGGGTGAAAAATTAGCAACCACTATATACAATAAATAAAACCATTATGTTTAGATTGGTTAATGACAAATCACAATTGTTAAGACAACCTAATATCTTATTATTTGTTTGATTATTAGATTTAATAAAACATATACATTTTTTTTTATCACGATGCACTTACATTACAAGATGGACAAGATAAACTCCATTGTTTATAGAAACACCTTAAGAAGTCGATCATCATTTTCTCCTTGGAATAGAAAGTATAATGACATATAGTTTATCGTCTTTCTTCTCAAAAACACAATTACTTTGAGCGGAGTCATGTTGATAACGTGTTATAAAATTAAGAAATATATTAAAGACAATAAAGAGAATTAAGACAAAATGAATTCTACTCTTCTATTGAGTTATTCATTATATATTTATAATAGAATTAACATCTTCTTTGATATGGAAATATCAGAGTCTTCAAAGAAATACAATATATGATTCTTGCACACAATAAGATGTTCTTGATATGGAACGATAAATTGTCACCTAAGATAGAAGGTGCATAGAATGAAAATATTAACTGCCAACATTGTGTAATGAGATGACTGTGATCTTCAATTAAGATGGGAATATGAATCACCAAGATTGCATGCTTAGGTGATTGAGATCTTCAATTGAAAGTAATCTATTTGGGGTGATGGATATCCACAATCAATATTATTTATAACATTTCTTTATTTCTTTTGCAATTTTTGTTATTTGATTTTATATTGTGAATAAAATGTCTAACAAGGTAAAACTACCATTGGTTTGCATCTCTTAATTTAAAAAAAGAAAAAAAAAAAACTTAAACATTGGTTTGCATCTCCTGTCAAAGAAAATTTTGGTTTGCGGATAACTTTCTAGGGTTGAATTATATGTATTTTTTTTTGTATTGTTGCTTTAATTTATCTATATTGTCCAAAAAAAAAAAAGATTATTATCAATAATTTACCTATTTCAAATGTGTGGGCCCCATAAAATGTATGTGGGCCCATTCTTTAATATAATAAAATAATTTAGAGGTGGGACCCCCAATTGGTTTTATAAGGGCCCACACAATATGTGTAGCAGAAAAACATTAGTGCTTCTCCAACGAGAAGGTTATCTGACTTCATTCTTCGGCCTCCCCCAATGTTGAATCCTGGGTCCGCCCCTGCACTCAATAGATAAATATATCCAAAAAATTATATATAAATTAGATCAAATTAAGAACAAATATCACCGGCACCCCAAAATGGAGGCCTTAAAGCATTGACACCCCACTTTATGTTTGAAAAACACAAACACCCTAAAATTAGATTTTCATTGGATACATTAGTTCAGTTTGTCACTGAAAACTAGTAAATCATTATTAATTTTAAAGGAAAAAAAAATAGTGATTTAATGGTTTTCAGTGACATGTGACAAATTGGACTAATGTGTCTAATGAAAACCAATTTTGGGGTGTCTGTGTTTTTCAAACATAAAATGAGGTGTCAATGCTTTAAGGCCTCCATTTTGGGGTGCCACTGCAATTTTCTCCATAAATTAAAATTGAATAATTGTTTAACTAAGTATTCTACTAACCGAAACCCCCCCCCCCAAAAGAAAGAAAGAAAGAAGTAATAGTTAATTGACAACGACCAACACTTCATAAGTGAAAGGTTAAGCATTTAGATCTCGTTGGGGCCACAAACCCATGCTTAATATTTTGTTTAAGAAGAGCACATCAGGGATGGATTAGGAAAAATTAGGATTAACCCAACTATATCAAGATAAATTAGGGGGGATCGGGCTTAGAAGGACCCTTACAAGGTAAGATTTGGGATGAGGCTTCTTAAGCCGTAATAGGACTATGTAGGGTTGGATAGGAATTAGATTTAGACTTCATGTCCATAAGGTAGGGCTGGGTTTAAACTAGCTGGACCCAACTTGATCCATTGACACCCCTTAACATTGTTCGCATCTGGGTTGGGGCTTCCTAAGCCTTGACATGGTTGTACATGTAGGGTTGAATAAGATCTAGATATAGATTTCAATTCCACAAGATAGGATTGGGTTTAGACTAGCCCAACCCAACTTGATCCATTGAGCCCCCCTAACTATTGTTCAAGTTTAGGTCTAACTACAAAATACAAACAAAAGTAGATCCATTTTTTTAATTGCATATCTTATCTGGATCTTCTTCCATAACATTATGGAACAATAGTATTATTGGACTAGATATACAAATCACTTTAAATTAATAAGCCAAATAGATGGATTGGGGGAAAAAAAAAATCCTCTGTTGTGCTCATCTCTTTGTTGTGCACAACGTGCAACACCACAAGTTGACACGTGGCATATTCCTAATAAAAGGTTCAGATTAGAAGGTAATGCCCCACTTTTCTAATTATTTTCGCATACCCTTCTCCCATCCGATTCTTGGCCGTTCTTGGTATCGGCCCTCTTTTTTTTTGTTTTTTTTTTTTTTTTTTTTTTTTTCTTGCTATTTTGGTTTGGGTTTTTTTTCTTTTTTTTTTTTTGTGGGGTGTCTTTGCGGGTGTTGGAGTTATGTTTGTTACTGTGTGTGGGTGAGTTGAGTTGAGAGAACGAGAAGAAGATAGAACGAGCCTTGGCCTTGGGAGAACGTGGTGAGAGGGGGTTTGCGGGGGTGAATAAGTGGAGGAAGCCATTGGGAGAGGAGAGTGGGGAGGAGAGATAGAGTGGTACTCCTGGGGGGTGATTTTGGTTCCTTTGCTCTTTCTTTGCCTTCGTCGTGCGCTTCCTCCCCCCTGTTTTCCCCTGTTTTATTCCTTTTGTGTTGTTTCCTATCTGTCTTTTTATTTATTTATTGTCTTTGGGTCTGATATTGTTTTTGTTTTGCTGCCGGTTTCCCCTATGTTTGCCTTCTTGGTCTTGTTTCTTCTTCCTGATTTGGTTTTATCTTTTGTTTATCTCTCTCTTGTTGATGATGTCTCTTGTTCGTGATTGTGTGCTTTGATTTCTTGGATTGTCTGCTCCTTTTCTGATTGTTGCTGTTGTGTTCTGCTGTGCTGGATTGAAATGTTCTGGAATATCCTGGTGCATTTGAGAGTAATAATGTTGCTCCGGTCTTATGTACCCAAATGGGAGGCTGGCGCTTCTGTCCGGGGGCTGACCTGTGAAAGAAGAAAGGATAATATTGTTCTTCGCCGTCTTTGTCCCAATGGGAGCTGCCGTGGGTTCTGCCGTTGGCCTCCTGGACCCCCTTGCCGGCCTCCCTTGTGTGGTTGGCTCCCTTGTGTGGTTGGCGTGTTTGTCTCCCGTTGGGTCTGTTTCGACTTTGCTGCTTTTGTTTTGGGTCAAATTTCGCGGTTGTTTGTTTGTTTTTAGTGTTTTGTCTGCATTTTGTTTTATTGTTATAGAGTGTTCGGGGCTCCTCCCTGTGGTGTCTGTGTGGGCCCCCTGCTGTGAGCTGGTCGTGCGAGGCTGCGTTTTAAGTGAAATTGACCCACCTTATGACCCATTTTTTTAAAAAAAATAATAAAAAACCCGTTTTGTGACTCGGTTCTAAATATGGATGCCCAATATTTCTTTCCATTTTTACTCCCATCTCCACGATGTTCCCTCTCTTCGTCTCTCTCACCCCATGGGCATTTGCAGAGTTGCAGGTAGAAGAGGAGGCATAGTGGAGAAAGCTAGACTACTGTGTTCGTGGGTTTGGGGAGATCAATTTGCAGGTAGGCTCTTTTTTTTCTTCTTCTCCTTTGTTTGTGAACATCTCTTGTTCAAAATCTGGGGTTGAGGTTCCATTTCGTTTAAAATCTGGTTTAGGTTTTCCTATCTTCTTGATTGTTGTGAATATCAGTTTGTGAATCTCCATGTAATCTGAACTGTGCAAGTTGAGATTTTGGCAGTTAACTCATTTTTTATGTATTCTCTGTTTCTGAAACAGTTTAATGGAGGAAATTCTACTCTATTTCTTACAACGATTATTCTATTTTCATGGAGGAAATTTTGCTCTTTTTACGTATACTTTGTTTCTAAAACAGTTTAATGGAGGAAATTCTGCTCTATGAAATGGCAGTGGTTTAATTTTGAAATATGTTACATGTTTTCTTGTGCTTAATCATTTGTGTAAACCATTGTAGATAGCCAGGTTCTGCACTGTAACTTATGTTTGAGCTCTGATGCATTGAAGTCTCTGGCTTTGAGATTGAGCTTTTAAGTTTGGTTCTAATGGTCATAACTTGGACGGAGCTTTTAAGTCTGGTTCTAATGGCTTTGAGACTGAGCTTGGACGGAGATAGTCTAGATCCCTGTTCTCGCCGGCCATTGTGATCAGCCAAGAAATTGAGACATCCAAGAAAAATTAAGGGGCGGGGGGCGGGTGGGGGCGGGTTGGAGAGGGGATAAGATATAATTGACCAAGAACAGAGCCAAGGTTGAGCTTTTATGTTCTCTTTTACTTTCCCTAAAAACCTGAAAGGATAAGCATCAAAGAAAGAGAACGTCCACACTTGACATGAAAGTCATAATTAATTGATTGGGTTGTTCTTTTCCTTTTCAATTCTTTTTTGTTCATTCTTTTTTCCTTGTTGAGTCAATGTGGAAAATTGAGTCTCTAATTCACGGCCCCAACTTGAGACTAAAATGATGGTTCATCTTCTAGATGAATTGAATTTCAAAGTCCAAGGAAGACTTCAACAAGGTTGGAATGAGATAAAGTCAACTGACATAAACAGTAAAGCGAAATTCTCCTTGTGGGGGAAGTGATAGTGTTTTGAAAGAAGGAAAATAGAAAAAGAGAGGCTATCACTGGTCAGGTGATGGTGTTTTAGAAATCCTTATCTAACAGAAGGTGATAAGGTGTGCATTACTTTGCAGCACCATTGGCATGGCTCCACTATATTTCTGTAAATGTGATACATTTCATATGGTTCAACTTCAAAGACACATGTGTTTAGATAATTGATGTTTTCTTTTTATGATAAACATATTGTTTTGTGGGTGTCATGGATTGTAGGACTGATAATGTTTCTCTTCTATGATGATTTTTATCTTTTGATTTTCATGGTTTTAGACATCATGACATGGAACTTTATTTTGTGGATTTCTTGAATTATATGACGAATATTGTATAGGTATCTCTTCAATTGGAAAATAAATAAACTAGGCCAGAGAATGCCATTATTTTGTTTATCATGTATGTATAGGTCCATATTATTGCTTGTAGAGCAGCTGTATTGAGCATGTAGATATCATTCATGTGATTATCTTATTGTGCCTGATTTTTGTAAAAGTATTATTACTGCCTAGCTCTATTTTATAGCAAGATTGAGTGAAATAATAGTTGTCAGAAAATAGGAACTTAAAAACACCGAAATAGGCACAAAATCATTGCCATACAACACCTTAGTGACTCATGAAAAATAGATGGAGTCGGAAACTTGATTGAAATTCTGAAATTCCAACTAGATCTAAGATCAGCTATTGAAGCCAGAAGTCCCAATTTAGTACAAGCACAATAATTTTGGGTACATAAAAATGTTTCTAACTTGTTTTTATTTTTTTACGTGCATTATTGCAGAATCCTACCATTTTATGGAGAACCCAACAATTGGCCTTGAAAATGAGTTTGGTGGAGATGTGGAGTATAAGCCTCAAATTGGTATGTTGTTTACTATAGAATTAGAAGCTTATGATTTTTACAATAAATATGGACGAAGTCTTGGATTTAGTGTTAGGAGGGATTATGCAAATAAGAGCAAGAAAGACAAATCAACTATAACTTCACGAAGATTTGTATATTGTAAATTTGGTGTTTGATTGAAAGATACGAGGGATATTTATACAAGTAAACCGCGAGCAGAGACAAGAACAAATTGTTTGGCATGGATGTCCATATACTTGTTAGAGAATGGAAAATATGAGTGTCGTGATTTTGTTGAAGAACATAATCATGAATTTCATCTTCCAAATACATCTCACATGATGCGTTCACTGAGGAAAGTTTCAGACATACATATGCATGAAATTGATTTGGCTGATAATTCGGGGATTAAAGCTAAGTCAATGTATGAGTATATGGGTAGGCAAGCAGGTGGAAAGGAGAACCTTGGTTACACCCCTGTGGATCATCAGAACTACCTCCGAGCCAAAAGACAACATTCACTATCTTATGGTGAGGCAGGGAGCTTGCTGATGTATTTAGGAAGGCAGCGTAATACTAATCATTCTTTTACGTATTTAATATAATTGGATAGTGATGAGCAATTAACTAATATTTTTTGGGCCGATTCAAGAATGATCATTGATTATACATTATTTGGTGATATTGTTAGCTTTGACACCACATTTTGCACAAACAAAGAATGTAGGCCATTTGGGGTATTTGTTGGGTTTAATCATCATAGAGAAACTGTCATATTTGGGGCGGCTCTCTTATATGATGAGACGGCTGAATCATTTATGTGGTTGCTTGAAGCATTCGCAAAAGCACATGGAGGAAAAAAGCCTATTACCATCCTTATAGATCAAGGTGCTGCCAAGGCAAAAGCGTTAAATGAGGTGTGGCCTGAGACACGACATGGGCTATGCATATGGCATATAATGCAAAATGACATGAAACATTTGGTAATTTAATGAAGGATGGTTCACATTTTCTTCAGGATTTTAAAAGGTGCATATATCAATATAAGGAGGAAAAACAGTTTGAGGATGAATGTCAAAAATTATTGAGCAAATATGGAGTGACTCATAATTCATGGTTGCAATGAATTTATGGATTAAAATATAAGTGGGCTATGTGCTACATGAAAAATACCTTTACTTTAGGTATGAGAAGTACAAAATTTAGCGAGAGCTTGAACGTTGAATTGAAGAAGTATTTAAAATTCACATTGGATATTGTACAATTTTTCACACACTTTGAAAGAGTTGTGGCTGCCAAGCGAGAGAATGAGTTAAAATCTGAGTTTGAATCAAGAAACAAACTTCCAAGGACAATGTTTTTAATGTCACCTATCATAATACAAGCTGGGGAAATCTACACTCCTGTGATTTTTGACACATTTCAAGAACAGTATAACTGGGTAAGTGTTTGCTTCATAAAAAATCGAAATGAAAATAATACTCTGGATGAATTTGTTGTTAGAGTTATGAATTCAAAATGTGAGTATAAAGTATTTTGCAACCATGATGAGTTTATGATTAGTTGTAGTTGCTACAAATATGAGACACTTGACATTCTTTGTATTTATTCTTTGAAAGTTTTTGATGTATTAGATATTAAATTTATACCCACAACATATATTCTGAAAAGATGGACACGAGCAGAAAGAAATATGGTAGTGACGGACAACGAGGGAAAACAGGTTGAAGAAGATGTTAATTTAGAAAGTTCAGAATGATATAGGCATCTATGTCATGAACTTGTTGATGTAGCAAACAAGCTTCAAATTCAACCGAAGGCTATGCTTTTGTAAGAAATGTGGTCCGAGAATTACATATACAGCTTGGTACTATCATTGATTCTAATGGTCCACAAGTGGTTAGTAGTGATAAGATCCCTACGTCTACAATAAGGTTGAAGAAGAAGCAAAAATGTGTAAGTGGTAGGTGGAAGAAGGGCTGGGAGGAGACCCGAAGATATAAGAAGAAAAGAAAAGACCCAATAAACATACAAAAGTCACAAGTTTTAGCTCCAATACCGGATAATAAACCAAATGTGTTTCATCAGATGGATGACAATGTTAGCTTCACTTCACTTTTATCTGGGTAAGACGATCTATTTATTTTTAACTTATCAGATTATTATTATAGCTATTATTTTGGGTAACCACTTATCAAATTACTTTTAATGTTTTACTCAATGTACTTAGTATTTTCTTTTTTCCATCTATGAATATGTGTAGGGAACCTATGGATGAGCTTTTCTTAGGTTTGTCCTCTCAAGCATCATGTCACTTCTCTAATTTCCAACATCAAGATTAAACAATATAATTCAATTTTGTAGGTAAGCTACTGTTGTGGTTGATATAACATCTGTGATCTTTTATATTTTTATTTATTTTAATTTGTATTCCTGCTTGGATGTTACTTCCTAATCACTCTTGTTTTGACAAGAAGGACTGTTGCTATTTAATCCAAGGAGACAATGTTCTTTTGACACATTGTAAAACAGCTAAAGAATCATCTTTGACACCAAGACTCTTTCTTATATCATTTGCATCATCTTCTTGTCTCAATTTGTGGTTCGTTTTGCCAAACCAAAAGACAATCTATGTTAGTTGGAAGTTTGCAAAATTTAGATTTAAAACCTTCAGTTCAGGGGAGGAGTCAAGCAGCCCATTGGAAATTTCCAATTAGGTGAAGAGGGAACTTCGTTTCCTAGGATTGTGTACTTAAAGACTTTAGTTGGACACAGATTAATAGCCATCAATAATTTTTAAGACTGGTTTGCATAATATAAGTCTATAATGTGCCATGATTGAGAAGTTCAAGAAACTACAATGCATTTCCCATATAACAGCAAGAGCCTCAATGACCATGGACAATGTATTACCCATATGTTTCATGTTCTTTCTTTTTCTTTTTCTTTTTTTCCGGTCAAATACCCTTTTTGAAAAAGCCATAAGAAAGCTGCACTCAAGTATGAAACATTCCTCCCAAGCTAGTTGGTCCTGGGACACCCAAAGTAGAAAAATCAACATTAATTTTGACCACAGATTCTCAAGGTTGTCCTCAACCAATATGCAGTAACTGAGCAGACCTCTTGGAAGAAATCTTCAGATCAATATTCCTAATCCATAAAAAATGATTAATTAGAATGGTTGCTGAGGAATGAGACAAGTTTCTAAGAATGCAGTCATGAGATTTGGCAAATGGCTGACAGTCATTACACATACCAACCATGATCAAAATGTTTCAAGCCTTCAGAGATGAGAGAGAACATATAAATTTTGATTTTGTTTTTAATCCATGTTCTCAACAAGTACAGCAGACCATTAGAACCAGACTTAAAAGCTCAGCCTCAAAGCCAGAGACTTCAATGCATCAGAGCTCATTAAACACTGGAGAAGGGGAAATCTCAGTGGTGTCAAAAAGAAAGTAGGCTATTGGAAGAGACTAAAGCTTATAGACATGCCTTTCAGGAACAAACATAAGTTATAGTGCAGAAGCTGGCTCTCTGCAATGGTTTACACAAATCTACAATAAATTACATAAGACCACATAAACTTCTCCTGCCTCTTCACTCCACTAATGTTTCTAGCTTCTGCACAGGTGAAAAAAATTGATTTGCCACAATCTTCAAATTCAAAATCTACATCTTCGAACTGAGAGAGTGGTTGTATGCTTTCAGATGAATTACTTCAATGCCATTGCAGTGCAGTGGTGAGGTTGTACCAGATGCATCATTTATAATGGAATAAGGATCAAGGTAAATCCCGAGATAAGAAATTAGTGGGTTTGCCCAGGACTTGTCAATGACAAACCTGAGATACTGTGATTTTAGTGGAGCCATGCCAATGGTGCTACAAAGTGATGTAGACCTTATCACCTTCTATTAGTAAGTACAAAAGAAAGGGAGAAAGAAAAAAAAAAAAATTTTTTTTTTTTTTTTTGGTCCTGCCCCCCCCCCCCCCCCCCCCCCCCCCCCCCCCCCCCCCCCCCCCCCCCCCCCCCCCGGCCCCCCCCCCCTTTTTCCCCCCCCCCCCCCCCCCCCCCCCCCCCCCCCCCCCCCCCCCCCCCCCCCCCCCCCCCCCCCCCCCCCCCCCCCCCCCCCCCCCCCCCCCCCCCCCCCCCCCCCCCCCCCCCCCCCCCCACCCCCCCCCCCCCCACGGGGGGGGGGGGGGGGGAGGAAGAAGCGGCGCGCCCCCCCCACCCCCCCCCCCCCCCCCCCTCCCCCCCCTCCCCTTTCTTTTCCTTTTTCGTGGGGGGGGGGGTGTTGGTTTAACCCCCCCCCCCCCCCGGGGGGGGGCCCCCCCCCCCCCCCGCCGCCCCCCCCCCCCTTGAAATCACGGAAGATCCAAGGGCTGAGCAGATTTGCACATATGATGGACCAAATTAAAATATTCCAATGCCCAACTGAACATCCTAAACTAGATGAATTGCATGACATCCTTTTCTACCTAAATCATTAGGTCACAAGGATGTGAATATAAAAGAAATTCACACTAAAATAGGGGAAATGATGTAAACTTAAAACTAGCAAAATATCCAAATCGGCAAACTCAAACAAATCATAACACAACTATATCCCCAATATAAAGTAAAATGCAATCACAAAAATATCCCCCAACAACTACTATACCAAAAGCCTGGTCGGATTTGGTTTCTCCCTGGTCTTGGACTCTAGCTTTCAAGATAGTGTCTTGCAAGTCCAGCCATGATAGTGCTATTGAATCAATTACATTTCTCATTTGAAATGACAATATTGATGGCAAAGTGCCCCTTTACTTATATTGTTAGAGTACACAAGCTTGGTGCTTAGTGGGTAGTGGCTATTGGCTAGTGGGACCTCAAGGCATTGGATCAGATTTCATCACCATGGCAGCTTAGCAGCAAGATATTTGCTACAGTTTTGACTATCTTTCCAAAATTTATTTGATAAATTATCACATCATTCTGAACAAGGCAAGCAAAGTTCAATATGTATGTCATAGTCAATCTCCTCTATTGCTACATGAAGCAATGGTGAACTGGAACTTTGGGGTGAACAAAGACTCAAAGATAATCAATTTGAGAGGTATAAAGTACTATAACATCGGCTCTCTTTGGCATTAACCATACCACAGAGAGCCTAAGTCTTGAACTTATTTCAAAACAGTAATAGAAGGAAAGGAAATAAATTGCTGACACTCCAATCAAATCACTGGGTTGTGTTGCGGACTTGGAAGACCGATCAACTAGAGGAGCCTGCACATTGATTGTTATCATCTGGAATGCAGATTGGTAATAAAAATAAATAATGTAAACAAAATACAATTTCCAGTCTGAGCCACCTTGATTGCATGTGAAAAATCATGTAAGATGTCATAATTGGATAGCATGCCACCAACATACTAAAGCTTAACTTTGACGATAGGTTCTTGGATAACCAGGGGAAGAACATTCTTGAGATTAATGCAAGCTATGAAGGCACCATAGCGCTGATTTTGTCCCATCTTGATTGGTATCCATGATTCATCGACAAAATTGAAGGTGTAATTACTAAATGTCTAGAGATGCTTGACTCAGAGACAACATGTTCTGATTGGCAAAGAAATACAGCTTGGGTAATAAAAAAATCTCTCTTCCTGCTTTGAAGGTCCATGACAATAATTACATCTCATAACAAAAGTTAGATCTCTCATCTCATTTGGTAATGCCACTTTCTTGTGGAAGACTAGCCCAACCAAATTGGGGGATGATAAATTAGCCAGGTCAGGAAGATAGGCAGCCAATTTCTGGGGCTTTATTCCACAATGGGGTCCTGTGACACTGCAACTTTGATTTTCTAGTAAAATGAGTTAAATACCCACAAAGGAGAGGGGGAAGAATTTCCTCCATTAAACTGTTTCAAAACAGAGAATACATAAAAAACGAGTTTACTGCCAAAATTTTAACTTGCACAGTTCAGATTACATGGAGATTCACAAACTGATATTCACAACAATCAAGAAGATAGGAAAACCTAAACCAAATTTTGAACGAAATGGAGCCTCAACCCCAGATTTTGAACTAAAGATGTTCACAAACGAAGGAGAAGAAGAAGACAGTAGCCTACTTGCAAATTGATCTCTCCAAACCCACAAACACAGTAGTCTAGCTTTCTCCACTACACCTCCTCTTCTACCTGCAACTCTGCAAGTGCCCATGGGGCGAGAGAGACGGAAGAGAGGGAACATCGTGGAGATGGCAGTAAAAATGGATAGAAATATTGGGCATCCATATTTAGAACCGGGTCACAAAATGGGTTTTTTATTATTATTTTTTAAAATGGGTCAATTTCACTTAAAACCTAGCCTTCTAATCTGAACTGTTTATTAGGAATATGCCATGTGTCAACTTGTGGTGCCGCACTGCTGTGCACAACAGATGATTTTTTTTTCCATGGATTGGTCTTAGTGGAGAGGGAAAGAAAAAAAAAGTTCAATTAAAAAATAATAAAATAATAAAATTATGGAGATATCCATTTTTCTATAGAAACTGATAGTATATCGTGGCACAATGGTATTTTGATACCTCCAACAGGAGGAAAAAAGGTTAATCCACTTAATATTTTTAAGGGATAATTACTATTTCCCCCTAATACTTTGGTTTTATTACTAATCAAACCTCATTCTTTATGAAATTACTATTGCCCCCCTCACTTCTAACGGTTTTAAGTGGCTGTTAACATCAAATATGAAATGTCTATTTTGCCCTTCATTAAAATTAAGAAGTCAAAAATATGGTATTACCCTCATTTATAGAAACTATATTGAATATCAATTATATCCTTAAAATCTTATATTTTAGAATTAATTTTGGATTTGGTGGGACCATATACTTATGGTTGTTGAAACTCTCACATTCTACTTAAATTTTTCATAATCACAATGATGGAAGTTTTACAAACAAATTAGCATATAAGATGCTAATTGATAGGAAATTTGGAGATACATGCATAATGGTCAGTATATATTAGGTGATTTTCAATTTCCTACTTTGAATTCAATTTTATATTTCTTAATATTTTAGTTTTTATTTTAAGTTTTATTTAATTACATCTTTCCTTTATTTTGTGATTTCTTTTTAGAGAAGAAAAATCATATCTTTCCTTTATTTAGTGGTTTCTTTTTAAAAAAGAAAAATAAACTTAAAGTTAATTTTTTTTCTATAGTTAATTAAGGGTAGTATTATAACTTGACAAAAGAGTAAATAAGTAAATTGTAGGGTTATTTTTGAAATTTTGAAATTTTGAAAACATATATAGATGCCACATCATTAGTAAACTAATGGAGCTTAATGGTAGGGGAGCATTAGTAATTGTAGACAAAGTTAAAGGTTGGATTAGCAATTTAAAAAAGTACAGGAGATAAAGTAGTAATAAAATCAAAGTACAAGGGGGCAACAATAATTATCCCTATTTTTAATCTTTGGCCAAAAAAAAAAAAAAAAACCAAGATTTAAGGTTTTAACATCAATGGTAATTTTGATCACTATCCATATTGAAATCATTATAAGTTTAATACATATCAATTATTTCTCTTTATCCATATGATGTTACCTTGTGTAATGGAGGGTAGCCAACTTGAGAGCCCCCTTGGGAAGGAACAGATGACCCCTTGGGGAACATACAAAGCACCCACCCGAAAAGATGGAGAACCTCTCCCCTAGAGAACCCCTCGGGAGTCATAATTTGAAGAATCCCTCGGGGAACCCCGTAAACATTCCCTTAGGAAGTTGGAGAATTTCTCCCTTGGAGAACCCATAGGGATAGGCTCAAGTAGTGTGAGAATGCTTGTCACTATTTTCGAAGAAAGCTTTGAAGAAAGACCAAGTCAAAAGGGTCAGTTATAGAAATAACCGCCCAATATGCCTATAGTGAAACGTGGGGGAGTGACTCTCGGAGTAACAACCCCATTAAAGTCCTACTAAGGAAAGGAACGTGCCTCCTAAGGCAACTAGCTCCACTCTTCAATTAGTGGGTGAAATCAATGGAAAGGCCGCCTCAAGGTAACTACTATATATATAAACCCCAATCGTGAGATTGGCGAAGTATGAGACTTTACTTACTATATATTCTCAAAGTCTTCTACTAGTGAGCTTAAACTAATATGAGTGTCGAAGGTGGCCCCCCGACCAACACTAGGTCAGGCCACTCGAATTTCTTTTATTAGTGTAGGCATCACACCTACTGTGAATCCCCGGGATTTCTAACCCTTTAACCCATGGTTCCAGGACCGTGAACTTGGAGCTTGAGTAACGACGATTGTGAACCATTCGAGTTGAGTTCAAAAGTTTGAAAATGGATCCCATGGAAGTAGATGACCTTGTAGAAGACTCAGCCACTCTATCAGAATTTAAGAGGAGAGAGAATATTAGTCTAGAAGGCTTAAAAAGAAGGTTTTGGCACATATGAAAATTGATGGAGGAAGGCTCAAATATCAAGGTAAAATATACTATTGATTAGGCCTTGAGATGACCTTTCTACCCATCCAAGAATCACTGAATTAGTCCCCGCATGAGAGAGATAGAGGGCCGGTTGAATGGCTGGTTTTACTACCCCTACCCAAGTGCGGGGCAAACTCAATATTTCGGACCAAAAACCCTGTTTTAAGTTCCCAACTCCTCATAAATGCATTTTCTTTTTTTATTGCTAGAGCAGGGTTGAGGGTCTAGGAGAGGAGAAATTGAAGGAGTTTGGTGGATTCCTTCCACGTAGTGTCGCATCGAAGCTCGAATCATCGTGATAATGCATAGAAAGGTGAGCATTCATGAAACCCTATTTTCCAACCTAGTTTTGATGGTATTTATTAGTTTTGAATGCTATGCAGTGGTTGTTGTTGGTGTTGGGTTGTATTGAATGTTCCCCCTTGTTTCTCTTTGTGTCTCCCAACATCTTTGAGTGTTGATTTGTGCAAATGTTTGCATTCGAAACCATTTCGAACCTTTCTAAGACTCTTCTAGGCAGGCACGAAAAGCAAAATTTTGGGCTTATTGTCTAAGACCTAATTGGGATGTTTGGATGGTACTTGGGGACCCTAATACTGGTAGATTGAAGACCCCAAAGTCCCATTTCAAATTGATTTCGAATCGGAGTTGAAATTGGAGAGTTGCTTATGACCCTGACAAGAGGGAGGGTTGACTGGCTGGTTGATCAGTCCTGTAGACCTAACCAACTGCCCCTATGCTGGGTGTGTGTTTTGGCCCCCTTTTGACCTCCGACTGATCCTCAATTGTAACTCACTTACTTTCTTATGTACCTAGGGTTATTTTTGTCACACCCTACCTTTCGGTCTCGGTTATCCGTCAGACAACCCGTGGGAATGAACCGTCACAGGATCCACGGTCTTACCCATCAATAATAATAAACACAAGTATAGACAATCAAGAGCAACAATAAGTGCAATAATTAATAAAAAGGTTACAGGAGTCCAAATACTCCAATAAATATCCAAGAAAGAATCAAAGGAAAGAATCAAGAATCAAATGTAATATCGAGTTCAGTGGAAACAAAATAAATAAAATAAATAATTTTCTTTTTAGTTTCTTTTTCTTGATCTAATTAATATTTCTCATGAATAATAAGGAAAGGGGGTCTTCCAGCCTTCATCTATACACTCCTCAAATATCCTGGCAATCTGCCTCCTTCGTCCATCAATGGGTGCTATAAGCGCACTCAAAGCATCCGCAAGAGGCTTCATGCTCTGCAAGTTCATGAACCACTTTCTGTGCCACATCAACTTCATACGAGAAGGCTCTTTCATATGAATCATCTCCAACTTCTGATGTTGTGCCGCCATCTATACACTCATATAATATATACAATGAAAGGAATGAATTTTGACGAAACTCAGTAAGAACAGAAAATTCTCATATATATGTCAATACAATCCATGAATGCATCTATGAAATGATATGGATGGTATGCAGAAATATGAATGCTACTAAGATCTAACTATGCAAGTCTCTATCAGCTGACATGCTTTAAGATATTCACCAACCCTCCTCTGGGTAGGTCTAGTCACTCTGATCCGGCAAGGACTGGTTACCTCTGTAGGGATCCTGGGCAAAGGGGTAAATCCACACCTGGCTCTCAAACCATGGCTGGGGATAAGTCAACATTCTCTCACCACGACCATTGGCAATGAATATTGGCGCATGTCGGGGTTTCTAATCCAATGCAAGTCATAAAGGTAACATACTATATGAAGTCCAAATACTTCCCCTATGGCACCAACCAACTCGGTTCAGTATCCTTCGCAACCTAGGAGTGAGAACCCTCACGGACTGGCTACCGTTGTTGGACTCCACTCCTTAACCCTATGGTCATCCACATATTATTGGGGCGGATGCTCTCATGACTCCTCACGACACCCGGTCCGCTCCTTGGACGTCCATGAGCCCAACCCTAACATATGCAACCCTACCATTGCATGACCAACAGTGGACCACTGAATCTCCGCACGTGACTAGTTACCGCTGTAGGATGAAACAGAGTCACATCACCATTGTCACGAGTCACCCGGCTTCAATTCCCCTGCTGAAAGGGTAATAGCATGTGGGGTACCTAGCCATGCAATTCTAGACTCTCCTAGGTATGTCATCCAGTAATCATGATAGTGCTAGAGGCATCAATGAGCATGTGTCCCATACCACAACCCTCTGATATCTCCAGCCAAGATATCCCAATGGAATACCCCTTCCATCACAACTACACTACATCACTCATCATCATGCCAAAACAGTTGTGCAATATCATAAAAGATGAAGTATATCAAGAAACACCACAAACAACAAGTATACAATAAGATTCACATGCTTTAAACAATTATAGCAAGATACATGGTCAAAGAATAGTAAATAGAACAGCTGAATCATCATGTATATGTAATTGCATCTAAATAAGAATGCACATCCTTACCTTGTAATTTAGTAGAACCTCTTTAAGTTGCAATCCAATAATAATTATAAGACTTTTAATAGAAATAGAGGACACCTAGGCATAGGGTTACAAGAATGTATAAGAGTCAAGAGTCAAAACAAATCCAAAATCAAACCTACACAATCACTGGAAACTAGCCGGTTACTTTGCCGGTCGCTTAGGTTAAGCGACCTCCACAAGTGACCGCCCCTGTTTCAGACAATTTCCAACTCCAAAAATTAGACTTTTGATCATCCGATTTCAATCCATTTTGGGATGATCTTAGTCCGAATTTCAATCTTAATAGGTCTATAATAAAGGGTAACAAGAAACCCTAAAATTAACACATATTTAATACCCAAATCATTCCCCTTGATGAGATCCATCCATTTAACAAATGCGGGGCTTCATTTCTGGAAAGGATCCCATCAAGAATATTGGAAACGGAGCCACAACTAACAAAGTGGGTAACCACTAACAAAATGGGGATGGGTTCATATCAATTAGAGGTTAAAAAGAAGAGAATTGTAGATGGAGATTCATTACCTTAACCAGAATCACCAAGAATAGAAGGAGAAAATGTTCCAGATCACTAACAGCACTTCACCCACCTTCTAGCACGTTTCCACTGCCGCCTAATCACCCAAAATAGCAATCTCAAACATAATAATGCGTTAATAGGGCAAGGGATGCTATTTATAACGAACATGGGGCAAAATGGGGCATTTTCCCTCAAGTAGAAAGTGGCGGTCGCTTGGTTTAATCAATCGCCACTAGCAACCGCCCCCAAGTATATTGCTATACAAGGGTGCTTTGCTCAGGGGGTTGAAACCCAAACACAACCTAACCCAAAACAACACATGGGGGAGGTCTTACCTTCATTCCAGAACATCTCCAAACACCACTTGCCTTCTACCAGGGATCCAACTTCCCAGTAAGGTAGATTCTTCAACAAGAGAATCCAGATCCATGGGTTCTGGATATGGATCATGGACTTCTATCTAGACATTCCACAAAATTAGTCCAACTAGACCTTTGGGTTCTCGGACCTGCAATAAGGATTTCGGGTTAGAAATACGGCGGTTGTTACAATTTTGGTCTAATTGAACTCTCGTTGGTAAATCTATTGGGATAGTGAAGAGCATTATTGACTTTAACAGGTGAGGATAATACTTACCCATATCTCATGTACTTGTTGGTATTATTTGAATCTTCATTTATATTGCTCTCTTGTACTCTATTATAAATTGTGTGTGACTTTGCACAAACGGAAGGTAATGTTATGCTATGTTTGTTTATACTTACAAATTTCATGAATTGTGATATAGGAATGATGTGCATGTGTGGATTTGATGGTGGGACTCTATCATCTTGTATGTATATGTCCACTAGGGTTGTGGGTTCACCCTTACTTTGGTGACTCTATATATACATTCACTTAGATCTAAGTACATGGATTCTAGGTGTCTAGCTGTGTTGGCTAGAGAACCCCATGAGTGCTATTACCCTTCTGGCAAGGGTATTGAAGCTGGGCAACCCATGATGTCAGTGGCTGGGTTTTGTGGGCATCAAGTAGGCCCACTGCCATCATGAGATGGTAGGGTTGCATATGTATAGTGTTTGGGCTTCTGTCACTTTCAACAAGATGTGCAATTTCCATGGGGAAGCCACAAGAGCGTCCGCCTATACATATATGGATGACCATAGGGTTGAGAAATGGAATCCAACAGATGCCTCCCATTGAGGATCCCATTTCTAGGTAAAAAGATATAGGCCTCTGCATAAAAAAGATAGAGGGCCAGTTGATTGGAGTCGGTTGAACGGCTGGTTTGACCACCCCCACCCAATTGTGGGGCAGACTTGGTATTTTGGACCAAAAACTCTATTTTAAGCTCCCAACTCCTCATAAATGTATTTCTTATTATTGGTGTGAAATCCTCCGGATTTCCACCCCTTTAACCCATGGCTTCCAGATCGAGAAAATCGGGCCTCGAGTGGACAACAAATGTGGGCCATTCAAGTGGAGCCCGAAGGTTTGAAAATGGAACCAATGTTGGTGGATGACCCTTGTGATGACTCATCAACTCTCCTAGAGTTTAAGTGAAGGGAAAAGATTAATCATCAAGGTGTAAAAAGGGTGATTTTGGAACATCCGTAGATTGGCAATGGAGAATCTGATTGACACGAATAAGTTATCAAATTGAAGATCGTCGAAAGACCTTTCCAACAAGCCAAAAATCACCAAAATAGAAGTCCATTTGAGGGGTCAACATGGATCGGTTGGATGGGACCGGTCGACCACCCCAATCCCCCACCCATTTTCCACCGGGGCGGTCGGGTTTTCTGTTCAAACCCTTTTTGGTTTCTCATCTCATACTCACTTTTAGGGCTGTTGGGCTGGCGGGGAGGACAACCAGGGAGGGGGTTTCCCTTTGGGCGTGTTAGCACCCAAATCATTGCGGAATCATTAGAAAAGGTAAGAATCCTCAAACCCTCTTCTTTGAGCTTAGTTTATGAGGTGTTCTTCACAATATATGATGGATTTGGGTAGTTGTTACATGTTAGGCCTATTGAATGCTTGTATTTAGTTATATTTATGCTTCCTTATAGTTTAGAAGTGGTTTCTGCAAATCGTTGCGAAAGATTTCGTGTTTTGACTCTCAGATATGCTCCCGGGCGACTCGCGAGAGCCAAAGTTAGGGATTTTTTTTATCCAGAACGAATTGGATCAAATTGAAGTTACCCTTAGGACCCTATTGCTGCCAATTAGACATTCCCAAAGTTTCATTTCGATTCGACTTCGAATCAATGGTGAAATATTGATTTTCGCTGAAACTAGGTTGAGAATAGTGGGTTTGAACCTAGTTGGTAGATTAGGCTTTTGTTGGGTGATTTTGGGAACTCTATTAAAACCCAATTGACTTATAATTTATGCCTATTGATCTTCTTACATGATTAGGTTTATTTTGATTATAATCACCAACTCGTGAGTGTGACTTTGTCAAACTTTGGAGATTTTATACTAACTAGAAAGGTGAGGAATATACTTAACCTTATCTTGTATGTTAACTATGTTAATTAAATTTCATTTATTAATATCTTCAATTGCTTTAGTATTTATTATCTTGTGATTATGTGTGGGACTTTGCACGAATGAAAGGTAAGAAAGTATGTTTGCTTCCATTTTCAATATTCTTTAAATAATGATATGAGAATGTGTGTTGGATTGGTTTTGAGACTTAGATTTTCTTATATCTATTTACCAACTAGGGTTTTGTGTTCACCCATTGCCCTAGTGACATTATGTGATTGCCTAGATTTTGATTGGGGGATGGGGAATGCCCTTTTGGCGTTTCTGTCATTGGACACCAGTGAATGTGGTATGGGACACATTCCTATGGTGCCCTTGGCGCTTTCCCTAATTTCTAATTGACATACCTAGGGCATGTCTAGAAATGTTTGGTTAGGTGACCTCATGAGTACTACTACCCTTCTGGCAGGGGTATTGAAGCCGGTTAACCCATGATGTTAGTGGTTGGGTCTTGAGTGTCAACAAAACCCACTATCATCATAGAGAGGTAGGGTTGCCTATAATATATAAGGGCTCCTGGGTGCTCAAGACTGGTGAAATGATCCGTGAGAAGACATGGAGAGCATCCTGTCCATTATATGTGACCAATGGGTTAAGGAATGGGATCCAACAGATGCCTCCTGTTGAGGATTCCATTCATAGGTGGGAAGGTATCGAACCAAAAGGGCACTAGGCATGAGGGGAGATATTTGGACCATATGTAGTACGAGACCGTATGACTTTGCACTGGGCTAGGATTATCCTTGACATGCACCAAATCTCATACCAAATGGTGATGTGAGAGAGTGGTGACCTATACCCCAACCATGCCTTGAGAGGACTTTAATCAACAACCGCGAAGAACCCAATAGACATCTCTTGTTGAGGGAGAGTGACTGAGACTACCCAAAGGAGATTGGTGTATAAATTTAATGCGTGTCTACCATAGAGACTTCATCATAGAGTTAAGAGGATAATATCATATCATTATCATTAATTACATTATCAATATTCATGCTATATGTGTGGTGTGGAATCTTGTGAACGAATGCATGACATGATGTGAAATCTTGTGAACGAATGCATGATATGATGTTGAGTTGACCTCACTAAGTCCTGTTGAATTCATTCATTTTTATATGTTTGTTTCTATTAGAATATTCTGCAGGTTATGAGGACTCTTTCCAAGTGGAGGATTTGTTGCCGACAGACTTTCTTGAAGGAGTGACTGAAGAGGATGTAGATTCACATGGAGCTTCATGCCCATGCAAGTACTGTTATTATGAGGTTGGGTTCCATTAGGGAATCAATTTAGTTTAAGTTCCGCTGCAACAAACTATGCTTCCTTCAAACTCTGATGTCCATTTTGATTAACTTTAGATAATGGATGATTGTAATCTTTTGATAATTCAGATTTGATAACTTTATACTTGATTGTCCTTTTAATTATGCTATATCATGTGTTGTATGGAATTGTCACTGAACCTAGGTCTTGCGGTGTATCACCTCCACAGGTATTCGGGTATGACCGGATTTGGCTGGGTGGGGTGTGACAATTGGAGTGGGGCTGAGGGCTTGGGAGAGGAGAAATCCAAGGAGTTTGGCGGATTCCTTCCACGCACTGTCGCATAGAAGCCTGAATCATCGCGATAAAGCGTAGAAAGGTGAGCATTCATGAAAAACTCTCTTTCCAACCTAGTTTTCATGGTATTTATTAACTTTGAATGCTATGTCGTGGTTGTTGGTATTGTCAGATTGTATTGAATGCTCCCCCTTGTTTCTCTTTGTGTCTCCCAACATCTTTGAGAATTAGTAGTGCGAATCTTTGTATTCAAAACTGTTTTGAACCCCTTTGAGATGCCCGCAAGCAGACATGGAGAGCCAAATTTGGGGCTTTTCGTTTGAGACCTAATTGGGATGTTTGAATGGTATTTTGGGGACCCTAATACTATTGGATTGAAAACCCCCCAAAAGTCCATTTTAAATTGATTTCGAATCGGAGTCTAAATTGGAGAAATTGCTCACAACCATGACAAGTGGGGGTGTTGACTGGCCGGTTGCCGGTTCTGTAGACCTATCCAACCGGTCCTATACAAGGTGTGGTTTTGGCCCTCTTTTTGATCCCCAATTGATCATCGATTGCTATTCACTTACTTTCTTATGTACCTAGGGTTATTTTAGTCTAATTGTACTCTCTTTGGTGAATCTTTTGGGACTTTGAAGATCATTATTGACTTTAAAAGGTGAGGAAAACACTTAACCATATCTTGTGAAATTGTTGGTGTTATTTGAATCTTCATTTGTATTGCTATCTTATACTCTATTATAAATTGTGTGTGACTTTGCGCGAACGGAAGGTAATGTTATTATGTGTTTGTTTCTACTTTCAAATTTCATGAATTGTGATATGGGAATGATGTAAATGTGCGAATTTGATTGTGGGACTTTGTTCTCTTGTACGTATTTCAACTAGGGTTGTGGGTTCCCCCATGACCCTGGTGACTCCATATATATATATATATATTCACATAGACCTAAGTACATGGATACTAGGTGTCCAGCTGTGTTGGCTAGGGAACCCCATGAGTGCTACCGGAGCTATCGGCGTTCGGCGATAAATCGGGTTCTGATTTTTTCACTAATTATCTATTGAATTTCGTTTGATTTTCTCTCTCCTCACCCACACCATCCAGAGCTTCTCTCTCCTAGTTCTAGGTGTTTTGGCCATATTTTCGTCCGATCTTCGACATAAAATCCAGTACTCACTTCATTCTTGCGGATATAGCCTTATTCGCACGATCACAGATTTCACACAAATCCGTTTTTTCATCCAGAGGTAACTTTCTTCACTAAACTATTTTTTGAAAATGCATCCATAATATTGTTGGATGGGTATGAAATTAATATATGTTGAATACAATAGGCTATCTACAAACTCACGGAGTCGAATTTTTTCACTAAGTAATTTATTTATTTATTTTCGGGCGTCAAAAATTGTATTTTTATACATTTTAAATGCTTGCTTTTTGCATGATATATGTGTTGCATTGTGATTGAAAAAATATATGTGGATCCCCATGGGTCAATCTACAAACTCACGGAGTCGAATAATTTTCACCCAATAAATAATTTTTTGATTTTTTGAAATTTATTAAAATATGAATATAAAATATAAATAATTATGAAAAAAGAGAAACAATTAGGAATAAATAAGGAAAATGATTTTGAAAATTATAGAAAATTATAAATACCTATATAATTATTTTTAAGTGCTTCTTGTATGGTTTCATTGTCGTTTTGATATGGTAGCTTTTCTTTTGTCGGAAAATTTATATATTGTTTAAAATATTATATTGGTATTGTTTAATTGTTTGTGAAATCATTTTTGTTGCAACGACCAACTTTATCATGTCTAGCGGTGGGAGAGGACGTTCACGCCGGACAGACACACACCTCCGGAAGGGAGGGCTGATCTCATCAATCTTGTTTGCAATCGATGGAAATAAAAGTAAACAAGATGCAACTTCTGGTGGAGTTGATTCGGTGGCATTAGTAGGTTTAAGGCTCACATTCGGTAGTTCAAAGATGTGGCCACCCGAGGTGAATGCGATATCGAAAGCTTAGGGAGATGGAGAAAGACAAGGGAAGAAGAAACAAAGAGGAAGGTAAATGAAGCATTGGATGAGGCTCGCACCATCATCTTATAGAGTTGATTATTCATCAAGAGGTTGATCCCTTGATTTGAGAGCGGGAGGAGAGGGATTTAGACGCTGGCAGAGTACTCTCCAGGAGGAGGGCAGCTAGATTTACGGAGCTGTACCTCTAGGCTTGGGCTAGCATCATCCTCATCGATCTAGGACTGGTAGACGTGTATGTTCCGATCACAGTCGGGTCCCTTCTACGGCTGATGTCGGGGATCACTCCACGTGACTATCCACAGGTCGGATCCTATCCTAGAGCAGATCCCGATATTTTCGAAATAAAGGGCCAAGCAGCCCAAGATCACGGGTGCATGAAAGGGATGGCGAAAAGTAAAAGCTTCAAGTGGATGTACTACAATCGGTTCCACCACATCGACACGGGTCCTTATTATAGTAATATGTTGACACTATTGCAAAGGCGGTCCTGGACATCCTGGTCCTACCCCTAAGGAGGTTTGACCACTTTCTGGCGGAGAAGGAGGAGCTCAAGAGTACATCTAATTTGAGAATATTTTGGAGACATATGGATGCACCATTATGTGTATGGCTGGACCGGTCCACAAGAAAATCCATCATCAACTTTATGGTGTATTGTGATCAAAGACTGTCTTTCTAAAATCTGTGGATGCTCTGGCACAAAAGACCACGGGTATATTCTTGGACTTTTGCGGGGATGTGATTGATGAAGTTGGGAAGGAGAATGTGGTGCGATTGTCACCACAATGGCGCCAACTTCAAGAAAGCCGGTGAGGTATGCATGAATACAGCTGGATATAACCTATATTGGACACCTTGCGCAGCTCATTGTATCGACCTCATGTTAAAGGACATCGGCAAGATCAATATTATCCGAGCACAGTGGAGAGGGCCAAGCGGTAACAAATTTCATCTACAATCATCTTGTTGCTCGAATATGATGAGGCCATGAATGGTAGCTAGTGCACCCGGTCCTACGAGATTTGCCACAATTTCATCGCCCTCAACGGTATTCGGACGGAAGTCGGCTTGAGATCCATGTTTTCATCGAGGGGTGGTTCTCATGGGTTGGATCAAAGTAAGTATTTTTATTTATTTTTTATCTATAGTCTCTACTATTTGATTTAACAAGTTGTTAACTTCTTATACATTTATACTATGAAATATGAATATCTAGTATGTAGTATTTAATTATTTATTACTAACTTAATGTGTTTGTGATAATTCGGTACTAGTAGTGGGCGCACCGCACGACGACAATCTCGTCGATGACTTTTGGAGGAATGTGAAAATTGTGTTGAGACCTTAGATCCTATAATAAAGGTCTTACTATGGTTGATTCCTCCCTCGGGGGCCCACTATGCCCACATATATGCGCCCTGGAGAGAATGAAGCGCAATCCAAAGAGCTAACCCCGAGGGTTTTGTTGCATACTTGAACATTGTTGATAGTAGATGGACCGCTCATCGTGCATCCATGCATAGGGCGGGTAAGTAGTTATCCTGTTTACTACTTATTATTATAATTTGTAACTTGTAGTAAATATTAATTCTTTGCTGTGAGTTTGTGAATTATGCCCTATTATCTCAATCCAAAATATCGGTCCGAAAATTTGGGATTGCGGTCGACCTACTCGGTGCCTTATGGAGGTTATTGGGAAATTAGAGCCAAACTAACGGTCCAATCAAATTGCCATATGGAGGTAAGAACTTAAAAACTTAGAACTTAGTACTTGCTTTTTATTTGTGAAGAATTTAGCTAACCATCAATACAAATTATTGCAGATAAAATACTTTGAGATGCCTGGGACCTTTGGTTCGTTCTGCTATTCAAACCGACAAAATTATGATCCGGGTTAGATGCATGATTACATTTACATTACATTTTACATATAAGTGATACAAGTAGGATTTTTGTTAAGATTAAAGTATTAACTTGCATTATTTGTGATAATGCTAGTGTGGATTCTATATCATCAAACCTCCAGAGTGCTCGATCCTCTCCCACTTGCTCGCCTCGGTGTGAGGTTGGAGTACTTTTGGGATGATTCACTCCGAGGAGGAATAGCTAGTCCCTAATGACCTTGTGTTTTGTCACTACAACATGAGGCTAAATTAGAGAACACCCGTTTAAATACTAACAATGGGCAAACAGACATCCCTCATGATATCTTCGAGCTCACTCATGACCAACATCCACTCACGGATTGGTTGTTGGATAGGCACCTGTTACCAGCCTAGGTAGGCCACCCAATCATTGCTCAGCTGCGGAGTTAATATAATAGTACATGGCTTCTCAGAGGGCTCTCCCTCCCCACCATGAGTTGTGGTCTGCCCCCAAAATGATGATCCAGATGACACCCTTGCTCCCTCCCGTCTCTCGAGGTGTGTCCTTGGTGGTGGTGGTGGTGGTGTGTGTGGTCACATATCATTTCCATTATCACACTCCCCCGTCCTGACTCTCCCTGCCCCCGATGCTCTGTGGTGGCTTCATCGGTCGTCCTCGTTACTCCCGAGGGGTTTCCCTTCTGCCACCATTTTCTTCTATGTTATTGTGATCTCATCATTGCTCTCCCATTTTGTCCTGCTTTCTTGGTCCTACCTTATCTGCTCCCCCTTTTGCTTTGTCCCTTCCCTTGCCTGATATGTCTCTGGGTTCCCTATGGATATATGTGGATCTTCCATGGCTTGCTCCAGCTCTTTTTGGGGTTATGTTTGGGGTTATCCATCTGTCCCTTATGCCTCCATTTGGCTCTGAGAACGCTATGTTGGAGGCAACATACGAGATATCCTTTCGAAGCTACGATGTCAATTGAAGACCTCCGTTCACGTTACCCCCCGAGGGGAGTAGTTTTACCGTCATGGATGATGAAAACTACAGAGGCCTGGTTTCCTTGTATGTCAACAACCATCAGCATGACATGTCTTGGAATGACTTCAAGAAAATAATGGAGCGGAAGTTTAATGTTGTAGCCTATGGGCCTTGTACCCAACTATCAACGGAGACAGGGTGGAAAGACATGGATCCACCAAGGCATAGTACTTGGTATTGAGTAGTTGTATTTGTATTATTATATACTTGTATTTTTCTTACTAATATAATAGTTTTGTGCTTATTTATGTTAGTTTAATTGTTTAAAATAAGGTTGTAAAATTACAGTTTTACCGGTATATACAGTCGATTATATGCCGATCCATAACACCAATTTAAGTGAGTTTTTAAGCAAAACCAACCATTCCATTGTGTTTATTGGCATCAAATTAGGCTACCCACCAAATTTCAACTCATTTGGACCAAAAAAACCCATCGAAACATTATGGCGAAATATGGCGAACTGGCTGGCGAAATATCGCCGAAATTTCGGCGATATTTCGCCGTTTCGCCCGCCTTGGTGCTGGCGAAACTGCCGAAAAATCGTTCCCTGAGTGCTACTACCCTTCTAGCAGGGGTATTGAAGCCAGACAACCCATGATGTCAGTGGCTGGGTTCTATGAGTATCAAGCAAGCCCATTACCATCATGAGATGGTAGGGTTGCATATGTATAATGTTTGGGATCGTATCACTTTCACCGCAATGTGCGATTTTCGAGGGGAAGTCACAAGAGTGTCTGCCTTTACATATGTGGATAACCATAGGGTTGAGAAATGGAATCCAATAGATGTCTCCTGTTGAGGATCCCATTTCTAAGTGGATAAGGATATCGAATCAACAGATGCTTCCCATTGATAAATGATATCTGGACCATATGTAGTATGAGACCATATGACTATGCATTGGGCCTAGAGTTATCATTGACATGCGCCAGTTCTCAAGCCAAATGGTGATGTGAGAGATTGGTGACTTATTCCCCAGCCACGGATTGACGTGACTTGACCCAATAACTATGGAGGACCCAATAGACGTCTCTTGTTGAGGGAGAGTGATTGAGACCGCCCATAGGAGGTTGATATATAGCTTAATGCGTGTCTACCTGATGCGTCCAAAAAATGTTAAGCCTCTGACTGACCGAATAATAGCTTGCAACAAAGAGTTAGATGTGGCCCGACCGTGAGGGTCGGGAGGCCACCTCCGAAGCTTAAGTCAGTAATGGACTAATCACAAAAGCTTTGGCTGAGTGCATAGCATAGGAATGAATACGTAATTGAGAAAACGATTCAGATACCTCTAGAGTGAGTAGATCACTTGTTTATATAGACCTTTCCTCCAATTCTCAGCCGTTAAGTAAAGTCTCGATATCTTTCGGTGGTCATCTGATCGTAGGGTTTTCCCCTAAATATTCGAGGACGCAAATAGTCACAATCTCAGCACGATTGCCTCCTACAAGTCAACTTCGTCTACCACAAGGTTCGGGAGATCATACCGGACTGGTAACTGAAGTGCGGTGCCCTTATGTTTATTAAATTAAGTTTTGATGGGTCCCGGTTATGGTTAAACCAGGATGAAGTCGATGAACCCGGTCCAGTAGGTTCGGTGCAATTTTCCTCGTATCACTACCATAGAGACTTCATGATTAGATTTAGCAGCTTGATTGCATGTACATTTATTAATCATCTCATTATTATATTTATATGTACTTGCTGTGGAGAATTGTGAATGGATGCTTGATATGTGGTTAAGTTGATCTCACCGAGTTCTATTGAACTCACTCCTTTGTAGCCATATATTTTTAGATATTGCCACAGGTTATGAGGACTCCATTCAAATGGAGGATCCATCGCAGGTAGATTACTATGAGGGAGCGGTTTGCAAGGAGATTGACTCGCATGGAGCTTCTTGCTAGTGCCCTGATTGCTCCTATGGAGCCGGGGTATTTGTGAAAGTCCGGCAATGTCTTTGGAGATGATAGCTTTCCTCATTGCCCTATGTTATGTCATTGCCATTGAACCTATAGTGAGGGACAATGCTGTTTTTCTTCGAAGAACCTAGATTTCCGTTGCAAACAATTCATTTCTTTAAACTCTATTGATTTAAACTTTATTAACTTTGGACAATGACTTTGCTATAAATTCTCGGATGACTGTAATCATATTTGATTACTTGATCATCGTACTTCGAATCTTGATACTTTAATCTTTTATTGTCCTTTGATTATGCTATATTGTATGGTAATATGGATTTGGCTGTGAACCTTGGTCCCTGTAGTGTATCACCCTCACGGGTATTTGGGTATGACTGGATCCGGCTGAGTGAGGTGTGACCAAAGTACAAAATCTCGCCGGGATTTTCCGGTTCGCCACCTGGCGAACTGGCGAAATCTCGTTGTGGCGAACCGGCGAAATCTCGCTGACATTTACCTGGGCTCATATAGTCACATACATATAAGGCTGCACATAACATCACATACCTGTAACTCTGTAAGGCTGCAAAGTAAAGTTTAAAAATTATTAAAGTAATGTAAATATCCCTGCAATTTTGCAAAACGTCAGTACTCATGTTTACGTTAATTTTATTTTATTATATATTTATTATTATTATTATTTAATAAATTCCATGGTTCTCCATGAACCACGTGTGTGGTTCAATTCACAACCTAAAATGTCAAAAAAATTAAAATTTGATCTTCATCACTTCCTCGTCCTCTTCATGGAGAAGTTCGATGATTTCTACAATCAAGGTGCAACAGTTCGAAAATTAGGAAAGGACCTCTATAGCAACGAATCTTCACTTAATAGATCGAAAATTTCCCCCAAGTCAAACGTGAGACGGTCAAATGCAACTCTCTCTCTCTCTCTCTCTCTCTCTCTCTTTTTGGGAACTTCTGCTGTGTATAACACGAATAGATACAGAGCAGCAACTGAAGAATGAGACACCGACGACAGTTGAGACTTGAAGTGGAGAAAGATAAGGGGAAGGTAAAAAGGATTTTCCTTTAAAAGACAATTACAGCCATCGTCTTATTCGCTAGTATTTCAAAATCGCCAGAAAATCGCAAATATTCCGGCGATATATTGTAAATTTCGATTTTAGTGTGGGTTTCGGTTCGCCCACCACCGAGATGGGCTAAACTCGCAGAAATTTCAGCGAATTTCACCTAACTGTTACACCCCTAGGTGGACACCTACTCGGGTCACTTTGAAGAAGCCTTTAAGAAGTCGTCCAACTATTCGGGTGACGTGAAGAAGATCTAAATGCAACACCTTGGTATTAGGAACTGATGATATTGATACATATCAACTATTGCGATATCAATTGCCAAATTCATGTTTGAGCAATTAGAACTAAATCAATAACTACAAGTAGAAAATATCTACGGTTTCTCATAAACTTGACTCCAAATTTAAAATTAAGAGTACCCGACAACAATTGAAGTGTCTTTTTTAACATAAATACACAACAAGAAGATGGTTAGGATTACTATCGTACCAAGTTAGAAAAAACAAAATAGAAATGAACCTCATCCATTGTAATGTGGATGTTTTAAAAGTAAAATTGTCACTCTGTATCTCTCAGCCCATTGGTTAGAACCAAATGCTTAACCGGAGGACTAAGTTTTCCTCTATCCACAAAGGGTATTTCACCCACTATCCTTTGGTTATTCAATTTTATTTATTTATTTCTTGGTAATACACTATCAATATCTTTGCATGTTCCAAAATACACCCTTCCATATCCATTTTAGCCCTCCAAGTCCCTCGATGAATAGGATCTCATTCATCATGGGTGGAGCAAAAATCCATCCATTACTTAATGGGTTTCATTATAGTATAATAAGGGAATTGATAGCTGGTAGATGACCATGAATTGTTATGTTATTTATTATCTTTTCTCGATTTCTCGAAAGATTGAAGACTATTAGCCTTCCATAGTTTTCTTCGAATAAGATAAAAGACCACTTTTAGATTCGTGAATTTTATTAGATGTGTTTAACATAGATTTTTCTTCTTTCATTAACATTTCTTGATTTTCTAGATAAGTTTTTCCTATTCCTTAGACTAGTTAATGTTAATGATTTCTTTGAAAAAGGAGAAGGGGAGAAATTGAAAATTAAATTGATTCAAATAATTTTAAGAATTTTAATTTACCATTATAAATATCATTTATTACTAATATAAAGGTCTAATTGATTAAATACAGAGGGGTATTGGAGGGAAAAAAATGTAGCCGTGTCCTTTAAGTTCATTCATACTTTTATATTAACTAATAAAAATGCACGTGCAAATGCACGTGGACGTCTTGCTCTTAATGTAATTAGATTGAAATAGAGTATAGATTTTTAATGATGTATGATTTGACTTAAATAATTTTTAGCCCTACTTATTATTTTCCTTTTAAACAAATAGAAATTATTAGAAGAAGGATTGAGATATTGACATAAAGTAGAACTTCCTGTAGAACCTCCAGTAAACTCATCAACAAAATTCTTTTTGATTCTTTGTGAATCTATCTTTCAGGATTTGACATTGTCTCGGAGCCTATGGAAAACCTTAAGACAATGAAGAAATCGATCTCAGTGTACAAGATAATGGCAACAAGGAAAACATCAGGCCCCCGATCAAGTCTTTGAAAGATCACTCTTTCGCTTCCATCAGGCAAAATCAAAATCCAGAATTACCTATCGTCTTACCAGAGCGCGCAAGATGTCGTCTTCAAGACGGTACCTTGACAGAGCTAGATCAATCTATGAGACTAATTACCCATATACTAAATGTCAAGAAAGTTGCTTACAAGTTGAACCGATGATGTCAGAGCAACAAACTATATTGCAATCACAACAGCATATTAATACATTTGTATACAAATACAAATGGTCTATGCTAGAAAGCTGCAAGAAACCCTTGTGACATGACAATGGCAATAGATAGTCATTGGGTGTAGATCCTAAATAAAGACCACAAAATCTATAGGATAAAATACATATGGATCTTCAGTAGCTAACAGAAGATGCCTTGCTTTGATGCTATGGATCATCACAAGTTATTTAGCATCTCTCTACAGGTTCCATGTTATCCTGGCTCTACTTATGGATTACATTGTCTGGTTGATTATCACCTAACTGGCCTCTCCCTCCTTGGTGTCCTGAATGTTGATAACTATAGAGAATATCATATTAGTATGCCTGAAAGATCGATAGATCGTGAGTTTCACCTGTTTCGGGGTCTTTGGCGACATATGCAGTCATACCAACTGCAGAACTTCCTCTTCCGCTGGTGTAAATGCCACGGGTGCAAGTTTGTGTACGTATTGAAGCAGCTGAGACTTACTGGTTTCAGGGTTACCAACAAGAAGTTTATTGATTAAACCACGAAAGCTAGCTCTAGAAGGCAGTTTCAAAGCATTCCCACCAAACAACTGAAGAAATGAAAGCAATCTACAACATCAGTGCATTTCTGAATGAAATGAGGCACAAAAAAAATTCACTGTAGCAAGAAACATGCAAGTGGAAGAAGTTCAGCCGGACAACCTGGCAAAGAAGTGGTCGTAGACATCTTGAGCATCTTCATGAATAAGATCTAAATAAATAAATGTAAGAAAAAAAAAAAAGGCAACAAATGTTCATGGCATAGAAGGAATCAAACAAAAAAAGTGAGGAAAAAGTACATCAAAAATTGAACTCTCTACTTAATATTGCTTCTCATAGAATAATAGTGGACTTAAGTTTGATAAAGCAGTTCGATTAACCGTCACCAAAAAAGGGAAATTAAGCACACAGATGCAGTGTAGGAGATGACCCAAATTAAGGATTAGACAGATGCGTTGATCATGGCCAATGATCATTGACCATACCAGTATAAGTATATACCCTCGTGGTGTGAATTGAAGGCTCTTACAGGACAACAGGGAGGTCTAGAAGAAAGCATGTTGGGGTAACCAAAAAGTTCACAGAAGATGACACTTTGGAGGAGGATATGACCACAGATTCAGAGGATAAGACCCAACATTTGGAATGAAGTTAATAGTTCCATAACGATTAATAGGGTTTTTGATTAAAGATGCATGTTGCATGTATACAAAGCACAAGTGGGAGGAAGCTGAACCCATCACCTTATTTAAACAAAATGGACTCTTAGATATATTACCAACCTACATCCCTTCGACCCCACTGATGATACCTATGCCAATGTCTGCCTCTTGAATCATACCAACATCATTTGCACCATCACCAATTGCTAGAGTTAATTGTTTATCCAGTTCCCTCTTTTACCATTCTGGTCTCCTAAAACCAGAACATAAGTAGACAATTGAGATCATTTATATGATTATTTTCTATCTGAAAGTAAGGACATGAACAACGTTTTGGTCGAAAATTTCATTATATACTTAAACAAAGTTGAACATCCAGTGGCTTTTGCTTTGGTGAACTCGGCGCATACAGATGCACTTCAACGCTAAAGTCAAATTCTTTCTTGATACTCCTCTAAAGCTGGCGGTTTCCCATCGTACTAGCGAGGCGCTGGGGTCCTTCTTCCCTCATCTGGTGCTTTGTTTTGCATCAAACGTTTTCTTTCCGCCTGCGGAATGGCGAATGCTTAGTGCGGTTTCGTCTCTTTTTTCCAGGTTTTGTGGTTTATACTGCCTCTTTTTTTGGCTTGTATATTCAGAACAATGCTGCTTCGCTTTCCTTCTGCTTCTTGGGCTCTTCTGTTCTTTGTTTGTCGCTTCTGCCTTGGGGTGCTGTTCTTCTGCCTGCCCCTTTCTTGTTCCCGTTCTTCCCGCGGTGGGGTTCGCTCTTGCTTTCCTGTTGCCTTGGTCTTGCGTGTCGGTCTCCTTGTTTGGCGTTTCCTCTTGTCGCCTGTCACCCAGTCTTGGCCGTTGTGCTGTGCTCTTGCCTGTGCTCTTTTACGGTCGTTGTGTGTTGTTGGCCTCTTTTATTGCTCTTTTTGCGCCCCCTTTTGTAGTTTGTCCTCTACCGCAGTAGCATCAACAAGAATCAGATCCCTCTCCATCATATATGAGGTACGTTCAAGCATAGCCTTTCTATTAGGGATGATAGACCATCAGTGTGATATATAGTCATATAGTCTTTTTTATATAATGTAATGGTTAACTGTTAATTTATAAATAGATGACTCTGATATCACTTATAGATTAGAGATTCCATTTATCTTAAGATGGTATCATGAGCCAAGTTGGTTCTCTTGCGGCTGGTTCTTGAGTCTTTTTCTAGGGTTCTTGAGTCTTGATTATCCGTGTGAAGTTTTTTTTTTGTCTTCGCTCATGGCTTCTGACTCCGTCACCTCTGCTCCTTCCGCTACTGCTGCAACATCGCTGAATCGCTTCATTGATTCCTTTCTCAAGTATGCATCACTATCTTAATGTAAAGTTGTCCGCTGACAATTATCTCATCTGGAGATCACAATTTCTACCGATTCTCAGCACTTTTGGCTTTCTGAGCTTTGTCAATGGTTCTCAACTACCTCCGTCACTGTTCTTGGACTCTATTGCTGCAAATCCAGTGGCAAATCCGGCTTATCTTACTTGGAATCATCAAGATCAGGTTCTACTTAGCTGGTTACTGTCTTCTTTAACAGATGTGGTTCACTCGTAGGTTGTCGGTTTGCAAACCTCTCGCGAAGTTTGGCAAGCTCTTTCCTCTACGTATGCCTCTGCATCTCAAGCCAAAATTATGCAATTAAGGATGCAATTTCATACGATTCGTAAAGGTTCTGATTCTATGGCTAACTTATTTATTGAAGATTAAGAAGCTTGCTGATGATCTTGCTTTAGCTTCACAGCCTCTCTCAGCATTTGATCTAACTCTGTACATTCTTGGTGGTTTGGGGTCCGATTACCAAGCTTTTATGACGTCTGTCACAACTCGTGAAACTCCAATTAAATTTGTTGATCTACATGGTTTATTATATTGTGAAGAAATGCGTATTGCAAATGCATTTCAAGATCTTACAAATCTGTCTGTACACTTGGCTTCCGCTACTTTGGATTCTGTTTCTTAAAGAACATCAAGAAACTCCTCTGTTTCTCGTCCCTTTATGGCACTCGTGGATTCCAATCTTCTGGTAGATCTAGTAGAGGGAGTTATCAGGGAGGACACTCCAGTGGCAGATCTAGCTATTCTCAAGGTCGCTTATATTGTCAATTGTGTGATAGACCAGGTCATCATGCCAAAAATTGTTATCAGCTTTCACAAAATTCTGGTCCTAGTGGTGCATCTTTCTCTCCTGCTGTGCATCCTCATTTTTCTCCTCAAGCTCATGCTGCCTGGTCCTCTGCTACTCCTGGCCTCTCTAGTGTTCATTCTGGAAATGTTAATGCACTGGATACTTGATACAAGAGCCTCACATCATGTCACTTCTGGTCTCACTTTGATTAGTTCTCCTTCAGAATTTTTGGGTAATGATACTGTTCGAATTGGAGATGGCTTGGGTATATATATTGATAAGCATGCATTTACCATTATTTATATGATTTAATTCCCCATACTTATTTAATTAAAGAGAGCTAATTGAGTATTTTTGTGTATTTTTTAGGAATAAGGTGATTTTGGTTATTAGAGATAATATGGAGTAAAGTTGGCAAATATTTTAGATATTGGTGGGTTTTAAATCATGGCATCCAATTTTTCTGCCCAAGAAATCATATAAAGTGAGATCTTAGCCAAATTGGAAATAGGTGGAGGTCTAAGGAACAAAATTGGTAATAAATCTGAAAATCGGGTAAACAGACCTACCTTCAGTATTTTGGACATATTTCTCTCGTATAAGCTTGGATTTCGGTGATTCAAGATTCTATGGAACGATATTAAAAATATTGACAACTTTCTAGTTTTGAGTTTTTCAAAAATCCGAACAAATAAAGATAAAATATACGGGTAAAGAGAGGGGATTCATTGTGTGCAGGAGACATAAAAGAGAAGCCAGCCACAGAGAAGAGGAGGAAGAAGGAGAACGCGGTTCTCATCTCTCTTATTGCTGAAGAAGAAGACCACATCTCTCTCTCTCTCTCTCTCTCTCCCCCTATGTTTCATCTTTATTTTTCTTATGAACTTTGTGATAATGAGTAGCTAGTTCCTTTTCTTTGGGATGTAGATGAATCATGCTTATTTCATTAATTTGATTGTTCTGTATCTTCTAGTTGATTGTGTTTGAGTTTGGCCAAAAATGTTCTATAGCTCAACAAACTAAACGTGCCAAGCTTCCGCGAAGGACGATAGTCTTGCGAAGATAGGGTATATCTAGGAAGACCATCCCTAATTTGCTTTGAAGTATAGAGTTATATTGGTTAGGGAAAAGCATTGGGGATTTAAAATCCCAAAGATTTTCACATATTCATAGTTAACGTTTTTGCATCAATTAGTAGATTTAGTTTAAATTTAGTTTTGTTGAATTCAATCTTAGTGACTTAGCCTTTTAGTTCCCCATAGTTCGACCCCATACTTTCTGCTTGCTAGATTAGTATAGGATTTAGTTGATTGCTAAATAGTATAGGATGTTGGGGACACCGAAACCCGATTACTAAGAAGGAGGTTTAACCTTTAAACTTTAGCATATTTTTTCTTTCTTTTCTTCTTCTTCTTCTTCTTCTTCTTTTTTTTTTTTTTTGTTTTTTTTTTTTTTTTTTTTTCTCACATTTTACTTCAATTCACTTCACATTTAAATAGTCTAAAATATGTCTCAACTTGTCACCATAAGCACAAGGCAATACAAGATAACTAGATGGTCAAACCTTTTGGACTTCCTGGAGTTCCTATTTTCCAATTCAACCTCAGTCTCAAAATGTAAAATCCATTACTATTCTCTCAAGAGGGTGTTCATTACATCAGATGAGATTTCTAAAACACTTAAACTCTCATTTTGTATCTAAGCAAGGAATTAAAACATTCATCTTACCAAAGCTAGAAAAAATTTTTTTTTGGCACTTTTCATCTTTGTGACAATGCTCTACCAACTATCAACTAGTCTTACTCTAGTTGACCCCCCCCCCCACACACACACTTAAATTATGCAATGGCTGCAATGCATGCAAGATATATAAAAAAAACATGATAGAAGCAAATAAAGGAAAGAGTGTACCTGATGTTTGAAATCATGATAGAGCACACAACATTAAAACCTAACAACAAACAAATAAAAGAGAAGAAAAATAACAAGAAATAACATCTAAACAAATGGGTTGCCTCCCATAAAGCGCTAAGTTTTGAGTCTTCAGCCAGACTCAGTGAGAGACTCATGAAGAGTCTTGAGGCAAGTCTTCTAGGTCCAAACTCCTCAATAAGTTGGCCATCAGCAAGGCCATCAGCAAGGCCATCAATATAGGGCTTTAGTCGTTGGCCATTAACCTTAAAGGTTTGCCCATTTAGGGGGTTACATATCTCTATCGCACCATGGGGAAATACTTGAACAATCACATAAGGACCATCCCATCGAGATCGAAGCTTACCAGGAAATAAGCACAATTTAGAATTAAACAACCACACTCGCTGATCAGGCACAAAGGACTTCTAAGTAATATGTTTACCATGAAAAGCTTTGGCTTGGTCCTTATAAATGCACAAATTATCATAAGCATCATTATGCAATTCTTCTAATTCAGATAATTGAAGACGGCGAGTAGAACTAGCGTCAGACATATCAAAATTAAATGTCTTAATCGCCCAAAATGCCTTATGCTCTAACTCAACAGGAAGATGACAAGCCTTACCGAAGACTAAATGGTGTGGTGACATACCAATAGGAGTTTTATAAGCAGTCCGATAAGCCCATAATGCATCCTCTAATCTAACAGACCAATCTTTGCGGTCAGGTCTAACGGTCTTTTCTAAGATGCACTTGATCTCACGATTAGAAACCTCCACTTGACCAGATGTCTGAGGATGGTAAGGAGTGGCAACCTTATGGATAATGGAGTATTTCTTTAGCAAAGATCCAACCCGCCAATGACGGAAGTGACTACCGCCGTCACTAATAATGGCTCTAGGAAAGCCAAAGCGGCTAAAAATATGGCTCTGGATGAAGGACATCACTACCTTATGATCATTGGTCCTAGTAGCTTTAGCTTCTACCCATTTAGAGACATAGTCAACTGCTACAAGTATCTATTCATGACCAAATGATTTAGGAAAAGGTCCCATAAAATCAATACCCCATACATCAAAAACTTCAACAACAACAATGGGGCTAAGGGGCATCATGTTTCTACGGGAAATATTGCCAACTTGTTGGCATCTAAGACATGCTCTACAAAAAGAATGGGCATCTTTAAACAATGTAGGCCAAAAAAAACCACTCTGCAGCACCTTTGCTGTGGTCTTATTACCACTAAAGTGTCCCCCACAGGCGAGAGTATGACAAAAGGATAAAATACTCTGAATCTCACTCTTAGGGACACAACAACGAATGACTTGGTCTAAACAATAACGAAAGAGCTCAGGATCTTCCCAGTAATAGTACTTAAGTGAGGAGAAGAAGCGGTCTTTAGTAGCCTTATCCCAATCAGAAGGAATCCTCCCCGTAACAAAATAATTAACAACATGAGCATACCAAGGTGTAGATGTAGAGGATATAACTAATAATTGCTCATCAAGAAATGTCTCACTAATCAACTTAGAGGGGATAGAATCAAAAGGAATCTAAGATAAATGATCAGCTACAACATTTTCTGAGCCTTTCTTATCTCTAATCTCTAGGTCTCTTGAAAGAGTAGAATCTAGTGGATGAGCCTAGGCTTGGCATCAGGCTTAGAGAGAAGATGCCGAAGAGCTGTATAATCTGAATAGATAATCAAATTTGAGCCCAAAAGATATGAACGAAACTTATCAAGGGCAAAAACCACTGCTAGTAATTCCTTCTCAGTAGTTGAATAATGCATCTGAGCATCTGAGAGGGTCTTATTAGCATAGTAAAGAACGACTGGCTTCCCATCTACCTTTTGAGATCAAATTTGATCTTGTTGCCAATTTATTTGACCCAACACTCGTTATATAGGCCATCTAGAATGTTTAAGCAGCAAGACATTGCACGGACTAGAACTGTGAGCATTAAAGAAAGAAGTGAATTAATGTGCTTATAAAGGTGAAATGTCTAAGAAGGTCAATATTGCTTAGATCTTGATTCTTGGTATTATTTGGTACCTAGTTTAGTCTTATCTGAGGGTGAACTCGTAGATTGAAGATAAGAGGAGACTTCTCGATTGAATTGTTTTCCTAGAGCTAGACTCAAGAGAGGGTGTAAAGAGCTTAAGTGTGGGGGTGCCTATATTCCCTTCAATCTTTAATGGAGTGTCTTTGTCTCGGAATCTGTCTTTTTACTCTTACTATTGCCAGAATAATAAGAAGAGCACTTAAGAATTTTGTGTGTATATTCTCTGCAAACACTCACGAGACACAACTCGACCACTAGGGTAACCTAGGGGTTTAAAGGCTTGTTGCACATGCTAAGTGCAACCGTGATTCCTACGAAAGTGAGTTAGGTTTTCCTTTATTTATTTCCCGTATTGCATTTATTGTTTCGTTTTGCTCGAGGACTAGCAAACACTCAAGTGTGGGGGTATTTGATAAGCATGCATTTACCATTATTTATTTGATTTAATTCCCCATACTTATTTAATTAAAGAGAGCTAATTGAGTATTTTTGTGTATTTTTCAAGAATTAGGTGATTTTGGTTATTAGAGATAATATGGAGTAAAGTTGGCAAATATTTTAGATATTGGTGGATTTTAAATCATTGCATTCAATCTTGTTGCCCAAGAAATCATGAAAAGTAAGATCTTAGCCAAATTGGAAACAGGTGGAGGTCTAGGGAAAAAAATTGGTAATAAATCTGAAAATCGGGTATTAAAATATCTACAACTTTCTAGTTTTGAGTTTTTCCAAAATCCGAACAAATAAAGGTAAAATATACGGGTAAAGAGAGGGGATTCATTGTGTGCGGGAGACATAAAAGAGAAGCCAGCCACAGAGAAGAGGAGGAAGATGGCGAACGCGGCTGTCATCTCTCTCATTGCTGAAGAAGAAGACCACATCTCTCTCTCTCTCTAGCTCTCTCTCTCTCTCTCTCCCTCCCTATGTTTCATCTTTATTTTTTCTTATGAACTTTGTGATAATGAGTAGCTAGTTCCTTTTCTTTGGGATGTAGATGAACCATGCTTATTTAATTAATTTGATTGTTCTGTATCTTCTAGTTGATTGTGTTTGAGTTTGGCCAAAGATATTCTATAGCTCAGCAAACTAAGCGTGCCAAGCTTCCGCGAAGGACGATAGTCATGCGAAGATAGGGCATATCTAGGAAGACCATCCCTAATTTGCTTTGAAGTGTAGAGTTATATCGGTTAGGGAAAAACATTGGGGATTCGAAATCCCAAAGATCTTCACATATCATAGTTAACGTTTTTGCATTAATTAGAAGATTTAGTTTAAATTTAGTTTTGTTGAATTCAATCTTAGTGACTTAGCCTTTTAGTTCATCATAGTTCGACCCCATACTTTCTACTTGCTAGATTAGTATAGGATTTTATTTTTGATTGGTAAGCGACACGATTAAATTTTGGTGCCATTGCCGGGGAACCAAAGCACGGTTGCTAGGATTGATTTTTGTCAATTAGGCATAAATTTTAGAGTTTTTAATTTCTAATTTTTTTTCTTTGATTATTTAACTAATCTCTTTTTCTTTTGTTTTGTAGGTAACTGCAAGAGTAGCGATTCAATAATTAGTTTAGGTTGTTATCGTTTATTTCTTAGATATAATTGTATTTAGGACTTTTCAATTGTAATGTTTGCATTAGATTGGGTTGTTTAGGTTATTTAAAAAAAAATCCCCATCCCTCAGATCCCACATGTGTAACTTTTGTTCGAAAGATCACGTGGATTGCGCTTCAGGTACGTCCTAAACTCTCTCTTTTGCTATAGTTATTTTCTTCTAATTTTATTTATTTATCTTGTTTTTTGTGTGTATGCATGGTCGTCGATCCCTAAATCCTAAGTTGACTCCACTTGACTTAGAGTTAGAAGAGACTTTGGCCAACCTTAGAAGGCAAAGAACCATGGCAAACTATGAGCCTCCAATGAGGCCCTTGAGTGAGCATTTCATTCCTACGATATATACTCCGGTTTCTTGTATTAAGTTGCTTGACATAGAGGCGGCTCAATATGAGATCAAATCTAGTGTGATTCAAATGCTACCATCTTTTTATGGACTTGCCAATGAAGAGCCATAGAAGCACTTAGATGATTTTTTAGAGGTGTCCTCCACTGTTAAAATTCAAATCCCCTCAATTGATGCTTTAAGGTTACTTCTTTTCCCATTCTCCCTTAAAGATAAAGCTAAGCATTCGCTTAATTTTTTGGACAATGTTAAAATTTCCACTTGGGCAAAATGCAACAGAAGTTCCTTAAAAAGTTCTTCCCCATTGGCCGTACTAATAGCATTAGGAGAGCGATAACGAGTTTCTCCCAACAAGAAGGAAAACAATTTCATGAGGCCTGGGAAAGACTAAAAGAATTACTTAGAAAGTGCCCCCACTATGATATTCCTAAATGGCAATTGGTTCAATGCTTTTATGATGGCCTTAGAGACCAACATAGGCAAATTGTTGATTCTTTTTATGGTGAGACTTTCATGCACAAGAATAAGAATGAGGCATGGGAACTTTTTGAGACCCTTAGTGAAAACTCCCAACACCATGCTTCAGTTGCTAGGACTGAGATTCCATCCATTGGGCAACCAAAGAGGAGCAGTCTCTATAAGATCAATCCTACCATTGAGATGAGCACTAAGGTTGACTTGCTATCAAAGAAATTGGACCATCTCTTGTCATTAGGACAACAAACCCCATCTCCACTTCCTACAAGTTTCTCTCCACCTAATCAGATTGAAGCATGTGCTTTATGTTCTAGCCTATCCCATCATGTCAATGATTGCTATTTGGCTACACAATACCCTGAGTTTGTTAAGGAGCATGCACATTTGGCCCAAGGAGTCTCAAAATTGGGCAATGATCCATATTCCAATACCTACAACCCAGGATGGTGGAACCACACCAATTTTTCATGGTGAAACTCAATGCCCAATCCCTCTAATCAAATACCTTATAGGCCACCTCTATTTAATATGCAACAAAATGTCTATAGGAATGAGCAACCATCATCTCCACAACCCTCACATAATTCATCATTTGAGAATAAGGTACTAAAAGCACTTAGTGGATTAGAGAAAAACACTCAATTGTTGCATTCCCATTCTCAGTCCATTAACAAATTAGAAACCCAACTTGGTCAACTAGCTGATGCCATCAGTAGGAGGGAGGTTGGTCAGTTACCTAGTCAACCAATAGGTAACTCTAATCATTAAATTGGGTCTAGAAAAGAACAAGTCCAAGCAGTCTCTATTGTGACACGTAGTGGGAAGGAATATTAAGCACCTTTGCCTACTCCCAAGCCATTACCTATTGATTTTGAGAGTCAAGAGGAGGTTGATTTGACCCATGAGACTGGCGATGATGCACACAAGCCTAGTAAAGAAACACCACCTGTGAGTATTCCCCATCAATTTCCTTGTAAGGGGTTGCACATTCTGATTGTAGAGGGTCCTACTCCTAAATCTTACACTCCCAAAGCCCCCTTCCTTGAAGCTCTTGAGTCTTCAATTCCAGATTCTAGAAAGAATGCTAAGATGCAGGAGATGATTGATTTATTCCAACAAATTCGTATCAATCTCCCACTATTAGATGCTAAACAAGTCCCAGCTTATGCTAAGTTTCTAAAAGATTTGTGCACCCAAAAGCGTAAGTTGAAGACTCAAACACCTAAAACTGTGCACCTAACTGAACCAGTTAGCTCGGTAATTTCCAACCAACTGCCCCCCATAGAACAAAATTCCATCGAAACTTGCGAAATTTCCACCAAAATTTCCCATTTTGAAAAATGCGAAACGAAACTCATGAGGACCGAAAAAAAGTCCTTAGTTACTATTGAAACTGTCGAAATTTCGTCGAAACTTGTCAAAACCTCGAAACCTATCGAAACTTGTCGAAACTTGGTTCAACCCAGTTGGACCAGCTGGTTCATGAAGAAAAAAATTCCCAAATTTCGTGGGAAACTTGGGAAATTTCGTGGGAAACTTAGGAAACTTGGGAAATTTCGTGGAAACCTAGGAAATTTCGTGGAAACTTGAGAAATTTCGTGGAAACCTGGGAAATTTTGTGGAAACTTGAGACTTTTTTCCTGTAAATTTTGTAGCTTCCCAAATTTTTAATTTTTTTGTTTATTTTATGTTTCGCCAAATACCCACGACAAATACCCCCTCCATCAGGACTTCTCTATCCAAAGTGCGTATTCCCTCAGGTTGGTTATCTACTTCTTTTAAGCATATTGATGACCAGACTCATAAAGTTACAGTTGTTGATTAACTTGACAACCATAGGCATAAAATGTCATGGGATGTCTATGTTCATTGGTTGGAGGAGAGGATGTTACATGCATAGTACTACTCAGCTCATAAGATGAATCCACTCTTGGCACTCCTCTTAATACTAAGTTGTATTTTTCTTTTATTGTCAACTATTTTGAAGTTAGAAATTTTATATTGAATGTTATGTGCTTAAGTAGTTAAGTTTATAATGTACTTTTTGACAACTCTACATTGATGTTGTGTACATTGAATGACATATCTACATTGATTTTTTTAGCAAAATACAACAAATGCATTCTTTATACTCTAATTAGCATAAATACAGGATCCCACCTCGAAATACTCTCTTAAACCTGTCGAAACTTGATGTCGAAACTTGTACGAAAAAGTCCTCGGTTTCCTCGAAATTTCCCAAGTTTCCACCTAAGTTTCCCATTTTCACCCGGTCGAAACTTGAGTTTTCCTCGAATTTTTTACCATGCTGCCCCCTAAACTTAAAGATCTAGGTACACCTTTAATTTTATGTGTCATTGGAGATTTATCCATAAGTAAAGCATTGCTTGATTTGGGAGCCAGTGTGAATATTTTACCCTGCTCAATTTATGATAGGTTTGGTCTAGGAGATTTGAAATCCACTGATGTGATTCTACAATTGGCAGACCGTTCAATCAAACGATCCCGTGGGCTACTTGAAAACATTTTGGTAAAGGTTGAGGATCTAAATTTTCCTGTTGAATTTTTTATCCTAGATATGGACAATACAACTACCAATAAGTTACCACCAGTCATTCTTGGATGACCCTTTTTAACCACTGCGAATGCTTGCATCAATTGTAAATCAGGTGTCATGGACATATCATTTGGCAATAAGAAACTTAGAGTCAACATCTTCAATGCATCCTTAAGCTCAAATAGGGATGAAGAGTGCTTTGCGATTAACCTTATTGATGAGGTAGTGGTTGATTATATTCCAAACATACTTATTGATGATACCCTACAACATTACTTGCCATTTGGGGAATCTAACCTAAATATTGAGGAAGTCAACACATTGTTGGACTATTCCACTTCTTTGGAGCAGTCACCATTCACATTTAGATTTGAGCCTCCACCTCCATTGGCTGAAGACTCTAAACTTAGCGCTTTATGGGAGGCAACCCATTTGTTTAGATGTTATTTCTTGTTCTTTTTCTTCTATTTTCTTTGTTTGTTGTTAGCTTTTACTGTTGCGTGCTCTATCATGATTTCAAACATCAGGTACACTCTTTCCTCTATTTGCTTTTATCATGTTTTTTGTTTATATATCTTGCATGCACTGAGGTCATTGTATAATTTAAGTGTGGGGGGGGGGGGGTCAACTCGAGTAAGACTTGTTGATAGTTGGTAGAGCATTGTCACAAAGATAAAAAGTGCCCAATTTTTTTCTGGCTTTGGTAAGATAAATGTTTTAATTCCTTGCTTAGATACAAAATGAGAGTGTGAGTGTTTTAGAAATCTCATCTGATGTAATGAACACCCTCTTAAGAGAATAGTAATGGGTTTTACATTTTGAGACTGAAGTTGAATCGGAAAATAGGAACTCCGGGTAGTCCAAAAGGTTTGACCATCTAGTTATATTGTATTGCCTTGTGCTTGTTGAGACTGATTTTAGACTTTTTAAATGTGAAGTGAATTGAAGTAAAATGTGAGGAAAAAAAAAAGAGAGAAGAAGAAGAAGAAAGAAAGGAAAAATATGTTGAAGTTTAAAGGTTAGACCTCTTTCTTAGTAACCGGGTCTCGATGTCACCAACATCGTGCCTCGCATGAAATTGAATAGATTTAGTTTTGTTGAATTTAAACAAAATCTACTAAATTTGACGCGAGGCACGATGTTGGTGACACCGAGACCCGGCTACTAAGAAGGAGGTCTAACCTTTAAACTTCAGCATATTTTTCCTTACTTTCTTTCTCTCTTTTTTTTTTTTTTTTTTTTCACATTTTACTTCAATCACTTCACATTTAAATAGTTTAAAATCTGTCTCAACTTTTGGTCAAACCTTTTGGACTACCGGGAGTTCCTATTTTCGAATTCAACCTCAGTCCCAAAATGTAAAACCCATTACTATTCTCTCAAGAGGGTGTTCATTACATCAGATGGGATTTCTAAAACACTTAAACTCTCATTTTGTATCTAACCAAGAAATTAAAACATTTATCTTACCAAAGCCGGAAAAAATTGGGCACTTTTTATCTTTGTGACCATGCTCTACCAACTATCAACAAATCTTACTCTAGTTGACACCCCCCCCCCCCACTTAAATTATACAATGACCTCAGTGCATGCAAGATATATAAAAAACATGATAGAAGCAAATAGAGGAAAGAGTGTCCCATGTTTGAAATCATGATAGAGCACGCACGAAAAGATAACAACAAATAAAAAAAGGAAGAAAAAGAACAAGAAATAACATCTAAACAAATGGGTTGCCTCCCATAAAGCGCTAAGTTTAGAGACTTCAGCCGCTCGGAGATGCAGCCAATGGAGGTGGAGGCTCAAATCTAAATGTGAATGGTGACTGCTCCAAAGAAGTGGAAGAGTCCAACAATGTGTTGACTTCCTCAATATTTAGGTTAGATTCCCCAAATGGCAAGTAATGTTGTAGGGATCATCAATAACATGTTTGGAATATAATCAACCACTACCTCATTAATAAGGTTATCGCAAAGCACTCTTCACCTTATTTGAGCTTAAGGATGCATTGAAAATGTTGACTCTAAGTTTCTTATTGCCAAATGATATGTCCATGACACCCGATCTCTTGATGCAAGCATCGCAGTGGCTAAAAAGGATCGTCCAAGAATGACTGTGGTAACTTATTGGTAGTTGTATTGTCCATATCTAGGATAAAAAAATCAACAGAAAATATAGATCTTCAACCTTTACCAAAACGTTTTCAAGTAGCCCACGGGGTCGTTTGATTGAACGGTCTCCCAATTGTAGAATCACACGAGATTTCAAATCTCCTAGACCAAACCTATCATAAACGACCGTAAAGTATTCACCTGGCTCCCAAATCAAGCAATGCTACTTATGGATAAATCTCCAATGACACATGAAATTAAAGGTGTACCTGGATCTTTAAGTTTAGGGGGCTTGGTTGAAATTACCTAGCTGACGGTTCAATTAGGTGCACGCTTAGGTGTTTAAGTCTTCAACTTACGCTTTTGGGTGCACAAATCTTTTAGAAACTTAGCATAAGCTGGGACTTGTTTGATAACATCTAATAGTGGGAGATTGATACGAACTTGTTGGAATAAATCAATCATCTCCTGCATCTTAGCATTCTTTCTAGAATCTGGAATTGAAGACTCAAGAGCTTCAAGGAAGGGGTCTTTGGGAGTGTAAGATTTAGGAGTAGGACCCTCTACAATCAGAATGTGCAACCCTTACAAGGAAATTGATGGGGAATACTCACAGGTGGTGTTTCTTTACTAGGCTTGTGTGCATCATTGCCAGTCTCATGGGTCAAATCAACCTCCTCTCAACTCTCAAGATCAATGAGCAATGGCTTGGGAGTAGGCAAAAGTGCATAATATTCCTTCCCACTACGTGTCACAGTAGAGACTGCTTGGACTTGTTCTTTTCTAGACCCAATTTAATGATTAGGGTTACCTATTGGTTGACTAGGTAACCGACCAACCTCCCTCCTACGATGGCACAGCTAGTTGACCAAGTTGGGTTTCTAATTTGTTAATGGATGAGAATGGGAATGCAACAATTGAGTGTTTTTCTCTAATCCACTAAGTGTTTTTAGTACCTTATCCTCAAATGATGAATTATGTGAAGGTTGTGGAGATGATGGTTGCTCATTCCTATAGGCATTTTGTTTCATATTAAATAGAGGTGGCCTATATGGTAATTGATTAGAGGGATTCGGCATTGAGTTTCGCCATGAAAAATTGGGGTGGTTTCGCCATCCTTGGTTGTAGGTATTGGAATATGGATCATTGCCCAATTTAGAGACTCCTTGGACAAAATGTGCATGCTCCTTAACAAACTCAGGGTATTGTGTAGCCAAATAGCAATCACTGACATGATGGGATAGGCTAGAACATAAAGCACATGCTTCAATCTGATTAGGTGGATAGAAACTTGTAGGAAGTGGAGATGGGGTTTGTGTTCCTAATGACAAGAGATGGTCCAATTTCTTTGATAGCAAGTCAACCTTAGTGCTCATCTCAATGGTAGGATTGATCTCATAGAGACTGCTCCTCTTTGGTTGCCCAATGGATGGAATCTCAGTCCTAGCTGTTGAAGCATGGTGTTGGGAGTTTTCACTAAGGGTCTCATAAAGTTCCCATGCCTCATTCTCATTCTTGTGCATGAAAGTCTCATCACAAGAAGAATCAACCATTTGCCTATGTCGGTCTCTAAGGCCATCATAAAAGCATTGAACCAATTGCCATTTAAGAATAGCATGGTGGGGGCACTTTCTAAGTAATTCTTTTTTGTCTTTCCCAGGCCTCATGAAATTGTTCTCCTTCTTGTTGGGAGAAACTCATTATCGCTCTCCTAATGCTATTAGTACGGCCAATGGGGAAGAACTTTTTAAGGAACTCCTATTGCATTTCTGCCCAAGTGGAAATTTTAACATTGTCCAAAAAATTAAGCCAATGCTTAGCTTTATCTTTAAGGAAGGATGGGAAAAGAAGTAACCTTAAAGCATCAACTGAGGGGTTTTGAATTTTAACTGTGGAGAACACCTCTAAAAACTTATCTAAGTGCTTATATGGCTCTTCATTGGCAAGTCCATAAAAAGATGGTAGTATTTGAATCACACTAGATTTGATCTCATATTGAGCCGCCTTTATGTCAGGCAACTTAATACAAGAAACCGGAATATATATCGTAGGAATGAAATGCTCACTCAAGAGCCTCATTGGAGGCTCATAGTTTGCCATGGTTCTTTGCCTTCTAAGGTTGGCCAAAGTCTTTTCTAACTCTAAGTCAAGTGGAGTCAACTCAGGGTTTAGGGATCGATGACCATGCATACACACAGAAAACAAACTAAATAAATAAAATTAGAAGAAAATAACTACAGCAAAAGAGAGAGTTTAGGACGTACCTGAAGCGCAATCCACGTGATCTTTCGAACAAAAGTTACACATGTGGGATCTGAGGGATGGGGGTATTTTAAAAATTAACCTAAACAACCCAATCTAATGCAAATATTACAATTGAAAAAGAGATTAGTTAAATAATCAAAGAAAAAATATTAGAAATTAAAAACTCTAAAATTTATGCCTAATTGACAAAAATCAATCCTAGCAAACATGCTTTCGTTCCCCGACAACGGCGCCAAAATTTGATCGTGTTGCTAACCAATCAAAATAAAATCTTATACTAATCTAGCAAGCAGAAAGTACGGGGTCGAACTATGGGGAACTAAAAGGCTAAGTCACTAAGATTGAATTCAACAAAACTTAATTTAAACTAATCTACTAATTAATGCAAAAACGTTAACTATGAATATGTGAAGATCTTTGGGATTTCGAATCCCCAATGCTTTTCCCTAACCGATATAACTCTACACTTCAAAGCAAATTAGGAATGGTCTTCCTAGATATGCCCTATCTTCGCAAGACTATTGTCTTTCGAGGAAGCTTGGCACGCTTAGTTTGCTGAGATATAGAACATCTTTGGCAAACTCAAACACAATCAACTAGAACATATAGAATAATCAAATTAATGAAATAAGCATGGTTCATCTACATCCCAAAGAAAATGAGCTAGCTACTCATTATCACAAAGTTCATAAGAAAAATAAAGATGAAACATAGGGAGAGAGAGAGAGAGAGAGAGAGAGAGAGAGAGAGATGTGGTCTTTTTCTTCAGCAATGAGAGAGATGAGAGCCCCGTTCGCCGTCTTCCTTCTCGTCTCTGTGGCTGGCTTCTCTTTTATGTCTCCCGCACACAATGAATCCCCTCTCTTTACCCGTATATTTTACCTTTATTCGTCCGGATTTTGGAAAAAATCAAAACAAGAAAGTTGTAGATATTTTCAATATAGTTCCATAGCATCTTAAATCACCACAATCCAAGCTCATACGAGAGAGATACCCAAAATACTGAAGGTATGTCTATTTACCCGATTTTCAGATTTATTACCAATTTTGTTCCTTAGACCTCTACCTGTTTCCAATTTGGCTAAGATCTCACTTTTCATGATTTCTTGGGCAGCAAGATTGAATGCCATGATTTAAAATTGCCAACTTTACTCCATATTATCTCTAATAACCAAAATCACCTTATTCCTGAAAAATACACAAAAACACTCAATTAGCTCTCTTTAATTAAATAAATATGGGGAATTAAATTAAATAAATAATGGTAAATGCATGCTTATCATATATTCAACACACTGGTGATTCTTCTTTTCAGCTAGCTAATAGTTCTTATACTCTGAATATTGTGCTTCATGTTCCTTCGGCATCTCACAATTTACTCTCTGTTCATAAGTTTGCAACTGACAACAATGTCTTTTTGAATTTCATGCAAACTGTTTTCAAATTAAGGATCCTTGCTCGGGCCATGTCCTCCACACCGGACCTGTTGAACATGGTGTGTACAGCCTTCCGGTGGTAATGTGCTATAAGAATTCTGTTTTGGCCTTGTCTGCCTTGCATTCTTCTCCAGATTTATGGCATTTTCGACTTGGTCATGCTCAGTATCCCACTGTGAATAGGCTCATTCGGCAATTTCATTTGCCTTCTATTGGTGTTAGAACTACACTAGTTTGTTCTTCTTGTCAGATAGGAAAATCTCATAAACTTCCTTTTAATAAAAGTGGTATGTTGTCTACTGCTCCCCTTCAATTAGTTTACTTTGATCTTTAGGGGCCTTCTCATACACCCTCTAATGAAGGACATCATTACTATGTATCCTTTGTGGATGATTACACTCACTTTACCTAGATATATCCCATCTCTCATAAGTCTGATGCTTTACAATTTTTTTAGATTTTTAAAATACTTGTTGAAAATCTTTTTTCTTCTACTATCAAGCATTTTCAATCTGACTGGGGGGGGTGAGTATCGTAGTTTCTCCTCTTTTCTTCAAAAATGTGGTTATCATAGACTGTCTTGTCCTCACATGTCTGAACAAAATGGACGAGTGGAATGCAAACATCGACAAATAGTTGATATGGGGCTGACCTTGTTATCTCATTCTGGCTTACCCGCTTCGTTTTTGGGGGGTGCCTTTACTACTGCTGTTTTCTTAATAAATCGTTTACCCACTACTGCATTAGATTTTGACTCTCCATTTTATAGAGTTTTTCATCGTCATCCAGATTATACTTTTCTTCGGGTTTTTGGCTGTTCTTGTTTTCCTATGCTTCAGTCCTTCAATAAACATAAACTTGAATTTTGTTCCACCACTTGTGTTGTCATTGGCTACAGTCCCAAGCATCATGGTTATAAATGTTTGAATCTTTCTATAGGGAAACTCATTATATCCAGGCATGTTATTTTTAATGATTCTCACTTCCCATTTCGTGATTTCTCTTCTACTATTCCTCTTTCCTCTTCACTCCCTCATCCTTCCTCTCTATCTTATCCTATTCCCTACTCTATTAACTTTGTTTCTATGCCTTCTAGAGTTGTCTGTAGTTCTCCTACTGTTGCTGTATTTTCTGGGCAGCCTACTGAGCCATATAATTCAGCTACTACATGTTCACCAAATCAGCCTGCTGTTAATGTATTTTCTGGGCAGCCTACTGAGCCATATAATTAAGCTCCTGCATGTTCCCCGAATCAGCCTGCTGTTGCTGTATTTTCTGGGCAGCCTCATGTCTGTACTGCGCCATCTACTTCAGCTCCTACCTGTTCTCAACATCAGCCTATTTTACAACAAAATACTGAGCAACCTGTGTTTTCAACTGTGTTGCACAGTTCTGATGTGCAACCTCAACTGTGTGAGTTTTCAAATGGTCTTGTTCCAAAGGTTGCTGCTGGGGTGTCTACTCCTTCGGGTGATTGTGTTGCTAAAGCCGTGACAGGTGCCTCTTCAAGAATCCCTCCAGCTGGCTGTTGTTATCCTCTAGCTGATCCATGTTCTACTGGTTTAAGAATTTCTAGTGATTTACCCATTAATAGTTTTGTAAACACTAATGGACTGTCTCGGATTGTTGATGGGCTTGATGATAATTGTACTTTACATTCTGTTGGTTTACTTCCTGTGGATACAGCTGTAGTTAATAGATGGTTATCTCCTGGGCCGACTGATGTTGCTAGGCCCATCACTGATTCTTCAGTGGTTTTGCCTCCTTTTCCATTGCCTCCTACACGTACTCATTCTATGCTCACCCGCTCACAAGATGGAACTCGCGTTCCCAAACTTCCAAAGAGTTACTTTGCCACTAAGCATCCCTTACATGTTGCACTTACTGCTGCTGCCACTAGTGATCTTGAACTTACATGTTTTAGTCAAGCGTCTAAGTCTGTTGTTTGGCGCCAGGCTATGGACACCGAGTTTAATGCTTTGCTTACTAATAACACATGGGTTCTCACTCCACCACCGCCTAATCGTCGCATTATTGGTTGTAAATGGCTTTATCGTATTAAGCGCAAGTCGGATGGTACTATTGACTGCCACAAGGCACGTTTGGTCGCCAAAGGGTACACTCAGGAATATGGTCTTGACTATGAAGAAACTTTTAGTCCTATTGTCAAACCGATCACTATTCACATCATTCTTGCTCTTGCAGTTTCTTCAAATTGGAGTGTTGTAGTGTTCGTCAGTTGGATGTTAATAATGCATTTTTACATGGTTCCCTTACCGAGGATGTGTATATGCAACAACAACTTGGATATGTTGATACACAATTCCCATCTTATGTTTGCAAACTACAACACTCTTTATACGGTCTTAAGCAGGCACCTTGGGCTTGGTTTCACCATCTTAGTAATTTTCTTATTCAACTTGGTTTTGAGGGTTCTAAGACTAACTCGTCTTTATTCATCCGGGCGCATTCTACTACACCTCTCTATGTTTTAGTTTATGAGGTTGATATCCTCATCACTGGCCCTTCTTCCCAGCTGATTACTGAGCTCATTCATACTCTTTCTATGGAAGTTGCTCTAAAAGATCTTGGTGAGGCTCGGTATTTTTTGGGCATTGAGATGATACCTCTTGCTTATGGTATTCTTCTCTCTCAACAGAAATACATCTATGGTTTATTATCTTGTGCTGGCTTATTGGATGCTAAGCCCATCTCTACTCCCATGGTGTCCTCTCTTCACTTGACCTCTTGTGGAAAACCATTGACTGATCCCACCCTATATCAAAGCTTGGTAGGGAGTCTCCAATATGTCACTCTTACAAGGCCGGACTTGTCCTTTTCGGTCAATAAACTTTGTCAATTTCTTGCTACTTCAACAGAGGATCGTTGGCTTGCTTTAAAAAGGCTTTTGCGGTATCTCAAGGGGACCATTCTCTTTGGCCTCCATCTTACTTCTTCCACTACTACTACTTTAGAGGCATACTCTAATGCTAATTGGGCCGGTTGCCTAGATGATAGAAAATCTCAAGGTGGATTTCTCATATTTTTTGGCTCCAACTTAGTCTCTTGGCAATCACGCAAACAACCGAACTGTTGCCCGTTCTAGTACGGAGAGTGAATATCGGGCTCTTGCTTTGGCTACTACTAAGCTTACTTGGATACAGTCTTTATTACATGAGTTGAATGTTACACAACCTCATCCACCACGTCTTTGGTGTGATAACATTGGCGCTACTTATCTTTCTACGAACCCGGTGTTCTATGCTCGTACAAAAACATATTGAGATTGATTTTCATTTTGTTCGTGATAAAGTTGCCAAAAAGGATCTTGTGGTTCGATATATTTCTACTAGTGAGCAGCTTGTTGACATTCTTACCAAGGGTCTCTCTCCTATTCGCTTCAAGCTCCTTCGCTCCAAACTCAAGGTCTTTGAAGGGCCCTTGACTTTGAGGGAGGGTATTAGGGATGATAGACCATCAGTATGATATATAGTCATATAGTCTTTTTTATATAATGTAATGGTTAACTGTTTTATAAATAGATGACTCTGATCTCACTTATAGATTAGAGATTCCATTTATCTTAAGACTCTCTATCAGAACTATAGAAGTTTTGGCTCGAAGTAACTCACTATTCCAAGCAGAATATTCAAACTCATCAAGCTTTTTGTATCCAATAACCAATGTCCGCAGTCCTGCTTCACCATATTCGTTCAAATGCTTGATAGTTTCCTCTTGAAATCGTCTTCCATTTTTGGCTAGGCGATAAAAAACTATGGTGTATGATTCCAGAAATATGCAATCAGAACTTGAAGGAGGACACATCAATGTGGTTATAACGCGAATAAGAATTAAAGAAAGCTATCGATCAGATTGACAATGGTTCTTCCGAGGAAAAGAAGAACCATGTAAGGTGTAGAGTGATCCAACCTGTCTGCACCTTTGCACAGAAGAAGAATCTACCCATCCTCGTCTTGGTGTAGAGGTGAGAATCGTAAATGGCATGGCTTGCATGGTTGATTAACCGTTTTTTGTTTTTAGAACTGAGCTAGGCAACTTTATGGTTGAAACCGTCTTGGGGAAATCTTTGCAATTCCCAAGTTGATCAATTAAAAATAAATTCATAATAAGTATTCAATTATTTTATTAAGTGATAGCATGTGCAAATAGTGAATTACAACTTTAGACATCTTTGTCAATGACGTAAAAGTTTAAAAATTTTAATAAATAAGAGTCTTTTAGGTAAGGGAAATGTAGCCATCTCACCTTAGTTCGTAAAATTTTGGACAAAAAATATGCCCTTATATAAGATGCGAGACAAGAAAAAAAAAAAGTATAATTAGGCATTTTTATCTAGTGGTTAGGAATACAATCGTCTTACATACAGGAATCAGGTATAAAATCTTTTGCCCCTCCTCCGTCCACCCAAAAAAATAAAATTACAAAAAAAAAAAAAGGAAAGAAAAAAAAAAAGAGGCCAACTCCAATTCCAGACAACAAATTCATAAATGGTGACAAAACATAGTCCAACCACCAACTAGAAGAAAGCCCTTCCAACAAGTAACCAGCAGTTACCAGCAGCACTAAAGAAACTTACATTCTTTTCAGAGAGAATACTATACATATCATGTCTGTGCATTAGTTGATTAAAGGCACACCATGGCCTCTCATGGGATCGAGCTCGCCTACTTTCATAGTTTGTGGACTCATTGTGTGTCCACACACTATAAATGCATCACATAAATTGAAATATTGATTCAATTTTTGACAATCAATCTCATTTTTTTTGGTGTGAAAATCTCAAATTTGAAGTCAAGCTTCGCTGCTAATGTGGTATTCCCAATGCAGAGACGCAAAATGGATGTACAAAAGCTATGGAAGCAGATAAAGCTTGATCTCTCTTCATGGCTCTCTACCTTTGTGCATACACTTAATTCATTGGGTGCCCCTCTGTGTCAGCATGAGCACAAGAGGGCTGCATAGTAGCGGCAGTCATAATTGATGTCTTGTTGCCCATCTTCTTAAGGTTTTGCTGGTGGTACACATGCTTTAATCTCTCTATCTCCTTCCTCAGTGCTTCTTGGTGAGCTGCATTTAATGTATTCACAAAACCCATTAAACTTTCAGCTGACATCTATCTCTTCAAAAGAAAAATATACACAGAACACTCATATAATTACATGCAATACTTAATTGAGATACTAATGGAATTAAGAATAAATTTTCTTTGGAGTAATACACTAAAGCGCAGTGGAGACCAACATCTCATAATGTGAGATTACAAGTTAGAATTTTCTTAGAATTAGGGGCGAAGCTCCATATATATAAAATAGTTATTTCGAATATAAAGTTATCAATTGAAAAGAAACAAAAAAATCCAAACCTCGATCGTTGAAAGCATATTTAATTCATATAGTAACCCAATAAGCAAAACCAATATCTCGTTTATGATTTGTAGTAAAAATGATCAAATACTAGTACTTACCGTCTTTGAATATCTTATCTTGAGCGAGAGCTGCAATTTTTTGCTTTAGAGTGCTGTTATCGACATTAAGCACTAATCGTTGATGATCCAGAAATGCAACTCTTGGTGACAATACCGATACTTCTGTCTACATTTTCATGTCAAGAATCAAGACATTAAAATCTTAAGATGGGCCAAACTTCATAATTTTGTCCTAATTAATAAGTCGTCAAGTGGACACAAGGTCCTTTATTCACATATTGAACTCCGATAGTATTTGTTGCTTGTCCTAAGCCAGGGAAAGGAGAAGGGTTGATGTGTCAAGTTGGTAACTAGTTAGTATCAGAAAGGGAAAAATCCAATCAAACCCTTTTATATGGATTTAAGGAAGGAATGAACGCATGTAACCAATTCTATTTAGTTGGAGAATGGCTTCTTGTTGTTTTTAAATTTCATTAAAAAGCTTACCTAATCTAATAGCAAAATAGAAATGCAAAATTTCATAAAATACTTACTTGCAATGATGTAACGCTACGTTCGAGCTCCGAAATGTATTGTAACTTTCTCACTCGAGACCTTTGTGCTGATTGCCGATTGGCTATTATCCTAAATGTTCAAATCAGTCATAATCATGCATAATTAACATTATTAATCTATGGACTAAGGAAAAAAAGGTTATGGACATTAGGAATTAGAAAGTTGTTTTGGTTTGTGCGAGTGTAGGAAATTACCTCTTGACACGTTTAGGATCAACGATGGGATCACCATTAGCAGAAGTGGGAGGTAGGGCAGCATCGGAAGTGCTCTGAACTTCAGAAGATTCATTCTTTAAATTCTGATCAGAAGGTGTAGTAGGCTTGTCGTCGTTATTACTGTTGTGATCAGACGGTGTGGAGGGATTGGGAGATGAGACCCCAGGATTTAGAATAGGAGGTGAGAAGTCATTGGAGAACATAGACATAAGCTGCTCCTCATCCAATCCATCGAATTGATCGTTCATGTTGGTGTTGGTGTTGTTAGCAGCTCCAAATGGAGATGTAAATCTCTTGCATTCTTCGAGCAGAGGAGCTTCAAGGAAGGCAATGGAGTCGCTTGCTGACCTCCGGTGACTCCCACGCTTTGCAGCGGTGAAATCGAAGAATTCGTCCACCCATGAAGGTTGTTGCGGTTGCTGTTGGGCGGCGCCGCCGGTGGTGGCGGCGGTGGGATTCAAGGTAGCCATTGAAGGTAAGTTGAGGTGTGTGAAATTAGGCCAAGTGGGTGGTGTGAGGTTTGGGATTTTGGGAGGTAACTGTGCCATCTTATGAGAGAAGTAGAATTTAAAAGAGATCGAGAAATTAACGATAGAGATAAGAGCAAACCATCTGAGCCAACCAACCAACAAACTCTAATGAAAACTTGCTATTTCTGAGGTTAGGGTTGGGATGATAGAACTAACAAGGGAGAGAGAGATGCAATAAGTCTTGTTCTTCTTCTCTCATCTGCTTTCTATTTGGTGGTTGTGGCGGTGGTGTTTATCTCTCTCTCTCTCTACTGAGTATGATTCTGTTAATCTTTTCCATGTTGGAAGGTTTTCTCGTTTTTGAATTTTAAATTGGCCCGGAGGTTTTGGAGGAGGAAGGATGGTCACATGGGGTGATCGGGGGTTGGAATTGAGACAGCTAGTTACAGCTGGGGGAAGGGTTGGGTGGGTCTCCCCTCAACTGTAATATCTGTAATATCTGGAAGGAAGGTTGCAGTAATGCACTAGTTTAATAACTGACAGAATCAGCCACCACGTGCCGATGAGACTTTCTCTTTGCCTCTACTTTATAATATAATCCATCTAATACTATTATAAACTTGGGTTTATGGGGGTATTTTCGTCTTTCCACACGTAAGGGTATTTAATATTTTCATCTTTTCAAACTTTCCCCTTTATTTTTTTGGGTAGGAAATAGATTATTGAAGGGGGCAAGACCAGAAAATAGCATCCTAATTACAAAGATCCCCAAGTTATGTAGTGGAATTTGACCAAATCATTCTAGTGGCAAGGATGAGGCCTTCCTAGCTAGAGCATCTGCCACAGTATTAGCAGCTCTAGATATGGATTCAATGACAAAAGAATTCGAACCATTGAGGAACACTCTAATATCCTCCAATATTGGAGACACAAAGGAAAAGATCCGAATATGGATAATCACTGATAATTCACACCAACTCTTCATAGTCCATTTTGGTAATACTCCATATATATCAATTCTGTTTAATTGACAGGGGAAAGATCCTTACCTGGATTCGCTTTCCCTTTTATGAAGTACACGCAGCGGAAGTAAATCTGGATCCACGTTCTCATTCCACCACCAAATCTCTACCGGGATGATTCCACAATCACAAGGAAATGGAAGTATTTCAACAACCCAAATGCCGTATGGAAAGAAGATGGAAGAATGATCTAAGGCAAAGGAAGGAAGAAAGAAAAAAACCACTAGGTTTCTCCTTCCCGCGTTTCTTGGAGAGAGGGAGAGAGATGGGAGCCGCCTCCTTTTCTTGGAAAAACTTACATAATGTAAACACACTTACTTATGCGATGGTTACCAAAATATATAACCCTATTTTATAACCGCATTAATAGTGAGTTTCTAAATTTGCCCTTAGGCATTTAATTTATTAATTATATTAATAAATTCCAACAGCTCCCACTTGCACAAGGGCAAGTGTTAATCTTTCAATATGTCTGAGACACACATGTATATCCCAGATATACACATTCAATCTCTCTGCTATGTATCCCAGATACATAGACCTCTTGTGTCCCAGACACACATGTATATCCCAGATATACATATTCAATCTCTCTGCTATGTATCCCAAATACATAGACCTCTTGTGTCCCAGACACATGTATATCCCAGATATACATATATATTGATCTCTTCACTATGTATCCCAGATACATAGACCACCCGTGTCCCGACACTAATATCCACAAGTCATCGGCAAAATGGGTTGTGCGACCGGTGATATACCTGCACACGTGAGCCCCAAACTAGAAACCTTCCCAGATGGCCAGAATGGCACATCACTTATAGAAGATATCAAATAAGCATTAGTATAACACAGTATCCTAGGTTTATTCAAACTCACCAGACTAAAAGTATCTCGATCCCCTCGAGAGATCACCTTCTTGTCCTTAAAATGTTTACTACTGTAACACATATAGTTGGCGCTAGCAAACAGTTTTAGGGTGCAGGTGAATCAAACCTTTCCTTTCGCCCCAGACCATCACTACACTTGGGATTGACTCCTTTCCCGGTAGTGCCCCTTTAGGTCGAATCTATCATGACCATAGGTAACACCCCAAAGTAGCCACATCAATCCTTCGTTTCATGATGCTGTCGAAAGTCACTAAGAACACTAACAGACCATAAAGTCTAGGACTCACACAATGAGAGGAGCAGGGATCCATCCTCTCATTTCCAATGATCGCTAAGCACACATAGTATGATATATGTGCTATAGTAGAACATTCTATATACAATATAACGTATGTCCATCTCAACACCATACAGGTTTTAGTCTAGTCGCAACCTCTTGCGCCTAACCCGAATTTCTTTATTGTCGCCACCCTAGTGCCACATAAAGTACTCGCACTGGCTCCTATAGGCAACATGAATAGTGGGAACATTCATGTCGATTCTCTTCACAATAGAGAAACTCATCTTGATTCCAAATCAAGGCGACATCATGATTATGAACTGACCTACACAAAATCATTCACAATCTGTCTCATGTCTGCTCGCCTCCAAGGCGCCAGAGGCAAATGCTCGTGTGAGTGAGTCATTCTCTTGCCTATTGACATATCTTGTTTTATGCTAGAAAAACACAATCACACAAAAAGTGAATAAATGAAATGCTGGAATGAACTCATATTACTCATTAATAAGAAAGTCTCAGTACAAAAGTAAGTCACAATCTATGCAAACCCAAGGATTTTTCATGAGAAATAAAAACATCCTTAGCTATAGGTTTGGTTAGAAGGTCAGCTACCATCTGACTAGTAAATATGTGCTTAAGTACAACTTTCTTCTTTGATGTAATGTCTCTAACAAAGTGATATCTCAACTGTATATATTTGGTCTTCCCATGATACTTGGGGTCCTTGACATAGCTAAGAGCTGTCGTACTATCACGTAGACAAGGGCAGCCTCTTTGGATGTCATCACAATCCCAGTATGTCGAGGAATCTCTTCAACCAAACAGCCTCTTGACGCGCCGAGCATGCTACATACTCGCTTCCATGGTCGAGAGGGATATACAAACCTGCTTCTTGCTACACCACGAAATGGCCCCGCCATTCGGTAAGAAAGCATATTCAGAGGTTGATTTGCACTCATCGATGTTTCCAGCCCAATTGGCATCACTATAGCCAACTAAGCGCAAATCCGATCCTTGGTAACACAACATGTAGTTACTCGTTCCTCTAAGATATCTCAATATCCTCTTGACTGCTTTCCAGTGCTCTATGCCTGGGTTTGATTGGTATCGACTAACCAAACCCACTGCATAACAAATATCCGGCCTAGTACACGTCATAGCGTACATAAGGCTACCTACTGCACTGGAATATGGAACTCTTTCCATCTTGGTTTTCTCCTCTGGAGTCTTAGGACCCATATCAAGGCTCAAATGCAAACCCTTCTCCACTGGAGTATCAATTGGTTTGTAGTTGTGCATCTGGTATCTCGTCAAGATCAATATAGGTCTCCTGAGATAAACCCAGTAATCTCTTTTGCGTATTTCTGACAATCTTGACACCAAGCACATAGCTTGCTTCACCCATGTCCTTCATATCAAATACGGAGGAAAACCATTTCTTAATGGTTTCCAATAGCTCCTTGCTATTGCTAGCCATAAGTATGTCATCTACGTACAATGTTAGAATGACATAGTTACCATTAGATCTCTTAGTGTAAACACAGTGGTCTTCCTCAAGCATGGAAAACCCATTTTCCATCATAGCTTGGTGGAAGCGCACATTCCACTGTCTAGATGCTTGCTTTAAGCCATATATGGACTTCTTAAGCTTGCACAATTTGCGCTCAAGTCCATTAGCTTCAAAGCCTTGAGGTTGATCCATATAGATCTCTTCCTCAAGTTCTCCATTGAGAAAAGCAGTTTTTACATCCATCTGATAAAGCTCCAAGTCCAACTGAGCAACAATGGCTAGTATGAGGCGGATTGAGGCAAACCTAACCACAGGGGAAAAAGTTTCCTCATAATCAACGCACTCTTGTTGGGTATAGCCTTTAGCCATTAAACGAGCCTTGAATCTCTCAATAGATTCATCCGCCTTTCTCTTGATTTTGAGAATCCACTTGTTCCCAATTGCCTTTTGGCTCGGCGGCAAGTCAACCAAGTCCCAGACATGATTAACTTTCATCAACTCCAACTCTTCCTCTCTTGCTTTCAACCATTCCTTTGAGCTTGACCCCGCAAGAGCTTCCTACACGCTCTTCGGTTCATGCTCATCGACTGAAGTCATCTCACAATCAATCTCTTCAGGAGTTACCATGTAGGCTTCATCCTCTATGTCGAAACGTCGACGAGGAACTTGCCCGCACCCACTATGGCGCAAGTGCATGTCAGATTGCTCACCCTCTGAGGTAGCTATCACATCTGCACTCCCGCTAGGATCTTCTGGATGAACCCCAAGTTATCCAGAATCTAAATCCCTGGAGTGACAAGACCACTATCTTGTATTTCAAAGAATTCCGATGATTCTTTGTTAACTCCTGAAAGAGATGGAAAATCATTCTCCAAGAATGTTGCATCCCTAGACTCAAGTTCCATTCTCCTCTCACTCTCATCTAGTCCAATGAAGACATGGCCCTTTGAGGGTTCAGAATATCTCACAAAGATACACTTTATTCCTCTGGGTCTAAGATTTCCATATTAGTGAGAAGTAGAGTGAACATATGCTGCACATCCCCATGCGCGCAAGTAACTCAAATCTGGCTTCCTTCCGGTCCACAACTCATATGGTGTGGAAGGAACCGATTTGGTGGGAACTCTATTGAGGATATAGGCCGCAGTCAGCAAAGCATCTCCCCAATAAGAGATGGGTAGATTTGCCTGCACCATCATGGATCTCACCATGTCTAGCAAGGTTCTATTCCTCCTCACAGCAACCCCATTTTGCTGTGAACTCCTTGGAATAGTAAGTTGTCTAGATATCCCATTTTCATCACATAACCCTTTGAACATATCGGAGAGATACTCTCTACCTCTATCCGTTCTAAGAGTTTTAATCATTTTATCTAACTGATTCTCAACTAAGCTCATGAATTTCTTAAAACATTCTAGAGCTTCTGACTTATGAGAAATTAGATAAATATGACCATACCGTGTATAATCATCTATGAATGTGATGAAATAAGCCTGTCCTTTTCAATATGCACATTCATGGGTCCATACACATCTGAATGGATAAGTTCTAAAGGAAGAGAGGCTCTCAAAGCCTTTTTAAATGGTTTTCTAGTTGCTTTTCTTGCTAGACATGACTCACAGGTTGGCAAATCAGATAGTGAACCTTGGCCTAAGAGACCTTCTCTTGCCAACCTGTTCTCCTATCTAAGCCAATATGTCCTAGTCTAGCATACCACAAATTAGAATCAATACACACAGTATTTTGGCAAACAAAAGCACTACTAGAATTAATGAATAATCAATTGTATCAAATACAATGAAACCATTATTAAGAAAACCATAACCATAAACTGTATCACCCAGATACAAAACCAAATAATTGTTTTCAAATACAACTCTAAAACCATGTCTCATAAACCACTCTTGTTTCTGTTCCCACCTTTGTTACTTTGCCTAGACCACTGAGGTTGAGCTCTCTCCTTCTTGCGCTTGAAGCCCGCACCCTTACTAGTGCTTGCTTCGCAGAACTACTCGTGTGAGGGACATCGGCCAACATCCGATCCTCCTCTAGCTCAAGGTGCTTGGCAACTTGTCAAATGTCTTGACCTCATCAACATGAGTCAAGAAGATCTTCATATGCTCCCAAGACTTAGGCAATGACCCGATGCCGCGAGACTTGCTCCTCATCAGTCTTTTGGCGCCCACATGCACTCAACTCACTAATCATGTTGGACATGATGGTTATATGCTGCCTCATGGTGTGACCCTGGCGCATCTTATAACCATCAAATGTGAGTCTGAGCTTGCGACCTCTTATGGTGGAAGTCCCTCCATACTGGAACTTCACAACCTCCCACAAAGACTTTGCAGTCCTATGCTTCTCTAACCGAAGCATCAGGTCATCCCTCATGGAGCTTAGGATACTAATCCTAGCTACCCAGTCTTTCCTCTTCCAAGCATTGTAAAGCTCAAGGTTCCTGCTATACTATGCAGTGGTACCTTCTTCAGGTGGGGACATGGTCTAGTTTACAGTTTCCAGCATGTTCTATTCTTCTAGGAGATATTGCACCTTTCAGTGCCAAAGGTCATAATACCTCTCATTCAGTTTATCTCATTTCGCGAAGTTAGCAACAATGCTCTTGGTAGTAGCAATTTATTCTAGAGATATTACATACAAGAATGAGTTCAATTAATCTAGCATAAAACACAACTCATGCAACAACAAATCATACTAGCATAGTCAACCTACGGGATAAGCATTTAAACCAAAAGAGATGCTAACAAACATTCAATCAAATTCTCATGCAAACTCACATAGACTTATACACTAGTTTCATTCTGTGCAAGAAACATGATTGATAGACCCATAAATAAAAAACAGTTTTATTAAAATAAAACATGCAATCATGTTAATGCTATGAGGTGGTTCACACAAAACACTTCAACCTCATTATCTCCCACTAGGCGCCATTAGGCCCGCAATGCTCAAACATCACATAGATTGTGAGCCATTGATGTCGAGTAAATTAGAAACACATTCTAAACTGGACATACCAATATCAAAAAAATCCATCTCCCGGATTGCCGTCTGCCTTTTATGCCCACACGGAATTCCGTCTGCCTTTTGTGCCAGACTAATGACCATCTCGCCCAAACAAATTCCGTTTGGGTCCGTGTCGGTCGACAATAGTGAGTGTCCGTCTGGTCCCCGCAAACGCATTTTTTTTCAATTTTCTTTGAACGAAATTTTTCCAAAAAACGGAAAATCACGTTTTTTCTTTCCAAAAATTCATCCAAAAACACATGAAAAAAATCCAACAATAATTATTAAACAAAAAATCATCATGGATAATCAATTCATGCAAAAATTCACAAGAGAAAAAAACAAGGATCCTCCCACTTGGGATCCGAACCCAAAACATAAGGATTTCCAAAACCCTATCAATTCTCCCATGGGTTTCGATTAAACCCCTGGATTCTCCATGGGTTTTCATAAACCCTTGATCCTCCCATTGGATCCATACAATGAAATTAAACATGGGGAGGAACAAAAAACCGTGGGAACCAATGGCTCTGATGCCAATGTTGGTAATACTCCAATATTTTAATTCGTTTATTGCGGGGAAGATCCTACCGGATTCGCTTTCTCTTTATGGTATCGCTGAGTAAATCGGATCCACGTCTCGTCCACCACCAAATATTTACCGGGATGGTTCCACAATCACAAGAAAAGGGAAGTATTTCCACAACCCAAATGCCATGTGGAAAGAAGATGGAAGAATGATCTAAGGCAAAGGAAGGGGAAAAAAAAACCACTAGGTTTCTCCTTCCTGCGTTTCTTGGAGAGAGGGAGAGTGGGGGCCCCCCTTTCTTGAAAAATTTCGAATGTAAAAACATTTACTTATGCGGTGGTTACCAAAATATATAACCCTATTTTGTAACCGCCTTCATAGTGAGTTTCCAAATTTGCCCTTGGGCATTAATTTATTAATTATATTAATAAATTCCAATAGTCCACTTTTATGCAAATGTTGGACAAGCCCATGCACACTAAGTGCTCCAAGACCATCCTTAATGCCCACGCTTCGCCTTCCAAAACCAAACCACACACCACTTGATTGGAGCAAACCCATATCATCCGCCCCAAATGGTCTCGAAGGATCACACCTGCACCACCCCAATTGGTATCTTTTGCCCAGGAAAAATCTGTATTCAGCTTCAACCATCCTTCACAATGTGACACCCGATGGTTCTTCCTCATTTCCTTTCCAGAGTCCATCATACATGTGGTACTCCAGAATTCTTCATGGCTTCTTTTTGCTCTCCAAATCAGCTCCTCCAGCGGCCATATAGCTCCTCTAAATATGAATTCATTTCTTGATAACCAAAGATTCCAGCAGATATACACCAAGAGGCTGAAGGCTTTGGATTCATCTTCCTTGGAGACTCGATCAAATGTGCTAGCTTGAGGTTCTGTTTCTCAGGGACAAGATGTGATAGCTTATATTCGAACCAAACCACTTTAGCATATGAGCATTCTAGAAGGATATGATCCATGGTTTCCAAGTGGTACCCACACCTTTGGTCAAAAAACTTGACCATCAAGAATGATAATTTGATATTGAATTATGTTACAAGAAATGTCATGAAATTTTTTGCATACAAGGGAGAGTTAAGAATTTAACCCCCACTTAAAAGGCGCCCAAAAAAAAACACAACATCTAATAGTGTATCATGGTGGGCCATTTTCTCTACGTTTCCTATATTCCAATCATGCTCCTAGCCAATAAAATTTGCCTTAGGTTTGGATGAAAAGAAAATCTGCCTAGGCCTAGGGTCGTTGGTAAGCTATGCTGTCTCTAAAACCAACGTTCACATGTCTCCAGTTTAACTTTCTTGACGGTTTTCCTTTTCTCCTAGGGTGAATACAGAATTGAGAGGTTCTATAGAAAAGAGTATGGATAGACAATTTTTTTATATAGTCTTTATTTTTTAAAATTTATTATATTAATAAGTTTTGTTAAGAAGCTATTTTGATATCTTAATTTTAGATTATACTTATGTGTTTACTAAACTGCATCAACAAATTAAAAAATTAAAACTAAAACTACCAAAGAGTTGACCAACAATGATCAATGCCTCTTAAATGAAAAGATTTATATTCGATTCTTCCAGTAATATATGTAATATTTTCATCCCCAATATATATATAAGTTGCCTGTTTTAAAATAAAAAAGAAAAAAAAATTGTACTTCTAGTGCAATGGATGCCATGTACAAACATCCTATGACTAAGACACTGCATTAAATCAATAATATCCATACTCATCATCAATAACTCTTGGGTCAAATTTGACCCCAAAAAATCTCTTGGGTCAATTGACCGATGATGTTTCATTCACTATCTTCATCAAGAATTGAGATATTAATATTGGTCTCAATCGACACACCAAAAGGGAATTGGATTAAAATTCTTGGATTTGGGTGAAGTGACTGATGAGAACGTTATGAAATCCAGAGACATTGATAGTGACTTCAAAAAGAGTCATTTTTTTCTAGTTAACAATTTGTCCACATCAGAAACAGTTTACCCAAAAGTAAGGTCTAGCGGCTACCTCGGATTAATAATTTTTATCCTTCTCATCAAAATTCAAGTATTTTTTTCCCCAATGATTTTGCCATTAATTCAATAGCTGAACTGATACTCAAATCCAATCTTCTAAAACTGACCTAATTGAAGATTCTAGAAACCAAATGGGTCACACCAATTTTATCAATTTAATAATTTTTTGTTTATTTGGTTGGCATCTTTGGTGTTATGTTTCTTGTGGTTGTTCGTACGTTTTGTAATACAAATTACAATTTAGGATTTAGGGTTTAATGTTTAAAAGTAGTGGAGCTAAACCAGATACGAAACCTTTAAAAATGAAGTAGATATGTTATAAAATAATAGTGTGTAGACTGTAGTAGTGGAGAGATGTGGAATTTGAGCTGTGCAGGTATGAAGTTGGGTTAAAAGTATCACAAACATCATGCGTTTCCATGTGAAATGTTTGCAAGCCCCCACCTTTGTTTGCTTTGCCCTCAAATTAGGCCTCACATGGTGGCTTTAGCCTTTAGCCTTAAGGTTGTCACTTTTTAGTTTTTCTTTTGCTTCTCTCAACCATCACTGCAATTTCTGGGTACCTTCTTCCATATAAAATTGATATTTCTCTAGTTTTTTGATAGTTTACTTTTGGGGAAGAGTGCAATAATGATTACATGAAAGATGTATATTTAAAACAAGTTGTAATATGGCTAGGTTTTCTAATTTTAAGGTGACTTTTGTGTGAATTGGACTCTACCGATAATAAAGATTTTCTAATTCATTATTTTTTTTATTGAAGATTAAGAATATAAGAATTAAAAAATGTAGATATATTTTTGGTATTCCTCCATGGAGGTTGTAGGAAGAAAAGTCTTGAATTTAGACATCCGTTTCGCCACCCTTCCTCTCCGCCTTCTCATCTCTCAGGCCTCAATCCAGGGCCGTAGGCTTGTACACAAATAGAATCTTAAGGGGTGAATTGGGATTCTCTATCTGTCACGATAAAAGATTGTGTTCCCCTCACACCCGTAAAGACCCACTTTTGAGCATTGTAAGGGAGTATGAGACAAATACAACTCTTTACCAATCCAGGGAAGAGGATCCGTACTCAAAATTTTATATCGAACATTTTTGTTGGGAGACTCTTTTGACACTTTGATTTTAAGTTTTAACTATTACGTACCAATCATTGCGTAAAAACTAGCTCCTCTAATGGGTATAAGTTGTACTAACATCACTAAATAGTTTACCAAAAAGAAAGAACCATTACGAAGATCACTAAATATTGATCTCTTGGCCAAAAACCCAAAGTTTGGATAGCCTTTGCCCTTGTTTAGTGGCAACATCTATAATCAACAACTCAAGAATTGATAAGCTCTCTTCTCTCTCTCTCCCATTGATTACCTATACCTCAAACATCTCTTCTCATATGGCGAGTTGATGCAAATCTATTAGAACAAATTAAGAAGTATAAAATTACCTACTATGTCAGAATGTGAGTACAGAAAAGTTCCTCTCTACCAAAAGGGAGGGGAGAGGAGAGGAGAGGAATTTTGGGCAATTTTTTTTAACAAAGAAGCATAATTCCATGTGAGGAGAAGGAACGTGAAAAGACAGCTGTTTTCTTTAAGTATGTATGGTGAAGAAGCCACCGTCTAATGGACAGTAACAAGCACGAGAGTCACTTTAGCATTGGCACATTGTATGCCTGCCACCATATAGAAACAGAGCAAAGTGGCTCATCTATTCATCTGCACTAGAGTCAACACCCTTCATAAGCCCCCTATGGACCTATTTTTCAATAGTACGTACTAATATTCTGCTCATGGGATAAGAAAATTTTCGCCAATTGGTGAATTCAATTGAGTTCTAGCTAGAAGAAAAGTAAACATTACATCGCTTGTACCCCGAGGAGCAGAGAGAATAGTGTGAATGCAAGTATGAATCACGAGTTGGGATAACATTACTCTTACACTTTCATCATCCATTTAGGAAGAAGAAGAAGAAGACCCACTTTTAAGCATTACAAGATGGACCAAAGGCATACTTTTTCCCAAATGTGTAATGGATGAATAGAGTGCAGAGAATCTGCACTTGTAATCAGACCCTTCAACAGCAAATTGAAAAAAACATGCCTCACTTTATATAGTAAACAATTTTCTCAAGGTCAGGCTTGAATGTCTTCCTAATTAAGAACTTATCCAAGACAAACCAGCCTGAAAGACCCAGAGACCGCATTGGAATACGAGAAAGCAAACCAAACTTGTTGGAGGAGGAGATCTTTCTAGAAAGAAGAGCATGCTCAACAGTTTTCTCTCGAAATTTACCACACAAGCATAGAAATAATATCATCATATTGCAGCATCAGCATAAATAGGACTCCCAACTTCATATCCTTTCCTATAATAAGTCCATATTAACGGATGGAGATTTTGAGAATAGCCTCAATTTCATGTTGCAGAAATAGGCTTCTTTAAACATCATAACATCCAACACGAGTCACGATATAAAAGCTCATCAGACCCACAAGTAGTTGTGCAGAGGTCTACAAGATTACAATCTATAACCATGAAGAGACAGGATCTCGCAGATCATCCACTGCCATTCCAACCACCTAAAGCAAACTTTCTGCAGAGGCAGATGTGACTCCATGTCCAAGAAGGGTGGTATCCAAGGTGTGCTGTCAGGATGTTTCCATTGGAGAATAGTATGTATGTTTCTAAGTCTAACCAGTCTTTCCTGAGTCTTTATAGCTGTCACCACAAATTTGCGAGGAAAGCAATTTCCAGTATCAAGATCGATCTCTTGTTTCAATCCCTCTTTAAAGACGGTCCTGAGCAACCTAGTGGATTTTTCTCTGTTTTTATTTAGTCCCTCACAAAGCAACATCCAACTTTATTCATATCATCCATATTGAGGATACTATGGTCTTTATCTCCATTCATTGCCATATCATAAACTGCCATATCAGCTCATAACTTATTGGCACCATTTACCATTTGAATCCTTTCCATATTTGATGGTTGACTATGCCATATCAATCTCCCTTCCATATTTGCTTCCCATTGATTGGCAATCATCCAAATTAATTTCATATTTTTTGGATGATTGACAATCATCCATATTTGTTGGTTGACCTTCGGGTTGTAATTATCTAAATAACTTACCACAATATTCATTTCAAGTCAATGAAGATAAAGTGTTTTAGCATGGCAAGCATGGTATCACGAGCCTTCTAAAGCTCCAAAGAGCTCTTATCTTTGTTTTCCCTCTACGCCTTCCCTCTCATGGCCACCAAATCCCCTTCCACCACCACTGAAACTAGTGGTATTATTCCGTCCCTTCTCCATCTATTCCCAATGCCCATCGCTCTCTCTCCATAAAACTTGCCTTAAAAAACTTCTTATCTTGGAAAACCCAAGTGGAACCATAGACAAGGATAGCTAGGTTACCTTGATGGCTCCTTCCGTTGTCCAACGTATCCCTCTCTTGCAGTCCCATGGAAACGACAAGATGCAATGATAAAGAGTCTTCTTTTCACCACCCTTTTGGAAGAAGTGTTTTGTCTCACTGTTGGGAAAAGCACTAGCAAAGGTGTGTTTGGGAGATGCTATCCAAGGCCTTTCCCAACCCATCACAAAGTTATATTACGTCTTTGCATATGGCTCTCCAGGAACTACAACAACGAGATGATGAACCCGTGACATCGTTGCCTCAATGAGCAAAATCCATTATGAAAGAATTATAAGCTGCTGGTGAATCTATTGGCCCCTCCACCTTTAATCTTCAAATTCAAGGTCTGAAATCTGATTTTGAAGCCATGGTCTTTTCATTGTTGACACAAACCTCCACCATTGAGTATGATTACTTGTATGCGATGCTCTTAAGCCATGAGTTTCTCCAAGGCTCCTCTTTCAATAGCTCTCACTTGTTAATCTCACCCCGCTGATGGTCAATACCACTCAACGCTGCCAATGACACACTGAGCCACCATCAACTACACGGGGAGGTTGTGCTTGGTGTCGTTAAGGTGGGCAGGGTCGTGGTGGATGTTTTCAGTGTGCTATTTGTTGATGTACCAATCACAACACGGATTGTTGTTACTACTGTCAACCAGGTATCCTTGTACCACTATCCTATGAGAACCCATCATACCCAGCCGTCCATCTCACCACTCATCCTTCCTCATCTTCCCTACACCCAAAACCACCTCTTTTCCCTACCCAAAACTATCCACCAAAACCCTTTCACAGTACCCTAATAGTGCAACCACCATCATGCTACATTGGACTTGCACTCACTCTCAGTCTCTCTCAATATGATGAATATAATGGTAATGATCAACTCCATGTTGGAAATGGGAAGGTGGTATCCATTTCTCACATTGGTTCCACTTTGCTCCCTCCTACTTCCAGTGCACTTCAATCAAATAATGTTCTTCATGTTCCAACCCTTACAAAAAATTTATTGGGAGTTCGCAAATTTCTTAGAGATAACATGTTTTTGTGGAAGTTCACCCATTCTTTTTTCTTGTGAATGACATCAAAACCAAGGAACGCTCATGTTAGGACTAAGTAAGGGTGATCTCTACGTTCTTGGCAGCCATTCTTGTCCCTGAGTTTTCTCTTCAGTTCGACTTCTCTTTGACGTTTGGCACAGTCACCTTGAATATCCCCACGTTCAAGTTTAAAGCAAATAATCAGTGTTAATCATCTTCCTTGCACCTCAATAAAAACTCATTCTCTTTGTATTGCTTGTCAATTAGGGAAATCCACTCCTCTCTCCTTACCTGTGACTCACAGTCGCAACATAAATCCACTAGATCTTATACAAAGTGACGTGTGGGGACCCTCTCCTTACCCCTCCAATAATGGACACCAGGATTATGTTATTTTCATGGATGACCACACCAAGTTAATTTGGCATTTTCCCATCATTAAAAAGTTTGATGTCTTAAATAGACCTGTAAATGGATAACCGAAATCCGCCTCCGAATTCGCATTCGTATTCGTTTAAGGGTATCCGTATCCGAAAATTTTCTTACCGGAAAATATCCGTATCCGTCCGCTAAGCAACCAGATTCGGATTCGGATAATTGCTTATCGGATCGGATAATATCCGGATAAATTTTTATCCGGATAGAGTAAAGTATTTAACATTTTTTATTTAAAAATAGATGATAATCGGATTCGGATACCGGTAATCGGATTCGGATAGCGGTATTCGGTAATCGGAAATTATAAATTTTTAATAAAAAAATGTAAAAAAGTGACAATTATCAATCAATAATCGGATATTTTATCGGATCGGATTATTCTCGGATATCCGATAAAGTTTCGGATTCGGATTCGGATGCCTTCTCTAAATTTTTGCCGGATTCGGATTCGGATAGCATATTTGCTAATTGGATTCGGATTCGGATACTGGTGTATCCGAGCCGAATCCGGTCCGTTCACAGGCCTAGTCTTAAACCAATGTTGAAACTCTATTTGAAAGAAAGTTAAAGTCAATCCAAAAGGTGGTTTTTTTTTGGGGGTGGGGTGGGGTGGGGGGGGGGTGTTGAAATACCATTCTCTCCCTAAATTCTTTGCCTCTAATGGAATCTCCCATCGTCTCTCAGCCCCTCATACTCATGAACAAAAAGGCACCATTGAGAGACGTTGTAGACATATTGTTGAAATAGGTGTCACACTTCTAGCTTATGCCTCTGTTCCCCAAACCTAATGGCATTTTGCCTTTGAAACAGCGGTGTATCTCATTAATCAAATGCCATATTCAGTCACCAGTGGCACCTCTCCCTACCAACTTGTGTTTCAGAGACCACCAGACTATTCATTTTTACAACTATTTGGTTGTTTATGCTTTCCCTATTGGTGCCCTTACAATAAGCATAAGATGGATTATCAGTGTGCTCATGTGTTTTCCTTGGGTATAGTCCTTCACAGCATGGCTATAGATGCCTTTAGCCAACTTCTCAAAAAATTTACATTGCCCATCATGTTCATTTTGATGAGACTAATTTCCTAATCCCTCTCTGACTCTCCTCTAGGTAGTTTAATTCCTAGGGTTATTGTGCCACTTCGAGTTTCTCCCTCAAAAATCCCTTGGGTTATTGTGCCACTTCGGGTTTCTCCCTCAATCATTGTACCAATGGCAACACTATCATCCCCCAACCTCATTACTATGCCCAACCAAGGCCTCCCTCACCCCATTACCACTACAAACCTCCCCCTCACCACAAGCCATCCTTGTACCCTTGGCCGAACCTCTCTCTGAACAAAACACCATTGCCCCCCCCCCCCCAAACGAAAGATGCACCCTCTCAAGCTCATGAAATCCCATCTACCTCCACCCATCCTATGCAACTTCGATCACGCAGCCACTCCTCAATTGTTAATAATGATACTACAACTGATGAGCCTACTTATTTTTCATAGGCTAATAAGAGTGCCAAATGGAGGGTTGCCATGCAGGAGGAATTCAATGCCTTAATTTGAAATGGATCTTGGTCTTTGGTTCCACGATCACCTCATATGAACTTAATTGGTTGCAAATGGGTATTCCGCATCAAACGGCATGCTAATGGCTCTCTTGAGCGATTTAAGGCCCACCTTATCTTCAAGGGATTTCACCAACAAAATTACCTTGATTATGATGAACTATTTAGCTTTGTTGCCAACTCGACCACTATTCACAGTTTTCTATCTATTACGGTCTCTCAAGGTTGGTCTGTGCACCAATTAGATGTTAGTAATGCCTTCCTTCATGGCCAACTAGAGGAGGAGGTCCACATGTTGCAACCCCTGGGTTTATTGATGCCACTCATCCCACTCATATTTGTCGGCACCATAGTTATTTGTATGGGCTAAAACAGGCGCCTTGAGCTTGGTTCCAACATCTCTCCCCAATTCCTTCAGCACCTTGGCTTCCTTGGCTCCCTTGCCTCCAAAAGTGATACAGCTCTCTTTATTCATCATCAAGGAATTGAGGTTTGCTATATTTTGATCTATGTTGATGATATTTTGGTCACTCATAATGACTCGTCCACAATTTCCTATCTTCTTCGATTATCATCTGCTGAGTTCTCTATTAAGGATTTGGGAAACCTATATTCTTTTCTTGGGCATTGAAGCATTACTCATAGAAAAGGCTTACTTCTCACCTAGTCTTGCTACATTTATGATCTACTGGCTCGTACTGGTATGCATGATTGTAAGCCTATCAATACACCAACGACCACCACCCCTGCTTCTAATTTAGGGGGTGCACTGCTCCAGAATCCGACTGAGTATCATTCCATTGTTGGTGCTTTTGAATATGTAACCTTGATTCATCCAGATGTTTCTTTTGCAGTGAATCGAGCCTGTCAATATATGCATGCCCCTACAGAGGCACACTAGCAACATGTTAAGTGTATTCTTTGGTACTTAAAGAGTACATCTTCACATGGTTTGTTGATTAGTGGTCCTCTTCATGCTCTCTTCAAGCTTTCTCTGACGTTGATTGGGCTGGAGAACCCTTGATCGGAAATCGATGGGGAGTTTGCTATTTTTTTGGTCCAAATATTAATTTCCTAGGATCTCTCAAAACCAGTGGATCGTTGTCCAATCCTCCATTTGGTCTGAGTATAAGGCACTTGTTGATGGCTCTGCAGAAATTAATTTGGCTGGAATCTCTCCTTCAGGAACTTGGCTTTCCTCCATCCAGAGCTACCATCCTTTGGTATGACAACATTGGCTGACCTAACTTATCTCTTTGCAAATCCAGTATTTCATGCTCAAACAAAACATGCAGAATTTTCAGTTTGTCTGTGATCAAATCGTCAAGAAACAACTTCAAGTTCAGTTATTTCAACCAAGGCCCAATTGGCTGACACTTTCTCTAAAGCCCTTGGCTCTGCTTGATTGACACTTCTTCGTCACAAGCTAAAGATTCGTGTTCCTGAATCTCCACCTTGAGGGGACGTATTGAGGATATATGGCCTTCCTCTCAATTAATTGCTAGATCATCCTACCATATCTACTCACAGCTGATTGACAACATCTACCTTTTAAATTCTTTCATATTCACTTCCCATTGTTTGGTAATAGTTGGCGATACCATACTCGATGTTTGACTATGCCATACCAATCTCTATTGATTGGCAATCATCCAAGCTGATTCCACATCTGTCCAGGTTGATTGACAATCATCCATATTTGTTGAATGACATTCCTCTTTGCTTAAGGTTGTAATTATTTACATAAGTCACCATGTGTTCATTTCAAATCAATGAAGATACAAGTGTCTTAGCAATTCAGAAATCCAACAGGAGAGTTGGAAGTTAAGTCACAGAATTATGTAAAGGTTGCAGTAATAACCTTTGAGAACACTGTTTGGACTCTTTTGATACAAGAGCTGAGGCCCCAATCCCTCCTTCGAGCAGTAATGGCATGCAAGAGCCTGAAGGGATTATACCTTCCTAGGAGCAATGAGGCTATGCAGCCCAACAATCCTCAGATATTTGTGGAGCCAATTGGGAATTTGGAACTGAAAGAAACTGAAGATAAAGTGTTTCCTGCTTTCCTAGAGACCTCACAGTAACGAGTCTCTCAGATGTTGAAGGGATCTATGAGAAGGTTTGAGGAATAAGAAGCAGCCATCTACAAAGAAAGTGACTAATTGTTGGACTGTTTCTTCTAACACTAAAACCATACATACAATTGTGTAATTTAGGATTTGGGGCATTATTAACATTAGATGATAAAAGTGGGGGGAGAGCAGATGATCTTTCTTTCTCCAACCAATGCTCCCTCCCTTTAAAGTCTCAGGAACTTGTTTATACTTTTATCTAGAATGGCAGTCTGGAAGAAGTTAGCATCTTTATCACCACACTGCAACTACTCAGCACAGGACCCCTGCAAGGGGTGAAAACTATTGTCTGAATATATATGTTTGAAGTTTATGTATGAGATGGGGAGGAAGAGGAAGAAGGAGGAGTTGGGTTCTAATTGGTGCTGTAACCTAAGTCAACACTGCTTAAATTAACCTGCTAATAGAACAAACTGACATCTCACTGAAAATCCATGCAAAAACAAACCAGTATTGGAACTTCACAGAAGTATCATTCAAGGATCAACAACTCAAAAATAAACAATAGAATTCAATAAATACATATCCATGAAAATGAAAATAGCATCAACTGATAGGAGCAAAGAACTGGAAGGCCAACAAGGATACAGCATTAACATTAAATCAGCAGCTCCAGAACAAGAAATTTAATTAAAACTTATAAACACTATTACCTTACGTATTTCAGTACTCGATGCCTCAAAACAAGTCGTTTCATGAACCAATTAATTTGCACTGCTGCAACTCCATGATGAAAAAAATTTAGTTTTACAATTCATGGTTTGAGTATTGGTGCAACACCATGGTCTAACAAGGGGAAGATCCCTGCAGGAACTAACATCTCCAAATAAGATAAAAACCAAATGAAAATCTGAAATTCCATTTCAATGTGTGAATCCAATCCTATGAATTATGTTAGACACACCAGCTATCACTGTGATAAGAAACATCCAAAACAGACAGCATCTAACTTCCAAATCCACGGACTGTATAACCAACAAAGATATTCACCAAATGCTTCTGTTATCAAGCTACTACAGTTCAATTTCAACAATTTATTATGTATCTAAAACCTATAAAAAATTAAAATTTGCAGCTCCCTAACTAAAGCCATAAGACTTACATTCACCCAACCTATGAAATTTTAAGATTTCTAAACTGATGAAAATCTTAAGCTGTTAAACTGCCAACACCAAAAACACATTTAACTAGATCTGAATAGCATTAGTCAGATTTATAAACTCAATCCTGAATACTGAGAAGAAATCCTAAAGCACAATATAATAGAAATAACATTCTGAGATATTTGAAGGAACAGCACTCTGTTGGCAAAACCTAAAACCAAATTAAGTAGATGACACTTATTGGGATTCATAGTTTTGTGCCTCCTGAATGCGATTAACTGGAAAATAGGCCTCAACATTAAAAGAAACTATTTGAACCCCCATCAAAACAGAGAAGGAATAACCCAATAATAATGTCTACAAGAGCTTAAGGCCATAAAATTAGGGATTTATTCCCATGAATAAAAGTCCGCCACTAACCTAAATTTAATGAACATCAACATAAAGAGTCCTTAATGGAACTGTGACCAAATCCAGACAAATAATCAATACAAAAATTAATTTTTCAGAAGATTAAAAGAAGGAAAAAAGCAGAAGAAAAAGATAAGGGACAATCATGCTTCTTTCCTCACGATGGTGAGAAATGAAGATCAGAAATTTAATGTAGAACTGTTTATCATCTATTATTTATTTTTCTGCACCACATTCGTCTATTGATTAAATTCACCAGAAATAGCTTCCTGAATAATAATAATAAACAATTAGCCCCAGACAGGGAAAAAAGGACAAATCCCATTTTTCTATTCTTTTCTCTTCTTTTACAAGCTGCTGCAATAATCAGATACATTAGTTACAGTTGAGGATGCAGAGCCCCAACCCTTCTGAATGGCACTAGTTAGAAATCACAATGGTAAAGTTCCAAATTAATCAGTTTTAGAAAGGAAATCAAAATTCAAAGAGGCTCAATACAAACATTTTTTGAAGACAATTACTACACTAAAGAGCTTCTGCGTACAAGTATGCATTACTTGGATGCAAACCACACTACCAGTAGCCCCTTCCTCTTCCGCGTCCACGTGGCCCCCTGCCTCTTGCACCACTTCTCCCACCACGAGATAAACCTTCAAATGCCCTATTAACAAGCTGGTTCTGCACACCACCATCACCTCTTCCTTTCTTTGTTGCAGCATTGCTTGAGCCATTAGCAGCAGTTGCAGTTCGCTTCCCACTGCAAAGGAAGCACATGAATGAGAAAATGAAATAAATATAAGAAAACAGTATTAGACAAGCAAAAAGAAAAGGATCTCCCTACCTGGCTACAGTGGCAGTTGAAGGTGTTGAAGGTTTCACTGCTTCTTTCCATGATAAATTAATTTTCTTATCCCCAATAAATGAAGGAGATTTTGAATGCAGAGTCTGCAGTGAAAAGAAAATGTGAAATTCAATGCAAGTAGACACAGAACCAACATACACAAACAACAGGAATTCTTTTCTCCATTCACCTGTGTCATTGCTAGAATGTTATTGCAAGTTCGTAATCCTGTTGTGGTATTCTGCTTTTTCATTTTCTGCAGAGAATGTACTTCAACAACAAGCCACAAAAACAAAATAGCCACACAACAGATTTAAAATCCCAAAAAGAAACTCACAATGCTAGCTTTTGCATCCTCAGTCTTAGCAGCTGCCATTGCCTTGCCGTGTTCTGCCATCCCTTGGGTTAATTTCTTCATGGTGGCCCTAGCTAACTCCTCTACATTACTTAACCTGCATCGTCAAAGATAGTAATAAAAATCAATTCCATTGTTTCTGAGATATAAGAAATATAATTTCTCCAACTAAACTTGACGAAAGCTAAATGCTGCCACCTAAGTTACTTTATACTCAAGTGCTCCCACTCAATGTTAGATGTTACACACAGATTCACTAAATTTCTTGCAATTTATTAAGAGTAAAGGGATGTGTTGCATTAACAAAAAAGCCAAGTAATACTGTGTTGAAATGCCTCAGAAGCACCACAGCTGAGTGTTCCTAGCCTGGCAAACTTCCAAATGTTCCTCCCATCGTATCTTTTGACATGGAAACTTTAAAGCTTCATCTCCACATGCCATGTGGAAGAAGAAACTCTTCAAGGTTGATTTATTCAACACCCCCACCCCACCCCCATGCAAGGGTGGGTGCCCCAAACCAAAAAGAAAAAAGCACCAGAAAAATGAAGAGAAAAGGATCAAGAGTTCTCTTTCAATTTCCTTTTGAATAGGATATAGGAAGTAGTATTGAACTATTAAATCCCAACATTCAAATGTGAGACTAAAGTAACTTCTACTACAGTAGTATGTCAGAATTTGCTTGATGTGTAGATGCTTGATTGCCTCCCTAGTTTCCATTCCTACATCCTCCACAGGAATTTTGTTGGACATCCATTGAAATTCCACTACTTGTCTTTTGTACAACACTCTTTACCATGATACTCGCACAGCACCGGGCACAAGAGTCACCAACATTAGACCTATTATTGCCAAAACCAACCACCAATGCAGATCTATTAGATGTCTGAGTATGTACCATTGCTGTCTGGCGACTGTCCTTAGTGTCAACCATAGTGTAGGCTTTCTCCAGAGAAGGGAAAGGTTCATATATCTAAGCTTGTCCTCCCACTTCTGATATGCAGCAACATCAGTAGCATGAGGAGTAAAACGCACATGGAAGTCAAGAGTTTGATAACAACCTCGAAGGGTATTGTAATACTGAGACAATGTAAGCTCCTTTTGTTGCAACTAATGAATCTTACTTCTGATCTCAAAAAATTGGGCATCATTACCAAACTTTGAGTAAGTTTCCTCGGCAACTTTCCAAATTGTAGCAACATCAGGAATTAGAAGGTAGCTCTTTGCAATACTTAGTTCAATGGAATTGAAAAGAAATCCCACAACCAAACATTCATCAATCTCCCACTATCTTAGTTCAATGGAATTGAAAAGAAATCCCACAGCCAAACATTCATCAGTCTCCCACTATCTTGGGTTGTACAAGGAGATGATGGTTTAACAGACGTCTCGTGAAGATGGCTGGTTAGACCACGAGCACCAACCACAAGAGAAACATAATGAAAAAAATGAAGGTAATTGGTCCCATTAAGCTTATCAGTGAAACCAATACCAAATCACAATCCTGAGAAACAAAAGAAATAGGAGGATCCTCAATACCAAATGAATTAGAAGAGGAGGAGGTAACTGTATCAGCCATCGTAGGAACAAAAAAGGATGACATACTAGGGAAAATTAGATTTAGTAGGAGAAAAGTGCTCACCGCCACAAACAAGACATGAAAAAGGATTTTTTTTTTTTTTTTTTTGAGAGAAAATTTTCAATCAATAGGAAAGTAAGGGGTAATGGCCCTAGGAAAACTTGTAAGAGGAAATGATTATTTTAGAGCCAATTACAGGAGCCAGAGGGCCTAGGCAATAAGCCTAAATGGGTTGTAGGGGGTGTTGTGCTCCCTCTAGGAACTACTGCAGGTCTGAAAAGGCTATGAAGAGGGAAGCAGAAGTGGGAAAAGGCTCAAAGGGAGGTATCGACCACCCTAGGAGAGTCACAAATGGGTGATGACACTCTTAGGAGTGATCGCAATAAGCTAGGGAGAGAAGTGATGGCCCTAGAAGGATCGCAGATGTGTGGCGATCCTTCTAGGATCCATTGCAAGTGGTTCTGGGAGTTTTTAATGCTGCGATTGGTGGTGAATGGGTGGTTACAAGCTGGCAATGGTAGTTGGGTGGTGCAATGGAAGGAAAAAGAGGAGAAAGGAGGTGGTGGAGGCTAGGCGATGATGGTGGAAGCTCTGCAATGGCAAGAGGAAGGAAAAGTGATGGCGGCAGCGGCGGTGGCGGTTTGCAATGGGGATCTGTAGGGTTCTTGAATTAGAGTTGGCTCTAATACCATGTTGAAAGATTTGTGGAAATCCTAACGTGTCTGAGGGACACAACAGGAGCTTTATTTATACTAATAACTTTCCAAAAATCAAACAAATCAAATCTTCCCAATGTGGGAATATTACAAGGAAAATAAAATATCCTAATAAGACAAATCTATCCTCAATAATAATGTATTCACTACTACTATTATTGCCTTATAACAGCTTTTTTCCTCATAATTCCACTGGCAGTTTAACATTTCTACCCAACATTAGTTCAGGGACCACAAGGTCAGTCTTTCATCTAAAAGCCAGCTTATTTTTTGGCTTTTCACGTAAAGGCAGCCAACTAGTACGCTTGCTTAGTGATGTAAACTGATTCTAGGAGCAGCATAGGTCTCATGGTTGCTTTCCACAAACCCTATGGCCTGTAATTGAACAAGGAGTATTTTGGTCATTTCAGAAAATTTAGTGGAGTCCTAGGTCTGGGTCCTATTGAGTCCAAACTGTTATTAGGACCCTAGATCTACTTTTATTTTCTTATTTGGGTCATTACTTTGATTTATCAAAGAGTTCTTGTCAAGGTGTGATTCCTTGGTTGTGTTGTTGTTAGGTTTGATATCTACTCGTAGATTCTAAAGTGAGATATGATAGAGTCCCTATTTAAGAGTCTTTAATCAAGTCAGAGACATACTTAACATTAAAGTTTGAGTTTAAAACCAAGTTGGTTTCCCAATTTGAATCCTTGTTTGTTTTCTTTTAGAGGCAATAAACAAAGCCTCCATTCTCTGTAATTGGGAAGTTGGATTTAAATAATAAAATTGATTTGAGAGTTTGGAGGAGTTAGAAGCCGTGGGCTTCCTCAGGGAGGCCTGCGGCAGCCATTAGAGTGTGTTTCAGCAAACTTCCTTCAAGTACAGCAGCAGTCCTTCAACTCCAGCAACCTTCCCTCATTCCTGAGTAAGTACAGCACACCCCACCCTTTCCAGCCCCTTCTCTGATGTGAACCAGAATCTGGGGTTTGACTGATTGAGGTAATGCCCTAGATTTACTCACTCCAGGATCCTTCAATAGAATCAGCAGTCTTATAGGGTTGATAATACCTTTGGTTGATGGTCTTTCGGTGGAGTTAGGGTTCATAGGGGTTAGGCTAGGGTCAGGGTAGATTCAGCTAGGTTGGAGGTCAAGGATTTTATGTTTGAAGGTTTGAAACCTTGCTGCAATTTATCACTTATGGGTCTTTGAAATTTTAGGGTTAGAGAGGAATTAGGGTTTCTAGGGTTTTGGGAATTTAGGGGGCATATAGTTCCTTCGTGATATGGGTTGCGATGGATGATTTCCTAGGGGAAGAGGTCAGGTTAATGTTTGAGGTCAAATATGAACTAAAATGGTAATTAGTATCCTAAGTATACATAACCCATCCTATGGGAGAGATGGGATGAATTCCTCTAGATGGAAGCTTGTACGCATAGGTGTCATAATGGGTTGAAACTTTTTTTTTTTTTTTTGGGGGGGGGGGGATGTAGGTAGAAATCTAGGGATATGACACCCCAAGTTTGGTGGGATTTGGATGGCTAAATAAAAAAATATATTTTTTTAAGGGTCTTGGGAAGCACAAAAATTCGAAAACAAAAATTATATCTTCAAATTGAACGGTCAAAATGGGGTCAAATTGGGATCTAAGGTCACTAGGGTCAGGGGATGAGGTTCCTAAAGTTTGGAACTATCTCACAATCAGATTGCCGTAGATTTGATCTTGAAAATTGGGTCCCTTTAAAAGTCCGAAAATTCAAAAAAATAAAAAAGAAGGGTGTGAAGGATGGGGAAAGAAGAGGGAAGGCTAAGATTTGGGGCTGGGGTGCACTTACTTGCCATAGAGACTTGAACTACAGAAACTTGAATAATGAATGCCCGCAGGCTAAAAGGAGGGGGGGAATTAATGAAGAAACTGCAGAAAATTTTCACACTTCGCCATTGGGTCCTCCTCAGGAACCCACAACTCCACTCTTTCCTTCAATCTCAAATTTTATTCAAATAATCAAGTTTGCTTGTTACATTTTATCGTGGCTTATTTATAGCCTACACGAAGGAAAACATAAAAGGACTCAACTTCCTAAAAGAAACCATACTAGGACTCTACCTTGTAATTTAAATCAAACTTAAACTCCTACTTGACTCAAGACTCCAATTCAAACAAAGATTCTTTCATATCTCACTCCAAAAAGATCCAACTTGGATTCTGAGAGAAGATATGAAATCCTAACAAGAAACAAATTGAAACTAAGGGATTCCTTCAAACTTAGGAATCATACCTAGACAATGACTCTTCAACAACGTGACAAATAATGACTCAAACTCAAAAACAATAGTAGGTCTAGGGTTCCACATAAATACTAGACCTAGTGGAACCCTAGGTTAGACTCAAGGAAAATATGCAAAATTACCAAATACCCCTGGAGTTGACCGAAATTCTCTAGGCTGCTGGTAGGGCTGCAGGACACTGGTAAGTCCTTTTGGCTCTCATTAGGTGGTCATGATTTGGTTTACATCAATCTCCCACTCCCCTAGCCCATGCAAGCATCCCAGCCCCTTTCCGCTTTTTATGGGAGCCAAGGTTGCCAAAATGGCAAGGCAACCAAACCGAGTGGGTGCCACCTCGGCAATAAAGCGGCACCTAAACAGTAATAAGGCGACCAAAGCAGTTGGGACAAAAATTTTCAATACAACTACTTTCTATAATAAGTTAAAAAAAACATTCAATAGTCACATTCATCCAAAAAAGAAAGCATTCAAGAATCATAATTATGAAAAATTATCCAAAGAAAAAAACACAAACATAAGTTCATCTTATCAAGCATCATAACAATGACTATGTACTAACCAAGCGAACACGATAAATTAATAGATCTCATTATTCTGATTTCCAAGTCATTGTCCATTAAATGATTCATTGATTCTTGATGTTCAGTATGGCTCATGCTACACATTTTGCAGCAAATAGACACAAGGTCCAGGGAGGCCACCCTGGCAGGGGTGTGAGGGGAGCACTTGTCGAGGTCCTATGTCACTTTGGGCCTTGGAATTCCTTTGCAATTTGCGACTCAATTCAGAAATGACTAAGCTATTAAATTTATAAAAGGTTTGGTAGAATAAATTTTGATTTAAAAAAAATTACGAAAAAAATATTATGTACAAAATGTAAAAGTGGCAACTTTAGCGTCTAGGTGGCAATAAGGGCACAAGGCAACAAAGCGGTAGTGCTTAGGCAAAAAAGCGGCAATAGAACAACATGTCAATTAAGCGGTTGAAAAACCGCTTTGCTGCCTACGCGGACGCTTTGACAACACTGATGGCAGCAACCATCCCCCTCCCTTCTAAACCCTCAGATCCCCAACCCAAACCATCCCCTTACCTTCTAGTTGGATCACACCCTTCCCCTTATCCAACCCCTACCCTTAGATCCTCCATTAGGTTTTAGAATTTCCTACACTTCATCTAATTTTACTAGATAGCCCAAACGTCGGCCTTCTAGAAGCGAAGCTTCCCGGCCGCCTACCTCCTTGTGTGGAAATGCTTTTCATGATCTCCAGCTCTTTCCCACCGGCTCGTTCTCCACTAGGCATCTAGGCGAACTCGCTGGGTGAACTTAATGTAAAGAAAGTCAGTGAGTGCTTACTAATACCGAAAGGCTAACATCTCTCCTGTCAAAAGACATTTATGATTGGATTGAAAAAAGCGTAAGCCTCAGGCAATTTGGCAAAGAAAAACTACTCAAGTGGAGGGTAGAATGAAAACAGATCAAAGCAAAGATATTAAGCATAACAAGCATTTCGTTTTTGGAAATAATTGCATTTTGATTGAGTTATTAATATAAGATAAGGAAAAATGAAAAAATAAGATAAATTTGAAAATCCTTCTTTTTTTAAAACTCGCCCAATCAAAATCCTTCTATTCTCATTTGAGAATTGAGGGAATGATACTTTCCTATACTATCTTAACTGAATTATATGTAATGATCAATAAATTCAGTTTATTCCTACATCTACGTGTATCAAATCCTAGCAACAATCTAATCTATTCTATAGATATTTAGATATTTGGACTGGAATTGACGAACAACCAAGATCGATATTAATGTTTATTAGTGTCAAATAGAAATCAAAATGGGGTGTGGCCAAGTGGTAAGGGGTCGGGTTTTGATCCCACTACTTGGAGGTTCGAATCCTTCCGTCCTAGAGCAGACCAATTCAATCAGAATAAGGATCGTTTTCTTTAACAATCTTATCTTTAAGAACGAGTTGTTGGATACAATGTGATCCGTCTTTCTGATTTCTAACAATTTCTCTCTGAATCATTTCTTTCTCACAAACTAACCGGAGTTCAAATAAGACACGGATGTAACCAAATCTAATATATTTGTGATCTCGATAGGATCGGAACTATAGATCACAATAATTTAACTGAAAGAAAAAGAAAAGAAAATGGGATGGGCGATTCATTCTACGCTTGTCTCGCTCATATTGAAGTTATTTACTTAGAGAAACTTCAATTCGAGAACTTCACATCCCATATCTATTTGATATATCAAATTGTGCGTTCTCTTTCAAATTCAAAATGCGAAAGAAAGGCTCCTACATTCCTATAGGAATAGGGCATGCCGCCTAATTACTCATTTTCTAAAGATCCCGAATACTAAAAAGGAGGAGTTCTTGGTCCTGATTGAATTCTATCACTAAGATTAAGGTTTCTAAAAACAGATTTGGGTTGGGTAAAAGAAAAATAAGAATAAGACGTGATCAAGACGCTTTTCTACCTAGACTATTTTGCCAAGGATCTTATAAGCAGATCCCTTTTTTTATGTTTTGGAATTCTCAGAGAATTCATAAATAGATAGAGTTAAAGTCAATTAGTAATTAATTTCAACTAAAGCATCAATTCAAATAATTGTGTCTATCCGGATCTCATAAACAAAGAGTCAAGGTCAACATGTAATAATAAGTCCTAAAATCCTCAACCAAAACCTTTTAGGATTGCCATCTCCCACTCTTGCTCTACTTCCTACAAACCCTAGCTGACTTTCCTAAAGGGTCCTACCCCAAGTAGGAAGCTTCAAACCAAACCCAATCCCATTAGGACTAACCTGAAATTATAAAAGAACAGACAATAGCCCCTTCCCTAGCCCAACCGAAACCCTAAGACCTTATTGCCTAAGCCCTGACTTCCAAATTCAGTTCTGAAACTACATAACAGCAGCAGCTGAAACCCTAAAACCCTTCAATTCAGCCCAAAAGCCCCATAAACTTAACCCTAATCTTCAATACCAGACCTGAACCTTAGTTACAGAAAGGTTCCAAGCTTCAAAGTCCAGAATTCCCTATCCCTAAGCCTAGAGAATCCTTCAACTCTTGTACACACTAGATTCTTCAAGAACCCCTCAATCAAAGGCACCTACAGCCCTAGAAGGTTTGTTGGTTCTCAAGAGAGGATCCTGGGGTGAGCTTGATTCAAGGGCAAAATTCCAACAAACTGAACCCTAGAATTTGGTTCACATCACTTAGTCAACTAGAAGTAGGTTAGCTGCTGTCCCAGTTCAAGTCAGTTTCCATGTCCCAACTCAGTAGGACATCTTATATACAGCTATACATCATGCCCCCCACCTCCTCAACTCCAACCCAATCAAAAAAGAAATCCAAGAAAGGGGGAAAAAACACACCCACAATTAAAATAGACCGTTGTGCAGAAATTCAGTAAAATCTTATAGTGTTCTTGTGTGTGTTGCTGTTAAACTACTGGTTTCTGTCAACTTTGGTCAGAAAAGATCCAATAGTCAAGCATCCCTAAGGCTCTTGGTGAAGTCAGGTCAAGATCCTTTGCAGCTGCCGAATTGACAACCTACAAATTCCATCCCAATTACAGAGAACCAATTTGGGTTTATGCCGGGAAGATCTACAACGGAGGCTATTTACTTAATTAGGAGACTTATGGAAAGGTATACAGAATGTAGGAAAGACCTTCATATGGTATTTATTGACCTAGAAAAAGCTTATGATAGAGTCCCTAGAGCATTAATTTGGCAAGTACTAGAGAAAAGAAGTTTTGCAAGTAAATATATAGATATAGTTAAGGATGTGTATGATGGTTCGGTGACTAGTGTTAGAACAGTGGGGGGACAAAGTAATGAATTCCCGATAACAGTTGGCTACATCAAGGGTCAGCTTTAAGCCCATATCTATTTGCACTGGTAATGGATGAATTAACCAAAGACATTCAAGATGAGGTCCCCTAGTGTATGCTTTTTGCAGATGATATTTGATTGATAAGACCCAAGTGGGGATTAATACCAAATTAGAATCATGGAGAGTAGCTTTAGAATCAAAAGGCTTTAAACTTAGTAGATCGAAGACAAAATATCTAGTTTGTAACTTTAGTCATGATTGGGCAGATGATGAGGTGGTGATACTTGAGGATAAAGAGATTCCTCAACGTGATTGTTTTAGGTACTTAGGTTCAATCATCAGTAAAAGAGGTGATTTAGAGGATGAGGTTTCCCAAAGAATTAAAATAGGGTGGATGAAGTGGAGAGGTGTGTCCGGGGTCTTATGTGATCGGCGTATTTCATTAAAGCTTAAAGGAAAATTTTATAGGACCGTTGTTCGACCAGCTATGATGTACAGTGCAAAGTGTTGAGCTGTTAAAAAGAATCATAGAGATAAACTCAATGTAGCATAAATGAGGATGCTAAGATGGATGAGTGGCAAAACTAGGATGGATAAAATAAGAAATGATCATATTAGAATTGGTCTGGGAGTTGCTCCCATAAGTGATAAACTTCGAGAAAGTCGTTTGAGGTGGCACGGCCACGTTCAACGGAGACCTATAAATGCCCTTGTACGGAGAAGTGATATAATCCATATTGAAGGAACTAGAAGAGCTAGGGGTAGACCAAAGATAACCTTAGGAGAAGTGGTGAGAAAGGATATATATATAGTTTAGGCCTTGTATCTAGCATGGCCTCGAACAAAACTGATTGGAGGGCAAGAATCCATGTAGCCGACCCCATTTAGTTGGGACAAGGCTTATTGTTGTTGTTGTTGTTGTAAACTCCATCCCAATCAATCCAAAGCTTCCAAAGGCTCCCCCATCCAGATATCTATCTGCCTACATGGCATCTGCCTTTCTTATTGTCTTTTTTTTACTTTCTTGAATGTTCTTGAATTTCGTACTTCCTATAACCCCAACAACAAAAAAACCCCATATCTTCCAATCTAACCATCCAAACCAAACAAACCACTTTAATAGCTCATGACATTACCATGATCAAATGTGTGCATATGTTTGTGTGAACAACACCTAGTGCTACAAACCCTGCCAATAACAGGTTGAAGTGTTAGGTTATCCTATATACAGGTAAAGACAACAATATTATCCCCAACTAACTGGCCTGAAATAGAATGGCGAGCTATCAATAGGCAAACTTATCGTTAGGGTATCCCATGGGAGGGCAATAGGACAAAATTTTCTCACAGGATGTCAGGTGGTGGCCTAGACTGCTTTCAAGACAACTAAGATTTATAATCCGCTTCACTAATTGCGCATCATATAGGTTGGAGATTCCATATAATCTGTCGGCGTAGTACTTCAATTAAGACATAATGATGGTTCACTAAGTTCTATTTTCTAATAATTGGAACTTGGAAGCATGCTTGTATAATGTATAGACCATGTAATTTTGGTCTAATTACTAGCTTGCAAGTTTATTCTCTATCTTTATTTATAGCTTCATTTTAGAAGATTAGAGACTGCATTGCATTTGAAATCATCCCTCGTTAAGCTGATGTCGTAAAGCTTATTCCTTGGAGAACATTTCATTTCAAATATCAGCCCAGGAGATACTCCAGCCTTAAAGAAATATAGTTGGAATATTCAGCAACTAAAAACACATGGAAGTACAATGATTTTGCATATGGAGCATGTTGGCTACTTTGTATATAGATTTTGTTCTATGGATACCAAGTTACCAAGGATGTCATGAGTAACCAGGAACCAAATCCCGACTGAATAACCTGGACTGGTTGATGCAAACCCAGGTTTACGGTTTGTTAACAAGAACCCTCTTTAATAAGAACCGGCACTGATTAGGGTATCTGATGGCTTTGGCTAAGGGTTTTAGGGGTTATAAGGCTGCTGGTTTTGTTATTTCAGGTCTGAAATTGTATAAGATTTCAAATTTCAGATTTACAACTCAAATCCTAGGTTAACTAGAATTCAGCTAGGGTTAGGGTTGGGGGAGCCTGCAGTTCGAAGTTGGTTATATCTATGTTCTGTGGCTTAGGGACTGTTTAGAGGAGGTAGGGGCTGAGGTATGAATGTTTGAGAATTTTCTTGAGTTTAAAAATTCTGCAACTTCTCAAGGAGGAAGATGAGGTGCAGAAAGTTTCAAAACTCAAGAAAGAAAGCTGGTTTGGGCAAACTGAGGTTAGATCTTGGTTCAGCAGGCTTGGGCAATCCTAAAGAGGGTATAACAGGTGGTTTTGGGGATGGGGTTGAGGGAATCCTAGTGGGGTTAGGACTAAAAACGTGGGGAAGAAGAAGAAGACTTGTGGCTGCTTTGGGAGGGCTAGGGTGCGGCTGAAACTGAGGGGAAGGGCTGAGGATGTTGGGCAAGGGGTTGGGGATGGTTTGAACTTACTTGTGAATGGATGCTCAGCTGGAGTTGCAAGAGAATGCTTGAAGAAGGTGCTGAAATCTCAGAATTGAAGAAGACAAGTGCTTCTTTTTTTAACCCAGCCGCAGGTCATCCTCCCAGGGATCCCATGACTATACCAGTCTATTCACAAAACTCAATTCATTCAATCAATCAAATCTGAAAATAACTTACACTACAAAGGTGATAAGAACCCTCAAATCCTCTAAGAAATTCAATGGCAAAACAAAAGAATTAACAAGATAAAGCTGGTTTAAATGGTGGCAGTCACCCCCAACACTTCACGATGCCCCTCAGCCTACAGCTGCCCAAACATAACATATATCATTCCATCCTTTCCTCTCCCTTTCCCCTCCATTTATAATCCCCTCACATACCCTTAACCCTCTCTCCCTCCTCCATGTGGCTACCCTCCAGGGTCCTATCATTCCTGCACCCTTAAATTTCACCTTGTCCTCAACATGGTGAGAGATCTCGCCACTCGAGAAACCGAGATCTCGACCGAGATGGCCGAGATCTCGGTCGAGATATGCCAAAAAATTGGCGGTAGTCTCGGTGGCCCATCTCGGTGGGTTTTAAGGCTCTGGTTGGGCTGAAACTTGGTATTTAGCCTATTTAAGGCCTTTTGAACACATTGGTGGCCTTAGATTTGTGAGAAAATAACCCTAACTATGTCTCCTAAGTCAACCCCATGTGTAAAACTGAAATTCTGTGAAATGCAAGGTTAGAGTCTTAGAGAATAGAGTTAGAGTCTTAGAGAGTCAGAGACAACATGTAATGTAAAGATATCAAGTAATTCAAGACTTTAAGTTAATGAGTTATCATTTATCAACTATCAACTATCAAGTATCAAATACAAATATACAAATACAATAACATTACACATCAAGTATTCAAGTCAACAAGTGATCAAAGTTCAAACTTCAAACTATCAAAGATTCAAAGTAATAAATTGTTAAATGTCTTCAAAATTTTACAACCATAAGAATTAAGAAGATTACAACGTACAACTTACAACTTACAAGACTAAGAGTATCACTCAACATTCCGCATCAATTGACTATGAACGGTGGCCACATATGACTCCCAAGTCAATTGATCACTGAAGTATGTCACATATCGGTTTATATGATCAGTATATGTCTACATGTCAAAATACTGGAGGAATAGCACTCTAGGATAACCATCAATCATGGGTGGGTGAAAGAGCCATTGTTGTTGTTGTTGTTGTTCATATAGTTGTTGAGTATTTGGGTACGGGTTTCTAAACCACTCATTTAACAACCCACCTTCACTCCCATATGTATACTCTCCAGGTGAAGGGTCTTGAGGAATAGTATGACCTCCATAAGAAGAATACCCACTGTAATCTGACCCGCTGTTGTGATCCCCGTATTGGTACCCCAAGACAGGCTCTGCTGTTGTGAATCACTCTGATCTAGGCTCATGCTTCCCATGTTCAATTCAAGATCATGCATGCTCGCATCATCATTCGGTTGCCCCTGCCCCTGGTTTGATCTGCTCTTCCTACTCTCCTACTATAAGTCCGAGAGATAGGGGAATTGTGGCTCAAATGTGTCGGATGACTCGGAACAGTGGACCAGCCCGAGTCGTGCCTCCATTGACTCGAACTTCGACCAAAACATGGCCAGCCTGGGCCCCATGACTCGGACTCGATGGCTGACTTGGGCCACTTGGCAGTCTGTTATCATCTGAATCTCCACTACTAGTCACCTCAGTTGTTTCAAGTCGATCAGGTGGCTCCACAAATGGTACAGCTGATCCTTCTAATGCCACTTCAGCAACCTGACCCTCATCAGAAGATAGGTGCTCAGCCACAGCATCTGGGCCCATACCAACAGCAATGGTAGGATCAGGCTGCCCTTCTGGCCCATCTAGCACTGGGCCACCTCGATCCCTAACCCACTGATATATGACATCATCTTCCTCATCTTCTGCGGGGGGCTTGTGGAATATATCAGTCAACTCAATCGGTTCACGACTGTCGTCATCTATATCATCTTGTATGTGCCCTACTCTCAATCTCATGTTGTAATGCACATACACTAAGTCCTCGAGCCACTTACTCCCCAACTGCCTGTACACCTTACTATGGATGAGCGAGAAGGTGCTCCGGTTCCTCTCGCAACCGAGAGGATGAGCAAGTCTCGTGAGAGTACTTTAATTGCTATGTCCCCCGAGATTTGGCGCACTAGTTCCATATAGAAACCACCAGTCAGCTGCATAACCAAAAATAAGAATGCATTAGGCAAGTAAATCTTTATAATTATATAACTTATCAGTTATCATTTATAGAGTTATAGTCTATAGACTTATAGACTTAATGACTTATAGAGTAGTGAACTATTTACCAGAATCAATTTTTTTCCTAGTTGCAACTGCAGAAGGCTTTCCAAAACTCCCAGAGGCATCCCTGAACTCCCTGATCTATACACCAATTCTTCAATTATTGTATTATGTATATGCTTAATGCACTAATGCAAGAAGTTGAAGAAACAATTGAATAAGTTCTCACCTCTCCATTAATTGTCCCTTGCATGACGGGATTTGACACAAGTTTCTCCACCACCTCTTGCACCGCAGTCATCAACTCTACATCAAGCCCCAGATCATTCTTGTAATGGTACTTTGGGTTGAGGTAGTAAGCTTGCATTGTGGAAATAAAAAATTTGGTTAGTGACTTAGTGATTTGGTTGTTAACTTGTTTATAAATTATAAGTTATAACAAATAAAAAATGTAAATTAAAGTATACAACAAAAACTTAAAGACTTAAAAGTGACTCACCAGCCAAGTGCAAAGGATGCATCAAGTGCGTCTCCCATCTATTATCGATGATCCTCTCGTAGGATTTGAAGGTGCTAGGGGCAGCAGCTCTAACCAACTCTTTCATTTGTTGGAGGGCAGCATATATGTGGGGCATTGTGGGCTTCTTCTCCGAATCCACCATCCTTAAAACAAACACAATAGGCTCTATAATGCCCAGTGTCCTACTACTCACTGCCTCCAAAAGGAATCATCAAGCAATGGTTTGTTGGGCTAGTATCTTGCATCGGGATGGCTAGATCCACGCCAACCAAACCACTCATCACTTGCAAACATGTGCCGAAGACCCACCACTTTCTTCTGGAAGCTTTTCAGAGCTACATAGTTGGTGGCGAATCTAGTCAATCCAGGTCCGACTAGATCACCCTTACAATGGTTCCTCATCATCTTGACAGACATAACCATGGTTATAAATAAAATTACTTACCCTTCTAGCCCTCTTAACCACAGTATTGATTGACTTTCTTTTCTCCAAGTCCTTCAACATAAGATCAATCGAATAAGCAGCACATGGTGTCCAAAAGAGGTGAATCCTGCTGCTCTTCTTCCTCATCAACATTTCACCAGTTTTTTTGAAGTTAGCACCATTATCTGTGACAATTTGGACAACATTCTTTGGCCCTACCTCGAGGACCACCTCCCTAAGAAGCTTGTAAAGGTAGTCAGCATCTTTGATCTTATCTGAGGCATCCACTGACTTAAGGAAGGATGTCTTTCCATTGCAGCTCACCATGAAATTAATGATGGATTGTCTAGTAGGACCAGTCCATCCATCAGCCATCACAGTAACACCATATGTACTCCATTTTTCCTTTAATGAACCAATGTATTCATCCACCTCCTACTTTACCTTTGGTAAATATTTATTCATTACTTCCCAAGTTGTTGGGCCTTTAACCCCTACATCTGCCCTAGCAACTGCATTGATCATCCCCTGATAGTATGGTGTTTTGGCTACATTGGTTGCAACGTTGTTATAGAGCATGAATTTGCTGATTGATAACCTAGCTTCCTCCTCCCTACTGCCTTCTCTACCTCCAACAAACTTAGGGAATGCTTCTTTGATAGATGTTTTGTTGGTTGAAGAGGGAGGGGTCTTGGTCAAATGTGGAATCATAATGTCTAGTCTTCCTCCTCCTCCTTCTTTCGGTCCTCTCAGTCTCAGTTCCCTGAAAACTATGTCTAGATGGCATGGATGCCCCTGACCCCGAACCACCTGCTCCCCTTGTCTGTTCATATTGCCTCACACTCTCGGCATGTAAGGGGCGTCGCTAGCTTCCATTGCAGCCTTCATCTGTCTCCATTCGGCTCGTGACTCAACACCCATAACCCTCCTCCTCTCTTCATCATCGCTTGAATCCTTATCAACATCAAGAGTAGGTCTAGATAGCACTGTATCCTCAAATTCCCTTCGCTTTTGTGCCATCTCGTCCTTTTTTTGTTTCCCTCCCCTTAAAGTTGCTGCAATTGCTTTTTATACTTCATAAGGAACCCTGGTAAACTTGGCAACATCTTTATAACCACCAACCAAATGTTGCTTTAATTTGGTTGAACCACCAGAATTCAAAATCTTGAGCCAATACTTGCATCGGAATTTCTTCTTGTCGTCATCAGTGGATCCCCATGTTGCCAAGCAATGTCTTGAGTCCCACTACCAGTGCCGCCACTCCCACTAGTTGCTATTTAAGATTCAAATGTACAACACTGAAAGTCTGAAATACATACATGAATCATGAATATTCCCAAATAATAATTAGAATAATTTTTAGATACATAAAAACATGTAAAAACAATTTATAAAACAACAAAACACACACTTTGTTCTAAGATAACATATATAAACTGCTCGAACAAACATGTTAGTATTTTTACAATAAACTACATAATATGAGCATCATTTAAAAAAAAAAACAGATAAATTTTTAAAAACATATTATTTTTTATAATTATTTTATGTAAAAATAATTTATAAAACACACACTTTGTTCTAAGATAACATATATACAATGCTCAATAAGACATGTTTGTATTTTTAAAAGAAACTATATAATATAAGCATCATTTAAAAAATAAAAAAAATAAAAAAAAAAAAAAAAAAGATAATTTTTTAATAAAATATTAATTTTCATAATTATTATATTTAATTATTTTAAAAAAATAAAAATAAATACAGCAAGCATGATAATCAAAATATTAATACATGAGATTGTAGCCCTCTAAATGTAGTTTAACATAAATAATAATCACATTCATACCATAAGTATTTATTTATAATCTATAATTTTAATTTTTTAGATAATATATTTTTTAAATACGAAAATTCAAAAAAAAAATTTAATAACAGAAAATTAAATTTTTTTTCCATGAAAGCGTAGATCAAAGCTTGATCATCAACATATATTTATATCACACTCATACAATCATTGTAGAACCTTGTATTTGAAAAAAATCAAATTTGGGGGAAAATCTTACATTTCTTGAAGATCCCTTGAAATAGGCTTGAATCACTGCAAATATGCTTGAATTTGTTGTTGTAGATGAGTTGATGATGTTGCTATGTTGAATCCCCAACAAATTCCGGCCAAATTCCGGCCAAAAATCGAGTTTTCCGGCCAAAATTATGCTTCCAGCGAGATAGAGGAGAGAGACAGGCTCATGAGAGGCGAGATATGCCTCTCTCGAGCGAGACAGGGGCATTAAAAAGCCCCTAAAGCATGCATTTTTGTCCCGTTAGCGAGATCTCGCCGAGATATTGGCGAGATCTCGCGAGATGGGCGAGATCTCGCCAAGATCTCGTCTCGCCTCTCACAAAAGGCGAGATATCGCGAGATCTCCCACCATGGTCCTCAAGGTGAAGGAGAAATTGAGCTTGGTCTTCACATGCTTGCCACACGTGAATTCACCAATATTCTCAGAGACCCAACAGCAGGACCATTTCCAAGGATGCAATTGACCAATGGTGTGCAACTTTTGATGCTTTGCATTCTCCATTGACGCCTCAAATGAAAAACTAGAGACGAGTAGATGGGAGCCCAAGAGGCGCAATGCCACCATTACCAAAATGGGGTCGTAGAGAAGACCAAGAAGCAACACTTCATAAGCTATAATGCTTGAAATCCAGCGTAAAGGTAAGCTATTTTCATCAATGAAGTCATGGCACAGGCAATGATGGAGCTCAGGTCCTCTAAGTCAAGCATCATACCACAAAGAAGAAAAAGTGAAGGGAATCCACCACAAGATAGACCCCCAAGCAAATCGAGAAAAATTCTTAGCGAAAAACCAAGGGAATGATGCACAATATGCCAAACAGTGGTGTTTTCCGTTAAATTTTTCAGTCCAAGCGTCATTGGTGCAGGTCACACCTTTGCAAATATTGCTAGTGTTGGAAGAGCCAATCAATTGGAAGCCCAAGTTGTACTGGATTCAATCGAAGGAGGAGGCTTCCACTTGCTGGTGTCGAGCGCTGAGTCTCCGCCTTCGGTTGTTACACAACCAGTTGCGAGGGCTTTGTCAAGAGGGAGGTAGAAGACGATGCTTTCTCCCATTGGTTAGGTCGGACCTTCATTGCTGCCGCCCCATTCTCGCCTCCTCTCTTTCCATCTCGGTTTGGAGATGTTGAAGATGATGGCTTCCCCCTTTCTTGGCTCGGTCGGACCGCCAGTTTGGTGAGTTTTTGGTTCAAACTGGTCCTTGGGTTGAGCCTTGGTCTATTTGAGTTATGTGGGCCCAAGTAATAATGAGAAGTGGGTTTTGGGGTAACAAAATGGACCAGGTTCACGATAGATGTTTTAAATGGCTGGGGTCCAAACACTTAAACCCATGGGTTGAAAGAGATTGGCTAGATATGGGGTAAAAAAATGGGTTGGGCTTATGATTAATAGAGTGGACCAGGCCCATAGTGTTGCTTTTATGACGGTGAAGCCTAACCACTTAAAACTATGGGCTAAGAAAAACGGAGTGGAGATTGGGTTAATGAAATCGGATGGGCTTGGGGCTAATGGAATGGGTTAGGCTCGAGGGGGTTTCTTAGGGAATTTGGCTTGGTTTGCCTAGGCTTAAGTGGTCCTTGGCATTTAGAGCTTGAACCAAACCAGCGAACCGGTTGAGGGGGCGGTTCGAACAAAAAACCCTCTTTCAAACTCTCTTCTTCTTGTTCGACAAGCTGCAACCCTTGCCACCGCTTGGAGCTTTTTGTCGATTGTTTCTAACCTCCTTTTATGCCTCTTCTCTTCTCTGCATCTCGATTTAACTGCAGGATACCGCACTTCCACTCTAGTCTGGTAGGTACCCTCACTCAAACCTCTCTTCTTCTTTCTCCTCCACGTTCAGAGAAGCGCATCTTCCATCGCCGGTAGTGCTCTGCCCTTGGATTGATGCTTTCTCCCCGCCTTGTTTACAGCTAATCCATGCCATTTTTCAACATGCACCTTCGAATCGACTTCGCCTACACTTGTCTCAACCACAACACTATGGTTGTCCGAAGTTGAGAGGGATTTCTTGTCAGTCCCTCCCATCTCTGAAATCAATTTTTAAGGCATCCACGAAGCTCGCCCAATCCAGTTTCGGCCAGCAACTCCTGTAGACCCAATCTAGCACATCACCTTCTAAATCTTCGAAAGCTACTATGAGCCAATGTTCTTGCTCAATCTGGTGTTTCCAATAGAAAAACTCAACTTCAACCAACCATTCCTGCACTTTTCCTTCACTGGAAAACCAAGACAGTACCTTAACTCCTTCCTAGAATCGTCACTGCTCTGATACCGGTTGATAAGAACCCTCAAATCGTCTAAGAAATTTAATGGAAAAACAAAATAATTAACAAGATAAAGTTGGTTTTAATGGTGCCAGTCACCCCCAACACCTCACGGTGCCCAAACATAACATATGTCATTCCATTCCATCCTTTCCTCCCTCTCCCTTTTCCCTCTATTTATAATCCCCTCCCATACCCTTAACCCTCTCTCCCTCCTCCATGTGGCTACCCTCTAAGGTCTTATCATTAGGCTATTTATAGCCTGAAACAAGGGACTCAGACTCATACTGGTTACGCTGACTGTTAGGGTCCCATCACAACTTAACATGGACTCTGAAGTACCATGCGATCTCAGCCTTTGGATCTGAGATTTCACTTAAGTCACCTAATGCTAATTAGGTCACAAACAAACTCGACCCAAAAGAAAATAACTCTTCCTAATTTAAGTTATCTTTAAAAGTAGGACTTCCTAAATAGGTAAAAATGCTTTCCTAAATTAACACAACTCTATGATTCTCTCCAATTGCAACTTCAAAACAAATAACTTGAATTTCAAGACTTCAAAATAAACTAAATTACTGGATTTTGGTTTTCATTATAGCTCGATCCAAAGGTAGGAATTGACCATTCTACACTTGGGATGGATTTGGCCTCCCTGATTCACAGTTGGACTTGGGTCCCTTTTTTTTTCTTTTTTTTTTTTTTTTTTTTTTTTTTTTTTTGGGGGGGGGGGTGGGGTTCCAACCCTGAATACATCACTGGTTTAGGCTGAATTCAAAATGGTAAAATATTGGATCTAGAAATGGCATTATAATCTGAATTTGGTCCATAAACGAATCTAGCTACAAGATTGATGGATCAAACCAGATCTATCCAAAATCCTGTTCTAAATTTAGAAAGCTTGGATTATTTCTTGCTTTATCTGTTTCCCTTTTTTCATCAGGTTCAGATTATTTTAAAATCTTAAGAATTAACATTCTATATCCCTGGTGGCCGTCTCCTATATCTAGTTCTTATTGAGTATAAGCGTTTGAACTAGTGTGATTGAAGATTCAACAATTCATTTTTCTTCTTAAATTGAGTATTATGATAGCAAATTAAAGAAAAACAAGACCCGTGTAACTTGGATTAAGATTGTTAGTGTTACACTTAAAAAAAAAATTATAGTCTCCTATTTAAACTTTTATCTATCATATCTCTTGAATATCATAATCAAACAAGAACTGAATGGAAAAGCAAATTTAAATTTAATTAATGAAGTACATATAAGAACCAAATACAAGATCCATATTGTAACCAGACCCAGGACTGACCACAATCGGATATGGTTTTCAATTTCAGAACCGCTCCAAAACTTGGTCCGGATCTTGATCTCACTTTCACTGCTTAGAACTAAACCAATCCAGACAAAACACCTAGATCCGTAACCAGTTGATACCTTTACATATAATGGCTGGTCCAGATGAAATAGGTTTAGTTGAATTTGTACTACTCAAATAGTTGTGTTCTGAGAAACTATTGATCATTCAGAGTTATTATACTTCACTTATTCTTTTTGCTCAGCTATGATCATTGATATTTCGTATACCATTGATATAGATGTAAAACTTGGCCCTTAAACCATGCAATCCTAGATAGTGTGGTGTGCTGGCAGATTCAGATGGTCTAGTCATTCATAATATTTTAGATTATTAAACTAGAAAAGAGACTAAAACTAGTGAAGTAAACATATGTACTAACTCATGTATACAATCTGCAGTCTCCAAAAGGTATTGTCAACCAAAAGCCTAAGACATACCCTGAAGCCATCAATACACTCTAAAAACCTGATGCCATGTACGTAAAGCAGATGTTGAAAGAAAATAAAAATCCATGTATTTTTTATGTTCTATTTTAAATCCCAAGGGCAAGACACAGAAGTCGTAAAATATCAAGGATTCATTACAGTTTAAAAAGTCAATATACGCCTAGTTCATTTTAAAAACCAAAGAACTCATAAGTTCCATACATGTAGTGATCTTGCAAACTTTGTACACACACCAATACTCACAAGCACATATTTTAAATAACCTATTATTAGGAAACAAGCTATAATTTGTCAACAGAATATGACCAGAGAACATGCTTTCCCTTATATAGAGTATTTAAATGGGCTGCAAGCCTTCAACACATTACAGAGATAAAAGTTATTTAAGAATAAAAAATTAGTCATCATTTGAGAAACAGGCATCATCTTTTACTCCCTAGGATTTATCAAAACAATAATTACTTAAATGGAAGTAGAGAACAAGAGAATGGATACATTTGACATCTTTCATTTCAACTGAGAAATAAGAGAGACAAAAAAAAAGTACAGTACCTCTCAGTGAAATCTTTGTAGTGCTCAGAGAAATCCTCCCCAAGTCTATCTGATGGCTGACCAGTCACTATCTTGTAACCACACAGACTGTTGGTGGCATTAGGAGTCTGTGAACAAGCTGGGTTAAACAAGCAAAGGACAAGAAAGGAAGTGAACCAAGAAAATAAGTTCTCAAAAATTCAGTCACCTTATAAGCTAAATGGTGAAATGTGTATAACAAGCATTCAACGTAAGTAAAGTTTGTCTCCTCTCCAGCCTTTCTTCGAGACATGTATTTCTAAACAAAGTAAATCGAAACAAGAAAAACTTGTAAGAAGATCCATTAAATAAGTGTAATTTGACCGACAGAAAAATGGTGGTCATAAAGTCCAAGGTTCAATTCTTCACGAAAGAAAGCAAAAGATATCAAGATATAAAATGAGGTGATACATCCTAC